>NW_024080882.1:26782-59169 GCF_003009895.1 Hyaena hyaena | reverse complement strand
CTTTGGGGATGAGCACTGAGTGTTATGTGGAAACTAATTTGACAATAAACTATTTGTAAAAAAAAAAAAAAAACTGAGGACTGATGGATGTGGGGGGGAGGGGGGATGGGCGTGGAGGAGGACACTTGTGGGGATGAGCACTGAGTGTTATGTGGAAACTAATTTGACAATAAACTGTGTAAAAAAAAAATAAAAATAAAAACTAGTCACCTCCAAAGAGGTAACTTTGCTAAGTGCTTTTTAAGCCAGCATCCAACCCTCTACTTCACTGTGGCTTTTTTCATTTCTAGATTTAATGCTACCTAGGCTTTGCCCTTTTTTTTTTAATTTGTTTTATTTTTTTACTTTCTGTATTTTGAGAGAGAGTGCAAGTGGAGAAGGGGCAAAGAGAGGAAGAGCGAGAGAGAGAATCCCAAGCAGGCTGCATAGTGTCAACATACAGCCCCACAAGAGGCTCAATCCCATGAACCCATAAGATCATGACCTGAGCCAAAGTTGGATGCTTAAGTGACTGAGTCACCCAGGTGTCCCTAGGCCTTTCCGATTCTTGTCTATTCCTACACCTCCTTCACTGTAACCCTCTGAGAAGCCTTCAACTTTGTTATCAGAAACTCCTTTCTGTTGCAGAACTCCTTCCTTACACCTTCTACTTACACTTTCTCCTCTCCCCTTCTTCTTTTATGCCTACTGATGTCACCAAGGGAAGACTTACACAGGAGGATGGTCCTAATCCAATAACTAATGATCTTCATCTGTTATGTAATCACTCTTCTTGCTAATCAGAACACCCTCCCAATACTTTATATTGAAGAACTATAATATATCCTGAGAACACAATTTCAAGTCCTTCACCACATTTTTAGGGTAGGAACATTATTCACACAGTATTAAATTTCCCAGCCACAATTGCTCTGCTAATCCCATTTCTTATATAGTAAGAGTCTAAGTGAGGAGTTCTCTAATACCACCTTAGTTTAAAGTAAGAAGGAGAGAAATTTACCTAATCCCTTTGCCAATTAATTTTTAGAGTACACATGACTAGAACTTTCAAAATTAAATTTCCTCTTGAAATGACTCATCTCATTCTTTTAATCTCTTTCTTAAGGGCTTCCATATCTGTCTCAAATGTTCATGTCTTCTTGACCATATTTTATCACCTTGATGACTGCAACCTCCCTACTGATGACTCACGGAACCTGCACATTTCACAATCCCTCCTCAAATCTAGTGATGCTTCATCTGAGCTATTTCAGCCGTTTGCCAGCACAGCCAACCACTGAATTTTATAATTACTTGAAGGAATTCCACCTAAACAAATTACAAAATCTTAGTGATCACAACCAATTTAACATATACTTCTCACATTCTTTTATCCCTCTCTTGTTGGTTTTCTATAATTTTTCCCCTACTAAGAATGTCCCATAATTTTTCAACCCTCTTCTGGCATTTAGGTCTATCTCTACAGAAGATTTCAGCACATGGCTCTGTGTAGTTGTCTTAAGCCTCCCCAAATTTCTGCTCTCCTCCTTAGGTTATTTTGATTCAAACTACTCTCTTTGGCTAACAGTCAAACTGTATTCTTACTTGCCTGCTGTTCTGTACTTTAGAGAGATTGTTCTATCACCACTCCAGTTTCCCTTACCTCTTCATTATTTCCTCCTTTTCTAATAAAGTGATCCTCAGAACCTTGCTCTTCTAAAATTTTGTCAAAGCCATAAGTGATGGAAGGAACAGAACCAGGCCAAAAAAAAAAAAAAAAAAGCAGCATTAGGTTGATGTTTCTTCATATTGAATGGCTGAATTTATATATTCCTTGTGTCACTGATTTTCTTCCTGACTTAAAAGCTCACTGTATATATAATCTGAATGAATCTATTTTGTAAATTCTGGCAACATTTTCATCATTTTCATTACTGACAATGATCTAGTTGGTTTCATCTGTTTTTCAATAAAATAATGTCGATGTGAATTTTGCAGAAGGTAGTGTTTCAACATTACGAGCACCATGAGGATAGCCTCTCTAATGACCTTGTTCTCTGTTCCCTCATCAAGACAGATACCATAGCCTTCTTCCCTTTTCAAGGGACAGTAACACTGGAAAGGACTTAATTTGGAAATGAGATAAATCTATTTCCCCACGTGACTCTGCAAATGAGCCTTGATATATTGGTCTTTTTATGGTCGCTGATTTTTTACACAGTGTAGAAACATATAAGTCTGATGCATGGGCCTCCATCAGGGCTTTTTTCTTTGACAATCTTGGTTTAAATATTCATTTATTTAGAGGATATACCTTAGGTTTTCCTGGCTGGTCTGTTAGTATTTTCAGGTTTAACAATGATGCAGGCAAAGCAAATGAAATGGCAATTTCAGAGTAAAAATTTTTTTTAAGGAATTTCTTTACAGAGGCTTTAACTAACAATTGGAAAATAATTTCTATATTAGCTATAGGTAAGAACTTAAAATTGGAAAACTAATTCTCTGTGGACTTTAATATATTTATCATTCATACATTTTCATTAGGCTTTTATTTTTTCTACTCACATAGTGAATCAATTTTAAAAAATGAGTTCATGTTTTGAGTTGGATCTTGAAAGGCATGTGGTTATAAAGCAAGTATAGTTGGCTTTTTTTTTTTTTGAGAAAAGATTTAAATAAGCTCAAGGGCCACCATTTTACCTGCATTTCTGAATCCACAGATTATGGCACAGATATAATCATTAGTGGCGAAAACACTTTGGATAGAGTTAAATGTTATAAATGCTTTAGAAAGGAAAATCTTATAATCCTCTCTTTGCTGTAAATTTAACAACTTGTCAGGTCATTAGGAGCACTTCAAAAGATGTATTGATCTTATCTTTAGAAATGGAAAACACAATGCAAGAAGAAAAATGATTGATGCTAGTATCTGAAGCTGAAATCCACATAATCTTCCTCTTAAGGCAAAGGGAAATTTGTACTGCACAAGTTTTAGGGTGGTCAAGCACCTGTAAAAACAGCTGAGTGTAGGTCAACACAAAGAAAGAAGAGTAAAAGACAAAAGGTGAATGGGCCCATGAGATAAGGAGTTGACAATGATTAATGAATGAGATGCTGGAAGAAATATTTTGAGATTGAAGGTGATATTGCATTGCATAAAGATTTAGAGTTAGAAATCCCAGCTTTGGGGGAAATTATTTACCACCTATTTTTGAGGGTTTTTTTTCTTTTGTTTTCTTTGTGTGTGTGTGTGTGTGTGTGTTAGTATAAAATAGAAGGAATAGGTTTGTTGCAGTGATTATACAGATAATGATTTAGCATCATGGTTTTTTCTAGGTTTAGGGGTGGCACAGTTGAGAGGATTGGTCTCAAACTCATGGATGGGCCAATGGAAAGGTTGACGTTCTGGAGCATTTTTCTGTGCTGTAAATATTTATATTTCACATTTTTAGATATTTTTCAGCTCTTCATAAACTGTCACTACATTTTTTTTTCTAAATACATGTGAGTCATCTCAAATCCATTGTTTCTTTTCACTTGACACCAAATGCCCTTTTCTCTTTTCCTTTGATTGGAAACTCACTAAATCATAGGAACGCAAGGTATCAGTGAGATATGCAAAAGAAAGCTTTCTTTTATCTTTTCTCCAAAGTTTTATGAAAGTATTGGCTTGGGCCAGATGGAAAATCAATGGAAAAGCAACAAGTGAGCAAAGCAAATGTGAGACTGTAATTATCTTCGGATGAGATAACTAGTGCTGTTTCTATGGAAATCAGAAGAAAATAATATGCAAAATGTATTGCAGAAAGTGAAGGAATAAATTTGTGGAGATTATGTTAATGAGAAGTAATATTTTTAGGAAGCGGGGTTTTTATTTTTATTGGACTTTTGTGAATTTCCTTTTTGGTTTCAATTTTAGCTATGCCTTGTTCCATTTCATTTATATTCTTAAGCTCTTTGTTAAAGAAGATAGTGCAAAGGTTATGAATTTTAATTTTCTCAATCTTATTTATAAGACAGGTTATATAAACATACTATTTTTTTATTACTGGCAGTCCAGGACCTTCCTTTTAAGTAGAATATCCCTTGGGAAAGTAGATATGCCATTTTTCTTCATAGAATGATAAAGTATATGGCTCTGAGGGCATTAGTGGAGAACATTGGTAAGTCTTATTCATCCTTGTCATTGCCAAAACCCCATAGTATTGATGCACTTCCACTTACATGTTTTCTGATGAAATCCTTATAAAGAAAAATGTATTATTATCATTTACATGTGGATTTCAGATTATCTGCCTGTAAGAAGATATCTTATTTATAGGATTCTTCTCCTTCCAAAATCTATTTGCTAATCTTAGAATACTTTCATTCACTTTTTCTATGTATCTTGTAAAAGGGACTGAAACTTTTGGGAAAAGAATGGCTTGAAGCAGTGGTTCAGAAGGATACAGTCAGATCATTTATTCTTTCTTCTCTCCATGGAAATTCACTGTCGGTCGCATCACTTACATTTTACTGATTTTTTAGCGTTATAAAATTTCCATTAGGAATGTCGGAAATGAATCAGGTGTTACTTGCTGTGTATCATCTTTCACACTACTTTTTGAACACAGGAGTAGATTGGCTTTTAATGAAAAAGACTTCTTCCAAAACTCATTTTAAGAGAAGGTATAACTAAAAACTACATCAGGTTAAATTACTTTAAGACGCTGCAACAGGTTTGGTTTTATAGAGCACTTTTTTGTTTGTTTGGGTGTTTGGTTTTGTGTGGGCTAGTTCACATAACACAGTTTAGCTTGTGCTATGAATTGATCATGAAGCCAGGTATAAATAGTGGGTTAACTACATATTCAAATTGATTTATCTCATCTTTAGATGTACTCTTTGAAAAATTACGGGGAAGGTCAGTTGAAGCATGTTCAAGCAGTACATTGGAATTATCCTTTAAAAAGAAATGATTAAGTGGTTACAGGAAGCACTTTTGATATCCACCGTATAGAACTTTATTTCACCCGTGAGTAACCACGCAGACAGTGTGCAAGGTGATAGCTGTCTACAGCAAGTTCATGAATCTTTCTGCATCTTTTCTCAAAGGCTTTCTCTCACATCATGGGCTTTGTAATGGAAAAGGTCCAGTTACGCAGAAGAGTGGAATAATACTCTGGAAATGAATTACTCATTAGTCAGGTGGCAATAAGGAATGCCTTTTGGTAGTGAGTATAATTAGTGTTACTAACCATTCGGTATGATAGCACCTTTCTTCCCATGAACCCCATGAGTGATACATTGGGATGATATTTAGAAGGAAGGGTAAGTTGAGGCTTATACAGTCAATAGCTGTAGCAATTCAGTCACCAGTGGTGATTATAAGGACTGTGCCCCTGACGGTCTTTTGTTAACTGCCTCAAATATTTTGAAAAAAAGGTAACAACGGTATTGGAGAACCAGCTCTTTACTCAGAGCATACCTGAAAAGCTGGATAAATCTACAGCCATGTTTAAATCTAACCTCATCAACTGAAGCAAGAGAGAAAATTATGCTAAAATTTAGGTCCAAGATTTCACTGTAAGAGCGGTGAAGCTATAAAGTAGATGAGATCCATAGCCATCAATGCCTCCTGTATTGATACTGGAGGCCTTGATAGGGAAGTAAGTGAAACCCTAAAACATTTGACCAGATAAGAGATGTTGAGCACAGTTGAATATTCTAGGGTGGCAGGAACAGCCTGTGGTGAACACCCACATCCACTTCCACTGTTGCGTTAGGAAATCTTTGTGTGTTTGTTTCCATTTGCTTTTTTGTTGTTTTAGTTTTTGTTTGTTTTGCTGGAAAAACTGGGAGTGATTAACTCCATTTATGAGCTAAGGGAGAGTATCTGCAGTCTCCCTTGGTAGTACATAAAGAGGCTCGCCTCTCCTGCAGTGGGAGAGAGTAGCATGTTGAGAATCAGATTAGGTCCTAATTAGAAGAGAAGACAATTTCCAATACAGGTTAAACTCTCAGCAAAAGCAGAATCTGTTGGCTACGGTCAGGACCTAAGCTGGGAAAGCATGGGGCCCACTTACATAAAATGGGAATGTTTTATGTCCTTCCAAATCAAGAACTCTGATAGTCCTCTGGAGTCTTTGAGTGCACAGAATGATGTACCCTTCTCTGTTAAGAGGTAGAATTTTCCTATTGCCCTTCCAGAGTACAAATGCTTCTTTTCTGTAATTCATGTATGGCACTCATGGTTAGTTTCCATTGCCCTTTCTGGCCACTAAGACCTTAAGTTAGGGTTGAGTTATAACCTAAGACATCCAGGGATGTTCTAGGTCTAGTAAGGAAAAACAATTACTATACCCTGTAAAAACTGCAAAACAGAACCATCATGAATTGTCAGGACCCACCACAGTTTAAGTGGGATTGCATTCTGAGTTAACAACTCTCCTGGGATAAAGAACTAAGTGCCTTGGTAAAGACCTCTGGAAAAACTTATGGCTCATGCCTAGAGAAGTAGATACGGTGGCATTGTGGTGGTACTTGGTGGGAGAAAGTAATAAAATGTTCAGTGAAGTGGGCAAATGGAAACCTGTCAGATGATGGTATTTATGAAAAGACCAAGAAGATAGACTGGGGCTCACAAGTAACTACAAGAGTGACCGAATCTTTAAAAAAAAAAAAAAAAAAAGAATGGAGGCTGCCTCGGATCACTTAACCTCCATCAGCTGGTGGATGCAGTTCATCACCCAGAGTGGTAGGGTAAGAGGGGTGGCCAGAGGGGTTTAGCTGCCGACAGTTATGGAGATGGTTAACAGAGTATGTCATCCCTAGGGGAAAAATAGGTGGACAGCCAGCACAGGTACTGTTTGGTTTGTACCAGCAGAAGAGGGTAGGGACGGACATCTTAAAGGTTTAGTGCTGGCTTTCTAATATAAAGTCCCCATTGCTTGTCCAGTTTCCAGACATGAGCACCTGTTTCAACCCAGAACTCCCCTAAGTGGTCATGATGGCAGAGAAGGAGGCTATATGTAGGCCTAACAGCACACACTCCTTCATACCAAGGCGCACCTGACTGTCACCAGAGGGTACCATTCCTCAGGGATTCCCGTTGTCTGCTGCCTGGAAAGTTGATGTATTGAATCCTTTCCATCTGGAAAGGTCATATATTTATTCAAATAGGAAAAGACACATTCTGAATATGCAATTGCTTTTTATCCTCGCAGGGCTCCAATTCCCACCATTTTTCAAACAGTGTGCTTAGTGTTTGTTTTACCAACATGGGGTATTACGTATCAAAATAGACAAAGGGATCCTTTTTCTCTCAGTGGAAGTATGGAAGTACATCCAGGAAGGGATGCATGGAAGAGATCCCCAGGACTATGGGATCTCCCTTTGGTACCACATACTGCACCACTCAGATGTCCAGATGCTAGAGTACTGGGATATCCAACCAAAGAAACAATTCAAATGCCACGTTATGGGCAATACTCTGCAAGTGTATGGAATCCTTCCTCCAGTATGCAATATATTACTTGTAGCAAATACTTTAATACTGTACTTTGGCCCTAGTAGAAAGAGTAGAGGCAGTGGAATAGGAGTTGTCTTACTTAACATCACTTCAAATGACCCACTGGGGGACATTTTGTTTCTTGTTTCTGAAACTCTGTACTCTCCATGATTTGAGATTCTTGTTCCCCGAAGGGGCAGCCTTTTTCCAGGAAGCACAAGAAGAGTCCTATTCACTTGTAAACTATGGCTGCTTACCTCGTTTCTCTGATCTCTGCATATGTAGACTAGTGGGCAGGATGAGGAATAAACATTTTGCCCTTTTGGGGGGGTTCTTTTTCCTTTTTTTTTTTCTTTTTCTTTCTTCTTTAATTTTACTCCCTTGGATTTTCTGGAGGAGTGTAAGATGTTTATTAGGGTCTGAAACCTATCAAAATAGGAAAAGAGAAGCTGTGTTGGGTATGGAAAGAAGTTCAACTATGAAGTTTATTTGACAAAGTTTTTTGCCAACCACTGGGCAGCTTTGAAGCAAGTACAAAGTGTTAAATCAGTAAATACTAACTATTTCAGGCAGCTGATGGGAACTGATAGTTGGCACTACCTGTTGATTTTACTTCCAGATGGGCGAAGAGTTCTTCCTGGAAGGGAGAGCTGAGTACAGAGTTTCTATGTCTCCTTCAAATGTGATCCTTTGTAACACTGACTTAGATCCAAAGGCTGATTTTATAATAAACAGATAGGATGGGCATGCATTCCTATCACATTATCTGGAAGCTACCAAGGTACTAAAAATAAGGATGATTGTTCTGGGTGGAAACATGAAAGTATATTTGATACAGGATACGGTTTGTATTCAACCTGTGCCTATTGAATAGTGCCGCCTCTCCAGTAGTTTTTTAAAAAGTCTGCTCTTTCTTACAGAGCAGCAGGAAATAAGTTATTGTAGCCTTCGATGTAATCAACACTGATAAGCACGAAGACCTAGGGACCTAAGAGTGCCAGTAGGTATTGAAGAAAGGGTAGAGTATGTCTGGAGGCGAGAAATCACTATGGTATCCCTTGATGTTTCAGCAATCAGTGAAAATAGTCAATGTGCAATTGCAGCAATCTTAGATATCTAAGGGCTCATACTTCTCAGAGATTAAATCTAGGACATTCCACTGGATAAACAACCTGGATAAGTAGAAGTAATGACAAAGGGAAAAAGAAATCTAGAATAGGTGACAGAAGACAGTTGATGAATAGTACTTACTATCTTGGAACCTCTTGGAGCCATAGAACTCCAGCTTGTGTAGTGAGTTTTAGCTTCTTACGACTCCCCTACATTTTGTTTTTCTTTTTTTAGAGAGAGATTTTGTCTGGCCAGTGGCTAGAGTTATCAGTAGCCAATTGTATGCAATGTGGGGCATGAATAAATATGTGTGGTGCAAGTGATAGGCTATAGCGAGCATGTAATTCCTCATTCTAAATACTCTCAGCTTCCTCTGAATTTACTTGAAACTGCAGTGTACAATTCAGCCACCTCAACCAATTAGAGTAAGTGCTCCTTGTCTCTGTGTAGGACAATAACGAGACCATTCTCGTCCCAGATGTCCATAGTGGTAATCGCTATTTATCAAACCTGTTGGATTTTCCTTTGCTTTTTCCCTCTCCTTTTCCAGTTCCTCATTTGTGCTCCTTTATCACTCCTTAAATAAGCTACTAGTGCTCAATATGGTGTCTTGGTGTCTGCTTTCGGGGAGAAATTGAAATGAAGCCAGTGATCATTTTCATGATTACACTCATCGTTAAGTTTTATATGGAAAACCATGCTCCCAAAGAAAAAGTATACTTGAGAAGCTAAACCTAATCTGTACTCTTAATACCGACTCCAAGAAACAAAGTCTAGTGAAATTAAGCACACTCAAGTTATCATGTTCCATGGGCAGTTGTTTCAGTCAGCCTACTGACAACGTATTAAGTACATGAAAGAGTTGTATATATGTGTGTGACATATTTTGGCTTCTGAAACTGTTTTGTCTTGCTCAGTGATGAGCTCTTTAGAACTTCAATGCAGTTCAGCCAAGAGGTAAGGTAAAAACCTGATTCTACATACTTTTAAGGAAGAGAATTTGATGACCTACCTGAAATATTAACTCTATATGACTCTAGTTTCCAAGCTGAAGCTGTTCCTACACTCCATGTAGATTTGATCTCACCCTTGCCCCCTTGAGTTGTTTCTTTCCATAGTCAGAGATGTTTAAGGAGTAGTGGGCTACTGGCCTGTCCTGGGCAGCTGGGCACTCTTCTGACTTTACAGCAACCTTCAGTAAAGCTACCGCCTTACTCTTGCTATCCATAACCCTGTCCACTTTCTTTTGTTAGCCAGATTTTCACCTGCCTTACCCCACATACACCCAAGCCACTGTAAAATGATGATCCAAGCCAGGACAATCAGGTGATTTCTAACAAAACCCTAGCCTGTTTTACATGAAGGTGGATAATAAGGTTGGACTTCTCACTTTGTAAGACTAAAGGGATGTTGTCTAAGGCTATACCCATTATCCTTTGGAACACTTTAACCAAAATTCCAAAATAATACAAACATTCTCATCTATGTTCTGCAAGAGAGCAAGAATTATGGAAGAGATGATTCCTGATTACTTTGTATCTCTCATAGTCATTTATAACTTTAGTTTTGTCTTTCTGAGTTACCTTTAATTAGTTTCTTTGCTTGTCTTTATTTCTTTCTCTCTTT
Organism: Hyaena hyaena; assembly: GCF_003009895.1. NCBI lineage: Eukaryota > Metazoa > Chordata > Mammalia > Carnivora > Hyaenidae > Hyaena > Hyaena hyaena. Next base: position 48,965 of record NW_024080882.1, on the reverse strand, counting down.
TCTTTGTTTCTCTTTTTCTTTCATTAGTATTGGAATACTGCCATAGGAAACAATGACATTCTTAATTTCTACTCATTATCTGACACTTATTAAGTCCTACTCTGTACTCTACTCCAAGTAATATATTTCTGTCATGTTACCTATCATGTCCCTACATGATTCTTTAAGCTAAGAAAAAAATGGTGGTTAACAGTGTTTCCAGAGTATCTAACCTATTAAGAAGAGATAAATGTTAAAATTTTATAACCTTAAAATTAGAGTATTTAAAAAATTTTTAATGCTTATTTATTTATTTTTTAAATTTTTTTTTAATGTTTTATTTATTTCTAGGAGAGAGAGGGAGACAGCGTGAGCAGGGGAGGGTCAGAGAGAGAGGGAGTCACAGACTGAAACAGGCTCCAGGCTCTGAGCTGGCAGTCAGCACAGAGCCCGACGCGGGGCTCGAACCCACGAACCGCGAGATCATGACCCAAGCGAAAGTCGGACGCTTAACCGACTAAGCCACCCAGGCGCCCCAATGCTTAGTTATTTTTGAAGGTGGCAGGGAGAGAGAAGAGAGCAGGGGAGGGACAGAGAGAGAGGGGGAGACACAGAATCTGAAGCAGGCTCCAGGCTCTGAGCTGTCAGCACAGAGCCAGATGCAGGGCCTGAACTCATGAAACAAACTGTGAGATCACGAGCTAAGTTGAAACACCCATAAGTGTTTCATACACCCATAAGTGGAGTATTTTCAATGAATACTTGCTAGAAGGGGAAATGGATTTAGCACTTACTTGAAATCTACTATATATAAAAATAATGAGCTCTCCTGTTAGGTACTTTTTCCATTACTGTAATGTACCCCTAGTATTAAAAATATAGTAGGAATGCTCTTTCTCTCTTCATCAATCTTTTTTTAACATTGAATATCTATTTTAAAAAGATAAAGATATATAAAATTTTCATTACTAAAAATAAATACAAATGTGATAATAAATGTTTTGGAAATATAACTGTTTTCTTGAAAATATTTCAAAAAATGTAAAATTTGATTTTATAGAGATTCCCAAAAATATCATTTATATTATCCAGTCCTCCCAGAGTTTAACAAAATACTTCCTTGTGCCTTGGAATGTATTCTTTTCTGATGTCTGAGACCCTGGAGCTGGTGGTGCCTTTTGGGGTTAAATAAGAACTCTGGGGGTTGGCTGGGTGGCTTAGTCAGATAAGCACCTGACACTTGATTTTGGCTCTGGTCATTATATCATGGTCCTGAGATCAAGCCCTGCATCAGGCTCTGTGCCAGGTGTGGAGCCTGCTTAAGATTCTCTCCCTTTGCTACTCACTCTACAACTCCAGTCCTCTTCCCAAATCTCATATCCCCCTTCCTGTTTTCTCTCCTTAGTTATTAACACTACCTGTACACTATTTCACTTCTTTACCTTGGTCATCTATTTCCTACTAGAATAAAAAATCCTTAAAGAAATTCTGTCTCTTCACTACTTTATCTCCAGCACCAAATACAGAATAAGAGTTCATTAAATAGTGTTAAACAAACAAGTGAATAGAGGAATTAGGGATCTTTTATATTTTATTTTCCAAATATTTTATTTAAATATTATGTTTTCACCATCAGGTTTTTAACTTGAACACATTCTTTTTCATAATCCTGTGTTTTGTTTCTTACAGCTTTCTGTACCACTTAATTTTATTGCTCTAATAGTTTTCCTCCTTTTCTAAAGCTCTTAAGCCACTTTTTAAAAACACTTTTCTTCTGATTATTGCTAGTCTTCAACTTCCTGAATCTATTTTTTTTTGTTTTGTTCTCAGAAAAACATGGGTCACTAAAATAGTTTCTTAGAAGTTTCTGCACATGATGTTCCTTATAGATTACCAGACTTCATTGTAGAATATTATGGCTAGACATTTTTTTAATTGTCAAATACCCAACTCTGAGTGTCTTTAAGTATTTCTCTGGGGCTGGTTAAGTTCCCTAGAGAGAGCTTATTCCCTGTCGTACCTAAGGGGCATAACTCTGGCTGCCAATGTTCTCAGATCAAATAGAGGAAGGCTATAGCATCTCACCATTTGTTTGGAAGAATTTTCTTTCCTTTTTTAAAATTTTGTTAGAGAGAGAGAGAATCTCAAGCAGCTTCACACTGACAACACAGAGCCTGATGCTGGACTTGATCTCACGACCCTGGGACCATGACCTGAGATGAAATCAAGAGTCAGACACTCAATAGTTTGAGACACCCAGGTGCCCCAGAAAGAATTTTCTTTAATCTCCTTCTTCTGTATGGTTCCATATCCTCAGTGGGAACCACGTGTTTCTCAATTCCCTATCTCCCTTGCTAAAGCTCTCTAGAGAGGAAAATACTGGTTTTATCCTGAGTGGGGAAAGATGTTTTATTACTTCTGAGACAGGGGAAGGGATCTGTAACCCAGTTTCAGAGAGTTCTGCTGCCTAAAACTCCCTAGGTTTTCTGTGATTCTTTGTGTGGTTTTCTCTGTATATATTCCATGCCTAGTTTAAAATCTGGCTAAGTGTCTGTCATCTGCTACTAATCTTTCTGTCCTCCAGATTTCACATGTCACTTTGTGATCATCTTTCCTGCTGTTTGTCCTTTTAGTCCTTCTTTGCTTAATCTTTTTTTTTTTTTCTTAAATATTTTTAGTGTATTTTCAGGAGGGACGGGAGGAAAATACATGGTTCAGTTTATTAATTTAAAATGGTAAAACTGGGGCACATGGGTGGCTCAGTCGGCTAAGCATTCACCTTTGGCTCAGGTCCTGATTTCACGGTTCAGGAGTTCAAGCCCCACATGGTGTTCTCTGCTGTCAGCACAGAGCACACTTGGGGTCCTCTGTCCCTTTCTTTATGTCCCTCCCCTGCTTGGTCACTCTCTCTCTCTCTCTGTCAAAAGAGAAAAAACAATAAAGATAAATAAATAAATAAATTGATAAAACTATCTAAAGAGCTCTTATTTTGCATTGTTAACAAACTTATTTAAATATGCCTCATGCATAGTAACTTTTAGTTAAGATAATTAAACCAAAAGAAGAATTTGGGTCATTTACTTTCCCATATTTCTTATTTAGAAGAAAGTGAGTTACCAGAATAGAGGGGGAGAAATAGTATAATTTTAGGATCTCAAAAGGCCAGGATATGAGCCACAGCTGTGCCCTGAATTCTGCCCTGGAGCTTTTCTCTACCTTCCTGGTCCTCAGTTTCCTACTCCTTTCATTGAGAGGTTTAGGTAACCAGTCTCTAAGATCATTCTGGAATAAATATTTTACTTTTTATTTATATCAGTAAGGTCTCATTGGTCTGTATGTTTTAGTACAGGTTCTACTGTATCACTCCAAAAATATGTAAACTGATTATATTGGGATGCCACTTTATTGGGCTCACTTCATTTGTTGAAAGAGAGAGGGAGAGAGCATGACAGGGGAGGGCCAAAGAGAGAGGGAGAGAGAGAGCACTCCAAGCGGACTCTGAGCTCCATGCTGAGCCCAGCACACGAGGCCATATCTTGTGACCAGGAGATCATGACCTGAGCTAATGCTTAACTGACTGAGCCACCCAGATGCCCCATTATCAAGGTCATTTCTGACTCCATTTTATTGGGTGTATTAGGACTGAGTTCTGATGTTTGAGTCTCTCTAGCAATATTGGAAAGAATTTAATCATCCTCTGCAAAATGTGCAGTGTTCACAGGCCCTCTTGAAATTGTTATTTGTCGGATGAAAATGGACATCATTAGAGGTAGACAGTTACTTAGGGATCATTGATCCAATCTCCCCCTTTCATAAAGAAGGAAACTTAACCCTATACAGTTGGCCCTCGATCAACATAGGTTTGAAGTGAGTAGCTTCACTTATGTGAGTTTTCGTTTTTTTTTAAGTTAACAGCAAGCAAAAACCACAAGACATTTACTTACAGCTGTTTACCCCAGTCTCCACAGGACCAAACTAAAGGCATATGATACAGAGGCTGCAAAACTTGACTGCCCAGGGAGGCCCACCAGGCCATCAGCAGCCTCCTGGGGCCCCTGGAGCAGGCAGGGCCGTAGGTCGCCCAGCCCCATGTGCTCACAAGGTTGTCAGGTTGCATGTCTGAGGCTAGTGTGCAGGAAGTGGGGCTGAGGTGGGTAAATGCACCCAGAGGGCACAGATAGTGCCGCACACTAGCCCTAAGTCCCCTGGTGCCTCTGTGCCCCGAGTTTTCATGTCCCAGAGCAGCCACAGGTCTCAGATCCCTCCATGAGTGACACCTCAGCCCCCCCAGCCTCCTTAAAGGTTATAGCCCCCGGTGGCCACAGGTTGGTGGTATGCCTCCCGACAGAGAGAGCAGCTGTGCTCCTGTGGGCCCCTGTTGACATCTGTGGGCCCGTTCTAGAAGAGGCTGCTGCTGAGGTGGAGGCCACCAGACTGTGGGACCTCCCTGTCCTGGGGCGAGTCGTGCTGCTGCGCCTGGTCCTATCCCAGAAGGGTGGACTGGCCCACCTATACACTGATTTGTTTTCCATAAATAGAACAGTGTTGTAAATGTATTTTTCATTTCTTATATTATTAATGTTTTCTTTTCTCTAGTTCACCTATTGGAAGGATACAGTGTATAATACACATAGAATCTGTGTTAATTGACAAAGTTATTGGTAAGGTTTATAGTCAAAAGTAGGCTATTAGCAGTCAAGTTTTTAGGGAGTCAAAAGTTATATGTGGATTTTTAAAATATGTATTTAGTTAGTTTGAGAGGGAGACAGAGCATGAGAAGCAGCGGGGTACAGGGGGGCCAGTGGGGAGAGAGAGAAAGAGAGAGAGAGAATCCTAAGCTGGCTCCTCACTGTCAGCATGAAGCCCAATGCAGGGCCCAAACCCACAAACCATAAGATCATGACCTGAGCTGAAATTGAGTTGGACGCTTAACAAATTGAGTCACCCAGGTGCCCCTACGTGGATTTCTTAAAAATCTCTATTTTTTTGAGAAAGAGTGTGCATACAAGAGCAAGGGAGGGCAGAGGCCACGGTGGGGGTGGGGGGGTAGAGGTGGGGGGAGTCAGAGGTTCTGAAGCAGGCTCTGTGTTGACAGCAGACAGCCTGATGTGGGGCTTAAACTTACTAACTGTGAGATCATGACCTGAGCTGCAGTTGGATGCTTAACTGACTGAGCCATCCAGGCGCCCCTATATGTGGATTATTGACAGCGTGGGGAATCAGCAACTCTCAGGTCTATGTTGTTCAAGGGTCATCTGTATAGTGCTCTCGATTGCTTAGCAACGTAGTGAGATTTAATTAAACAGTACTGCTAAGACCTGAACTCCTACTATTCCAAATCATGGCATACTCAGGATTCTGTCACTGTTGCTGTTTTCATTTTCTTCAGTTTGTTTTATTGTGTTTTTGTTCTGTTCTGTTTAGCTTTATTGGCCCAGACAGTGATGTTAAATAGGGCTCAGCACTGTCCAGTTTGACTCAGCTCTTCAGCTGGTAATTAGGCTTGGATTCTCAACAGTAGCCACACAGCTTACCATTCTTGTAGACACATTTCCCTTTTCCATTGTTATATATGGATTCAACACATTAATCCATAACTGCACCTCTTTTTTTGTTGAGACATTGTCAAAGCATAGTGAAAGGGAGCTTACCAGACAACAAAATGTTGTTGTCAGAAATTGTAAGTGATAGACCACTAAAGAAAATGAGAACCATTGTTAAAACATTAAAGACTGCTGTCCTTAGATTTGTCCAATAATTAGAATTACAATAAAAAAATAATATTTTAGCATTTTTACTCTCAGAATTTTATTGCTTGTCAATTGAAAACAACAAAATGATTCATTTGTGTTAAGATTCATATATATTTTTCATTTCAGAGAAAAAATAATCTTCCAGAATAGATATTTTCAATAGTAAGATGAAAGCTAGGGATTTGGGATGTGGAAAGAGGGATTCACTTTTACTTAGAATGCAAGTGCCTTATGACATAAATTACCAGAAAGTAGCTCTTTTCCATACATAGTAATACTCATTTGGGAGATTTCTTTATTGCATTTATTCATTCATTCATTCTTTTTATGTAGGATCTCTACCCAACGTGGTGCTTGAACTCATGACCTCAGTATCAAGAGTCACATGCTCTGCTAACTGAGCCAGCCAGGTACCCCTATGGATAGTTTTAAACATACATTGAATGGCATGAATTCCATGAGGAATGTCACTAAAAATGTTAGATTAGGAATCAGCATCAGTAAACCTACTCATTTTCATTAAATGTCTAGGAGTGCCTAATTAGATTCTGTATATTGAATAAGAAACTTGAACATTTAGAAAAGCTTTACATGAAAACGTTTTGTAACATAAGTTTTTCTAAGTTCATAAATTAAAGATTTTCATTTTGGTCATGACAACAGTTCTGTTGATGATGCATTCTACTCTTTAAAGATAAGGGAAAAATGCCTCATTTTCCATAGTAGAGATGAAAATGACAATCCCGCAATACTACTTTTTCTTTAAAGGTTTTCAAGCTAAGTATTTATATATATAACTCAAATCATAAATTAAACTATTCAGGATAATGCAGGAAAATAACAGGCTGAATAACTGTACAAGGATTTTACATTTTGGAATTTAAAAAAAATTTTTAACGTTTTATTTATTTCTGAGAGACCGAGAGAGACAGCATGAGCAGGGGAGGGTCAGAGAGAGGGAAACACAGAATCTGATGCAGGCTCCAGGATTTGAGCTAGCTGTCAGCACAGAGCCCGACACGGGGCTGGAACCCACAAGCTGCGAGATCATAACCTGAGCCGAAGTCAGACGCCAAACCGACGGAGCCACCCAGACACCCCATACATTTTGGAATTTTTAATCCACCTCTGTGTAATCCAGGACTGACAAACTTACTATTGATTGCAAACTTAGAGAACATTCTTGAGTATTTGCTTCTGTGATGCGGTACCGTGGATATGATTTGAGTAAGTCCTGTCCGTTTCATTTGTATACACTTTTGTTTTTTAAAGTTTTGCTACTTTCAACTTTACAACAATCGATTTCTTTTTGTGGCTTTCACTCTTGTGAAGCAGTATTTTTTCCCCTGCTTTTCTTAAAAAAGAGGTCATTTTCCAATAACATTACAAATCTAACCAAATGGCCTAACAGAAATAGTTAGAAGGGTCCTAAGGAAGCAGAAAAAAGATGTAATCACTATTGCAATTTATCATTCTCATGTAATGAGTTTCATGTATGTGATTCCATGGGGTTTTTTCCCTCTAACTTTTAGGGTTTCTTTAATCACTTTTATTCAGATGTAAATAGAGGTCAAATACTAAAATGATGAAGCTTCCAGAGTGGGGAAAAGGAGGATTGTCAATAAAGAAAATAAAAATAGAGGGTTTTTCTGATTGTCAGTGGGATACTAGTCCCTTTTTTGACCAACAGCGCTTGCCAGTCAAGGCCATGTCTTCCCTAGGTCCATGCTGGTATGGGACTGTGCTGGAGAATGGAACCAGATTGTGGAAACTTTCTTACTGCCCTATAACAGCTTCCTGTTTCTTCTTCCAGTAAAATGAATGAATAAACAAACAAACAAGCAAACTGTAAAAAGATAGAAAAATTATGTGCATAGAAACATCAAAGGTAGCATTGAGAGGGAGTTTAAAAGCAGTGTATGATCTGAGCGGTGTTTGAAAATGCAGACATCTTAATATTGGATTTCACTAAATTTCACACTCCATGTAGACCCCATTCACTTTTTTACTCTCCAAGCTCAGCACAGGGCCCGACACCTCATTGGTCCTCAGGAGCTGCTGTAATTTATGGGGTATCATTTTCATATGCTAGTTAGTATCGTGTAGTTATCACAACACCAGGAGACTGAGTCATTGCTTTATCCCCTCATCTGCTCTTACAGTTTATTTTCACATTCCGAAGTCAGAGGCCTGTGACATTGCAGGGAAGACTGTAAGTGCAGGAAGGAACCCATGAGTTAGAGAGATCTATAGTAAAAACATGAACGGTGTGTTTCCCTCTTGCTTTTCATAGCTAGAAGCCTTGTCTTCATGGAATTTGTTTTGCTCCTTTGTCATTAGAAAAAAGTTATTTTATATCTTCCAGAAAGCTTCCCAGACCTGTTACAAACTGTTTAATTAAAATGGCTTTGTTTAGAATGAGAGTCTACCTGGGTTTTATCGAATCAGAATTTCCAGAGGTTGGGCCAAAACATCTATGTGTTTAGCAGTACGTCTAGGTGTTTCTGATAGGCACAGAGTAGGAGAATGGGTCAGTTCGATACAAGGACAAGTTCAGTAGGGAAGTGGATGTTTGCAAATGATGACACATGAGAAAAAACATTTCTGTATATTTAATGCTTGATAGTACTATCCATTTGCATTTATACATTTCTCACATGAAGGAAAGCATATAAATATGAGACTATTGTCAGTGGCTAATGATAATTTGAACCAAAACTTAATGTTAGAAAAAAATAGAGAGGTGGCTCAGTTGGTTGAGCTTCCAATTTCAGCTTAGGTCATAATCTTGCAGTCGTGAGTTTGAGCCCTGTGTTGGGCTCTGCGCTGACAGCTCGGAGCCTGGAGCCTGCTTCACATTCTCTGTCTCCCTCTTTCTCTGCCCCTCCTCAAGTTGTATGCATAATCCCCCCCTTCCAAAATAAACATCAAAAGGTTTTTTAAAAATGAGAAATATGTATTCTAAAGTATATATATTCTATAGAGTAAGCTCTATATAAAGTAGGATATATGTGAATAAGCAAATATGATCTTTCCCCCAAAGAGTAATACCCACCTGAATATACTGTGTTAAACACTTTTTAACCCATGCATCTGAAAAATTGGCCTCAGTGGAAAAAATGAATTGACTGGAATTAGGAAGGATAAAACTATGTGATATATAAATAAAATTGTTCTTTTCTACTTCTTTTATATATAGAAGAAAACATATAAATTGAAAACACGCTTTTATTGCAACTCCGAGCAAGACATTTTAAGTTTCACTATGTCTGTGTCCTTGGGTCTGTCAAGTTGAAGGTGTGAGAACATTGAATCAGTTAAATGCTGCCATGGGCAGGACATTTTTATTATCATGATAGCTGTGGAGCTGGGCTTAGGGAATAATTTCTCTCTTAAAATCTGTCTGTAAGTATGGTAATTTTCCCGAAATATCATTATTATGTATTTGGAAGTTAATAAAAATGTTAGGGGTAGTCGCAGAAGCAATAACTCAAACACTTTTCACTTTTGCAGGAATGTTCAGTGATTGGTTCCACCATTAAACTTGAACTTAATTTTTCTTTTGTGCAGAGTGAATATGCTGAGTTGCTTTTGCTTTGAAAAAGCATTTATCTTTGTCCTAAAATACACTGGTATCCCTTACCTAATACTAGTGTATCTTTGGATTTACTGAGGGATAGATGAACTTGAACAATATATTTAAGGGTAGACATTCTTTATACATGCATAAAAACAGACACAACAGCTATGTAAATTTACTTAATAATTGCAAATAAATATGTTAAGAATCATAGTTCCCCTCATGTGGTAATAAGTATAGGGAAGTATGCTATCATTAACTCTATTTTCTTTTCTTTTTACTTTTTATGTTGCTCAACCCTTTTCTTTCTTTCTTTCTTTCTTTCTTTCTTTCTTTCTTTCTTTCTTTCTTTCTTTTCTTTCTTTAATGTTTATATTTAAGAGAGAGACAGAGACAGAGTGCAAGTAGGGAAGGGGCAGAGAGAGAAGAAAACCGATTCTGAAGCAGGCTCCAGATTCCGAGCTGTCAGCACAGAGCCCCCTATGCAGGGCTCGAACTCATGAATTGTGAGATCATGATCTGAGCCGAAGTCAGACACTTAACAGACTGAACCACCCAGGCGCCCCTCTCTCATCCCTTTTCTATTCTCATCAATTACAGTTCATCAGCCTAATAAAAAATATACCAATCATTTGCATTGGCTTTGTTTCTTATGACCTGGTGGATAGCTAATCTTAGAGAATAACCCAAAGAGGAAGAGACATCTACTCAATCAGCTTTCTTAGGACTGAGTCTTCTTGGAAAATTGGACTTTCCTTTCTAAAACAGGGATAGTCCAGGAAAAGCCAAGTCTTTTGGTCAATGTACTGTATACATTTTGGGAGGGGGGTATGGAGAAATGACAGTTTCACTTAAAAAGCATCTTTCTGGGAAACAGAAAACTTGCTATTTCACTGAATACTTAAGTAGCTGTGTTTGTGATAATCCTGTAGAACAAAGCAAGCAGGATATTAAAGAAAGAGGAAGTCTACATGAGGTGAATTCAACAAATTCTTCAGAAATCGGTATTGTATTTAGGAAGAGAATTCTCTTCATGTAAATTCTGCAAAGAATTACAGGCCAAAAACAATGTATCAGCTTAATATATACTAACAGAATTTCATATGTATGTAAAACAATCATGCTTTTTGTTTAAAAAAAATGAAACATGGCATACAGATTGCAGGCAATAAATGAATTATCAGTAGGTAATTAATCTTGTCAAAGGAAAATGCACTGAAGTGAGTTAACAGGCAAGGAAGACTATTTAAAACTTGCAGTAACGAAGAAGGAGTAAACTCATCATGGCTCAAACAAAATGCTGAAGGATTTTTAAACATTAGAGTGGGCTAATGGAAAAGTGGTGGGAGATGTTAGGAATTTTGGTCCCTGTGAGTAGGCTGTTACATTTCTTTAAGTTAGGTTCTTACCCTTTCACAGCAACTAAAAGATAGGTGGACAGTGTCAGTCTGCTTGGGCTGCCATAACAAAATACCACCGGATGGTTGGCTTAAACTACAGAGATTGATTTTCTCACAGTTCTGGACATTGGGAAGGGCAAAGATCAAAGTATCAGCAGGGGCAGAGTGGAGACTTTCATCCTGGCTTGTGGATGATGGCCTTCTTGCTGTGTTCCTACAAAGCAACTGAGAGAGAGAGGGAGAGATGGGTAGTTTGTCTTTCTCTTTTATAAGGACACCAGTTCTATCGGATCAGGGCTTCACCCTTATGATCTCATGTAACTTAAAAATCCTGTTTCCAATACAGTCAAATGGGGGGGAGGGGGTTAGGGCTTCAAATATAAAGTCGGGGCAGACATAATGCAGTCATAACAGGTACTGTCTTCCTTGATGATCACATTTCAAAGAGATGGCTCCCAAGTCATTTCTGAGTTGTCAATCTGGTGAGAGACTGGGAGAAGATTTCTATCCCAGAGAGGTAGAGAAAAAATTTACAATTACGAGTTTTCCAGAGTAAATGGTTGAAAAGGAAGGTCAGAGACTAGAGTCAGGAAGAAACTTGTCTAAAGTTTAGTCAGATGGAGGGAAACTTTAAGACTGTCTTGGCCAACCTGTGGGTCATCAGTGCTTCATGTACTCTGAAAAAGAAATTGCCTTGTCTTATCTTTTTTCATGGTAAAGCTGGCAAAGGATATTCGTGCATTGGCCAAGCCTTATCCTGAAGGGCCTGGGAAGTGCTGTGTAGTGCAGTAAGTGGTAACATTTCAATTAAGACTTTCAGATTCTTTGGCTTCCTGTTAGGTACAGGGTGATAGAAGTGGAATCTATGTTTAATAATAAGTTCTTTGTGTCCCTTAGGATTTCACTGTCCTTAGCCCAATTATCTATCTATCTGTCTGTCTACCTATCTAATGATAGCCTTGGAATAAGCACCCAGGTCTAAATCAAAGGTCAGCCCTCTATTTATCTTTGACAATAAAGGTCAGGACCAGGTTGTGTTTTGAGAGAAAAAAAGTATCAATGCAATATAAAGAGAGAAGATGAACGTGGGAAAGGAAACAAAGAAAACAGAAAGAAGGAATGTTTTCTTTTGGTCGGGTATTATCCATGTCACCTGTAAATGCTGCTGTCGGCACATTGCAGAAGCTTACTCCCTCTCTAGCTGTGTTCCAAGTCAGCTGCTCACAAAGGAGCTTTTCAATTGACTTACCATTTGATGAACTTCCAGTCAACTGGATGAAGAATGAGGATGGGACTAGAATGAGGTGAGGGACAGGTGCCTCTGGGTGCAAAATTTAAAAGGACACACAAAAAAATCAAAGCTAATTCAAAGTGAGATTGATATTACTGATTTTTCTTTTGGCTTAGGGTCCCATATCGGCTCTCTAAGGCATTGTGACTGATCCTGTCATGGTTGAAAATCTTTATATTTTATTTCCTATGGATGTTCACATTCCTTTTGGTTTTTAAAAAGTGTCACATTAAACATCATTTATATATTGCCAAACTTTTTGGGATACCCTTAAATTTTTTTGGCCAAGATATGTGCCTGCCTTACTGTGTCAGCCTATCCTTACTGTGCTAGAGGTAAACAAATAGTACTTCCCTCTAGATTTAGAATTTATTTTTGGTCTCTCTAGTTCAGTAAAGTAGGTCTAGAAAGTATCGTACTAACAGAGATGAACATTGGTCTGGTTAAAAGGAGCACTGTTTTTTTCCCCCAGGTCACTCACGAACATTCCAGAAGGAAGGATTTCTGCTGAGAGGGAGATTTGATGAAGAGAAATATCTCTGAGCATATACAGGTAATTCAAAGCACACTATTTAATGTCACCAAACGAGAATGTTAAATGGATAAACTGTTAATTAAGAGATAGAATATGTGATTCTAATGCTACAATTTCATCATCGTAAGTCTTTGAAACCTCTCTAACCATCTGTATCCCCTGTTCTAAAGAGGGGATTTATTCAGTCTCCCTCTTGACATTGTGAAAAGTGGATGTACTTTACAATGGTCCAAAAATGTACATTCACATTCCGGTAGGTTTAGGTTGTTAAACCTCTCACTGTTGATTTAGTTGGGTACCTGGCAACAAATGAAAAAATACATATTCGTTATTTATTTAAAGGATCCTTTTTTTAAAAAAAATTAAGTTTGTAGTCTTGGTATATGTGGTTAAAATGCACAGAATTCAAATGTTTAAAGCAAAATAATAAGTGAAGCAGAAAAGAGATATATAGCATTTCTGTTCACTTAGGAGGGACTTTACAAAACTGTAACAGCTCATATAACTCTTTTGCAATTTACATGCACTACAACTACAGTAGCATGAATTAATATGTTGTATTAGGTTGGCAAACCTTTTGTAAAGGGCCAGATAGTATATATTATCAGCTTGTCAGGCACTGTGGTCTCTGTTGCATTTATTCATTCCTGCTGTGGTAGTAGAAAAGCAGCTCTAGGTGGCAGTAAATAAACGGGCTTTATTTACAAAAATAGCCAGGGGGCTGGGTTTGGTCTACAGACCAGACTTGACCTACCCTGGTGTTAGAATATTCTACATGCTTTATTGAAAACCATAAACTGATTGTCTAACAGTGAGGCATAAGGGATTCATATCATTTATTGAACTGACTGTCCAAGCCGTTATCTAGATACAAAGGAACCTTCATCACTAATGACTTTGAAATGGTTCACATGTCTATGCCTCATCTTATCTCTTAGCGTTCTCTATCCAACAAGATAGAGACCATCTGAACAATTTTGCCAGCTATTACTCCTGAGTCTTATCGCACTACCTTCTCTACGAATCCTTTATACGATAGACAAAATTAACAGTCCTTCTTTAACTGTAAAAACTATAGGACATCAATGATACTGAAGTTACAAATATACAGATTATGAAGACCTAAACTTTGACTCCTGCATAATCCTCGCTCAAGAATTAAAACCTGGAGAATTACAACTCTTAGAAGTCTATTACCAGGTAGTTTTACTCATAGAAATAACCATTCGAATACTAATCTCATCAGAAGATGTTTCACAGTCATGAGCTGTACCATCATTAGGTCTAATGTCAGATGTTATTAGTAGTCTAGGTAAATATGCTATCTGTGTTTTGCCATATTCTGCCCCCTTATAAACTCTTAAAATTTTCTGAAAATTTGATACTTCTTTGAAGGCCATGAAGCTGAAGGACATTTCTGCGTGAGGAAAGTTTGTTTCACTGGCAGTAATAAAGCTTTTTAATGGGTATCAGTAACCAGCTAAAACCACAGAATTAAAGTGGCCTAATGTAGAAAGCTGGATAACTACATGTTTGGTTTTCTCTTGTAGGAGGACATCTTCCCAATTTAAGAAAATTTACTATAGCTGTAGGGACAGTGGTTAAATCGTGCTAAGTGACACTTTAAAATTGGGCTGCATATTTGGAAAAGCTGTTGTGACAGAGATAGCACAGCCTTGCCATTAGTGTCCTGGTCTCCTTTTTCCCTGGGTTATGTTTTTAGAAAGTGAACTGACATCCATAATTAGATACAGTCCTGGAGATACATGCGGTTGAAGCCACGTGAGTACATGAACACCAAAATCCCAGGTACTTCCGGTGAGTTTGTGCATTATTTCATGCATAGCTAGTTTCCTGAAATTAGAAGCTTTGTACTTCCACTTACATCTTTCCTTAATTAGTTTTGAATTATTTAAGCTGTTAGGCTAGAGAGGTTAAAATGTCTGGGACCAAAGTCTCAGGTGAACTGGATTTCCTAGAAACCATCTTGAATCTACAATTGATTGGGAGTGTAGGTAGGTGTTTGGCAGGTTGCATGTTAGCGTTAATACGCTACATCAGAGTAGATGGTTTTATGTTTTCATTTCTTGGTTACTCTTTGTGGTCAGATGGACACCCATTTCTCTCCACACCTCTTTCATGGCCAGGACCCGTGTGAGACACCTCAGACACACTGGTCAAGGAGACTTGGACTTGCTCAGATTCCCGAGCTGTGCCCCTCCTTGGATTGTGTCTGAAGAGTCTCTCCCACTCCCCATATTCTCTGCCCTCCCTTTTTCTGTTTATTTCTTCTCTGTCAGTATATGGAGAGAATGACTGGCAGATTGTATCTGCAAGGCACTTTTAATTCCAGAGAACAAACATGTGGCAATAATACCATATGGTATTGATAATATTTTAGTCAGAATATTTGGGGCTTAAAATATTTAAATTGTGAGAATTAAGTAGACAGAATATTTAGTTCAGCTAACATTCTCCTGGTTATGTGGCATAGGTTACCATATAACCACCGGCTTCCTCGGAAAGATCTCACCATATGAGGAATCTCCTGATCTTTTACGTTTAATCGTAGAACTTCAGACATACTTTCTGTGATGTTCTCTCTTCTCTGTTTTTATTCAAATGCCTCCTCAACTCCATATTCTTATTTCCTTCTTGGAGTTTTATTCTTCTTCCTATTTACATACTGTATACACTGAAGAGATAGAGCAGAAGGAAAGAAACACTTACTTATTGAGTCTTCTGCTGGGTGAGTCCCTTGTTTGATATTGTCCATCCCATAATTTCATATATCTAATTATTGTGTTTCTAAGATGCCACGATATGTATACTTTTTCTATGAAAAGAATTCTTAAGAGTCCTAGTGTTCATGACTCACAATAATAAAGGCTTTATTTCTCCCTCTTGCTCAGGTTTCAATAACAAAGGTATTTTTTATCGTTATATATGTATAGCTATAAAACCTAAATATCCCTGAGCAAATCTGGCATTGATTTCATCTAGCATTAGCTCAAAATAATGTGACTCTCTCTTTTTACCCTTAGGACTTAAACACAGGTTTCTTCCTTATCAATATAGGCATATATATGGGTATAGATAGGTAGTTCATTGTTAGGATAAATAAAGTACAAACCACTCAAGTACAGCATCTCTGTTGTAGCCACAATTATTTATTTTGCCTGGAAATGATTGATCTGAATTGAATCAAAGCATAAGGCAAATCTTGTTCCTTCATCACCCAGTAGGTCACATTACAACCAGTTAACCTTATTACAGGAGACAGATATATCCTGTAAGGGAAATGGCTGAATGTTTTCTCATGTGTAAGTCAGAACAACACAGTCATGAGCATATATGCATTACCTTCCCATTGAAGGGCAGAAAGGCCAAGGACATAGTCCGTAAATAGTAGAACAGATTCAAAGTCAACCCTATTTGACTCCAGATATAAATCTTAAATCCAACTATACCATTCATGAGTTTCACCATATTTATTTCTTTAAAAATTAGTAAAATACACATCACCTAAAATTTACCATCTTAGCCATTGTTAAGTGTACAGTTCAGTGACATTAAGTATATTAACATTGCTATGCTACCATCATCACGGTAAAGCCATGGAAGTCTTTTCATCTTGTAAAACTGAAACTCTACCCATTACACAATGACTCCTTATCCTCCCTCCCTTCAGCCCCTGGAAACTACCACTGATTTTGACCCCTCTAGATACATCATATAAATGGAATCGTATAGTATTTGTCTTCTTGCACCTGGTTTATTTCACTTGGCACTCTGTCTTCAAAGGTCATCCGTGTTGTAACATATATCAGGATTTCCTTATTTTTTGATATTTAACATTCCATTGTACGTACATACAATATCTTGTTTGTCCATGTTTCCATCAAGGTGGACGCTTAGGTTGCTTTTGAGTGTTCACCATATTTATTTATTTATTCCTCAGGTTGTATAAGTTTTTTTTTTATTAGAACCTCAGTAGGTTCTTTGTTGTGCACACTTTTAAGTTAATATTCTAAATAACACTTAATCCCAACAGAGAATAAAATGATGAGTTGATACTAGGACAGCCGTGGAATTCTTTTGTGTATTCCAGATAACTGGTGGATAGGGGTTTGGAGAGTCACTTGAAATACCCCAGAAAAAGAAAATAAAGACTATGGATTCCATTGCCCTGGGTGAAGGAAAGAGACACATGCTTCCATTTGACCACAAAAAACAATACTGGTTATGCCTACCTGGAACAGCATTTCAAAGAAGTTTGGTAATATGGGTCATGAAGTTTGCTGTAAGTTCTTTTTTTTGCCTTCTGGTAAACAGCTATAGGTAAACACATTATATAGGTAGCCTTAAGGACAACTCAGTGGGGAAGAATCAAGTACATGCCAGAAGAACATTTTAAATCAAAACATATGCAACCAGCATTTTCTGATAATCATTTTGATTTGAAGTCATTGAAGTTACTGAAGTCATTTTTTTCTTAAATAAAATTACTTTTATATTTCCAAATTTGCATGCATAACATGCATGTTGAGGGTATGTCTCCTTAGCTTAGAATTTTGAGTTCTGGGTTTATACCATGAACTCAGTTTAAAAGGCCAGAATCCAAATTATTATAGCTTCATGCCCAAAGTGGGTAGAGGGCTAATAAGTAATAATTGTTAGTAACTTACCTTAAATTGGCATAATAATGATATATTTTAAAATTGACTTTTTAAAAAATATTTTTTGGTTGAAGAAGTTAATTCCAGAATGCCATTGTTAAACTTCATAACATCTTGTTTTATTAATTCACCTTACTCTAAGAGGTACTATGAATACATTTGATACTATTTTCATGAATGTATATAATATTCAGAATTACCTTGACTACTCTCAGGAAATTATTTTACCTGGGTGGCTCTGTTGGTTAAGCATCCAACTTCCGCTCAGGTCATGATACAGCTGTTTGTGTTCCAGGCCTGCGTCAGGCTCTCTGCTTACAGCTCAGAGCCTGGAGCCTGCTTCTATTCTTTGTCTCCCTCTCTCTCAAAAGTAAATAAACGTTAAAAATTTTTAAAAAATGGTTTTACTTATGAGCATTTTCTATTTTAGCCTAAAAAAGTGGTTATGTAAACAAAGAAAACAAATAATTAGAATTTTTTTTCCATTGGAAATATTCAATGAGGAAAAGCTATTTTTGTTCTTTATTCTGGTTTTATATACATGCGTAAAGTACTTTGATCTATACACCATGAAATTTGTGAATTACATGAATATTGATTATTTTACATTTATATTTTCCTTATATTCTGTGCATCTCAATTGTTTAACTAGACATCTTTTGAAGATTCTTTCTTAAATGTGTTAAAACTGAAAAAGCACTCAGTTTCCTAATTAATCCCATGGTACCAGATTATATTATTTCTTTATTTTTTAACATCACACTTTTTAATCAAACTTAGAAAGTGTTTTCTTCTAATATCATTTTAAGACTATTTTTAATTCAGTTTGCCACCAAATTACCAAAGCAACCAGTTATTTCAGTTGAAACAGTTCATTTCCTAGAGTGATGGATATCATGGACAATTATTATTTACTGTTGTATATGTAAAATGATCCATTGATTGATTAAACATTTTATTTTTTAAGTTATTATTTCATCATCTAGGCAGAGGCTAGGTAAGAAGCTTTTATTTGCAATTTCTAAAGTATTGAAGTGTGTATTGTGTGTTTGGAATATGCTTCTGGTTCCCAAGGATCTATTAATATAATAGAGAAGATGAGTCAAGTGAATAGAAAACCATTCAAAGAAAACAAAGCAATGATAGTGACTACAGGAGTCAGAAATACTTTGGATTTGATATACTTTGCAACCTAAAAGGCTCTAGGTACATAAACTGGGAGAATATAGACATATCCTGAGTTTGGTCATAGAAAATCATCTGTGCTCAGGATGTGTACCCTACATAGGTCAATAGCTGAGAGAATCTTTGATTTCCATTGATCTGTATGCCAGAATCCTCTGTCTCTTCTGAATCCAGTTTTACAGCCCCAGATTCTGCAACTAAAAAAAAAAAAAAAAAAAACTGCTGATAGCCATGGTCCTTCATCTGTTACTCTAGCATTCTTTGTGACTAGCTCTGGCATCCTTTGCTCTTAATACTCTACGTGGGCCCTGCAGAGGTGTCAAGATAGCTAAAACTGAATATTGCTATGAAAATTCAACAAATTTGATGAAATGTGAAGGAATTGACTGTGATAATTTCCCAAAGCCTTACCTGAATTATACATTAATAGTAGTTTTTGGATAAAGCAGACAAATAATAGTAAGGCCTTTTCTTGCATGTGGTGGAGTAGAGCTGGCTTGTTGGAATGCATTTGAGAATTAAGGATGCTCATGTAAAAAGAGATGAGAGATGACACAAGGTACATTTGATTGGAAAAGTAATCATTTATATATGCTTGCTTCTGGAGGTATTTGGAAGCCAGAGTCCTTGGAATGAATTCAAGGAAAAGAGAGTTCCATGTAATGTGCATCAAGTTACAAAAGTAAGAACGTTAACTGGGAATGTTCTTGGAAGAGGTAGAGCTGATTCAAAAAGTAAACAAATTATGCTGGAAAAAAGATAGAATTTACTCATAGTTTCTATGTGCCAAGTTGGCATATTTTCTCTTGGGCCACCCAATTTATTATTGTGCTAAAATTAGAAATAATTAGATTATCTTCTTGTTTTGATTTCTCCCCTGGGAGCAAGCATTTACCACAAAATGGATTTGTGGTATTTGGTAAGGGTATTTTTATTGTTCAGTTTGTTTAATTTACATTAAATTCCTACCCCCAAGATCTCCCTTCTTCTTATCAGGAAATAGTACTATGGGCTGTGTGTTTAGGTAGACCTTTTAAACCTGTGTGAGCCACGTTAGAAGAAAAACTAGCCTCTGAGATTTCTGTACATTAGTGATACAGAAGCTGAGGTAGATGTTTCCATTTACTTCATACAGGTCAGTCTCTTCTGTGTTCCTGATTTCTATTTCCTTCTTTTCCTCTGCTTTTCACCTTTTCTGCATAGTTAAATTTTTTTTTGTGTGTTTATTTATTATTGAGAGAGAGAGACAGAACACAAGTGGGGGAGGGCAGAGAGAGAAGGAGACACAGAATCCAAAGCAGACTCCAGGCTCTGAACTGTCAGCATAGACCCTGACGTGGGGCTCAAACCTACAAACCACGAGATCATGACCTGAGCTGAAGTTGGACACCTAACTGACTAAGCCACCCAGCCACACCTTTATATAGTTAAACAAACTTCAAATCTGGTAAAAAGAAAAAAAAAAGGAAAAACAAATTTAGCTCCACTGAATTTGTCTTCCAAGTTCACAAGGATTACATTTACCTACAGTAATCCTTCATTACAAATTGACAAATTACACCTACCTTTCAATATAGGCAGCAATACCCAGTTTTACTGAAAGTCAGAGGGTAGGTTCCTGGCATTGTATTCAGCATCCTTCGGATCCAAATGACTACACAGGGCTTGTCCAGTCGCGCTGCCCACAGCATCATATTAAATCATCCATATGTATTTTTTGGTTTTCTAATCTACAAAGTAACTGATTCAGCAACAGAACAGAATGGAGTAAAAAATATATATATAAAATATAAAATATATATATGTTTTTAAATATTTTAAACAGAATGGAGTAAAATAATAAATATATATATTTAAATAATATTTAAAAAATATTTTAAAAAATAATTTATATTTTTAAATTGTGGATTGACCGTAGGGGGTGATATTCAGATAAGAAAAGAATATGGGTGCCTGAGTGGGTCACTTGGTTAAGAATATGATTTCAGCCCAGGTCATGATCTCATGGTTCATGGGTTCAAGCCCCACATTGTGCTCTCTGCTGTCATCATAGAGGAGCCTTCTTAGGAACCTCTGTCCCTCCCCCTCTCTCTGCCCCTCCCCAGTTGTGCACACACTCTCTCTCAAAATATAAATACTCAAAAGAAAAAAAAAAGAATAGTGTTGATGCCATCAGGGAAAACTTGACTGAGGCATCTGGACTTGAGCCTAACTTTAAAAAATTGGAAGAACATGGTTAAAAAGAGAAAGGCCAGATCAGCAGATCATAGCACATCAGTTACTGTAAACCAGCTAGAATTGAATGAACCTGTTGGGCTCACTATTACATCTCGCATATCAGTGGGCCTTTATTTTCCCTTTCCAGAGCCCCTGGTGGCTAAATTCCCAGAGCAGATTTCACATCTGCTTGTCATATAAACTTCAGCTCTGGTCTAGTGAGGATTAAAGTCTCCCTGAGATCCTGACCGAGCAGGCTTTCTCCCACTTTATTTGACACCGCACCAAATCACAGAGATGCTGGCTCCTTCCCCGACTCACCCTGTGTTGTAAATCCTCTGCACACCACAAGGTCAGCCGAGTATTAGATGCAGAGTCCTGTCAGAGGTGCTGACAGCTCCATCTTTCTGAGGGAAAGGGAGTGCTGGGTCCTGAAATTCAGTTGCAGTCCTGGCCCAAGAATCAGGAAAATGCTTTCATCTTGAAGGATGTGATGATTATTATGGGCTACGTTTCTATGATCCTTAAATATCTTTCCAGACATGCATCATGTGTAATCACTTCTTCAAGTACTTGGAAGTGCTGGGAGGTAGAAGCTATAATCAAAATGGGCAAGTGCGACAGGAGAAAAGTAAGTCCAGAAAGTCTCACCGAGTTATATATTCTTGTTAAGTAGCCAGTAGTTATATTATTCTTGGTCTTTCTTTAGCCTGAGATGGGAGCTTTGTTTTAGGAATACCCATTGCTTGGGAGCCTGGGTAGCTCAGTCGCTTAAGCATCTGAAACTGGATTTCAGTTCAGGTCATGATCTATAGCTTTGTGAGTTCAAGTCCCCTGTCTGGCTCTGTGCTGACAGTGTGGAACCTGCTTGAGATTCTGTCTCTCTTTCCCTCTCTCTGCCCTTCCCCTGCTCCTGCTCTCTCTCTCTCCCAAAACGAATAAATAAATTTAGAAAAACAATACCTATCATTATATGATGGCTTCAAGATCATTTTCTCACTCTCTTTGTCTTGATTCATTTTCCTTTGCCAATAAATGATTTCATTGCTTCCATATAACAAATTATGTTACAATGCAGAAAATCAATATTATCAAGTGTGGTCAGGGTAAAAATGTTGTGGTTAAAGATCTATCTAAGTATCTTCATATACTGAAACTTATCAAAATAAATTTTTTTTTTGCAAATAGTTTATTGTGAAGTTGGTTTCCATATAACACCCAGTGCTCATCCCCAAAAGTGCCCCTCTCTGTGCCCATCTCCCCCCGCCCCCACATCCATCAGTCCTAGTTTTTTCTCAGCATTCAAGAGTCTCTCATGGTTTGCCTCTCTCCCTTTCCCCCACCATTTCCCCCCTTCTTCTCCCCCATGGTCCCCCGTTAAGTTCCTCCTAATCCTCCTATATGTACAAACATATGATATTTGTCCTCTGCCTGACTTATTTCACTCAGCATAACACCCTCAAGGTCCATCCACGTTGCTACACATGGCCACATTTCATTCTTTCTCATTGCCATGTAGTATTCCATCGTATAGATAAACCACATCTTCTTGATCCATTCATCT
>NW_024080882.1:20382-25124 GCF_003009895.1 Hyaena hyaena | reverse complement strand
GATGCTAGGACTTCCAGCACTATGTTAAACAACAGTGGTGAGAGTGGACATCCCTGTCGTGTTCCTGATCTCAGAGGGAAAGCTCTCAGTGTTTCCTCATTGAGGAAGATGTTAGCTGAGGGCTTCTCATAGATGGCTTTTATGATGTTTAAGTAAGTTCCTTCTATCCTGACTTTCTCGAGGGTCTTTATTAAGAAGGGATGCTGTATTTTGTCAAATGCTTTTTTTGCATCTATCGACAGGATCATATGTTTTTTTAAAATATTTTTATTTATTTCTAGGAGAGAGAGAGACAGATGAGCAGGGGAGGGTCAGAGAGAGAGGGAGATACAGACTCTGAAATAGGCTCCAGGCTCTGAGCTGGCATTCAGCACAGAGCCCGATGCGGGGCTCGAACCCACGAACCGCGAGATCATACTTAAGCGAAAGTTGGGTGCTTAACCAACTCAGCCACCCAGGCGCCCCAGGATCATATGGTTTTTATCTTTCTTTTGTTGATGTGATGTATCACATTGATTGATTTGCGAATGTTGAACCAGCCCTGAAACCCAGGAATGAATCCCACTTGACTTGGAGGATACTTCTTTTTATCTGCTGCTGGATTCGATTTGCAAAGATCTTGTTGAGGATTTTTGCATCCGTATTCATCAAGGATATTGGCCTGTAGTTCTCTTTTTTGGCTGGATCTCTGCCTGGCTTGGGAATCAGAGTGATGCTGGCTTCATAAAATGAGTCTGGGAGTTTTCCTTTGATTTCTATTTTTTGGAATATCTTGAGAAGAATTGGTATTAGTTCTGTTTTAAACATCTGGTAGAATTCCCCAGGGAAGCCATCAGGTCCAGGGCTCTTATTTGTTGGGAGATTTTTTAGCACTGATTCGATTTCCTCACTAGTTATGGGTCTGTTCAGATTTCCTATCCCTTCCTGTGTGTATTTTGGTAGTGAGTGTGCATTTAGGAATTTGTCCTTTTCTTCTAAGTTGTCCAATTTGTTGGCATATAATTTTTCATTGTATTCCCTGATAATTTATTGTATTTCTGAGGGGTTGATTGTAATAAGTCCATTTTCATTCATGATTTTGTCTATTTGGGTGCTCTCTCTTTTCTTTTTGATAAGCCTGGCTAGAGGTTTGTCAATTTTGTTTATTTTTTCAAAAAACCAACTCTTGGTTTCATTGATCTGTTCAATTGTTTCTTTGGTCTCTATGTTGTTTATTTCTGCTCTGATTTTTAGTATTTTTCTTCTTCTACTGTGTTTAGGGCGTTCTTGTTGCTCTGCCTCTAGTTTCTTTAGGTGAGCTGTTAGATTTTGGACTTGCACTTTTTCTAATTTCTTGAAATAGGCCTGGAGTGCAATGTACTTTCCTCTTAGGACTGCCTTTGCCGCATCCCATAGATTTTGGATTGTTGTGTTTTCATTTTCATTTGTTTCCATATATTTTTTAATTTCTAATTGCCTGACTGGCCCATTCATTCTTAAGTAGGGTGGTTCTTAACCTCCATGTTTTTGGAGGTTTTCCAGACTTCTTCCTGTGATTGCTTTCAAGTTTCAAAGCATTATCTGAGAGTGTGCATAGTAGGAGCTCAATTCTTTTATATTTATTGAGGGCTGCTTTATGTCCCAGTATGTGATCTATCTTGGAGAATGTGCCATGCGCACTTGAGAAGAAAGTAAATTCCCTGGCCTCAGGATGTAGAGTTCTGAATATATCTGTCAGATCCATCAGGTCCAATGTGTCTTTCAAGTCCATTATTTCTTTAGTGATTTTCTGTCTGTTTGACCTATCCATTGCTGTAATCAGAGTATTAAAGTCCCCTGCTATTAGCACATTCTTATCTATAAGCTTGTTTTGTTTGTGATTAATTGTTTTAAATATGTAGATGCTCCCATATTCAGTGCATAGACATTTATGATGGTTAGTTCTTCCTGATGGATAGACCCTGTAATTATTATGTAGTACCCTTCTTCGTCTCTTGTTATTGTCTTTAATTTAAAGTCCAGTTTGTCTGATATAAGTATAGCCACTCCAGCTTTCTTTTGATTTCCAGTAGCATGATATATTTTTCTCCATCCCCTTACTTTTAATCTGAAGGTATCTTCCAGTCTAAGATGAGTTTCTTGTAGATCGCGTATAGATGAATTTTGTTTTTTTATTCATTCTACTACCCTATATCTTTTGATTGAAGCATTCAGTCCATTTAAATTCAGTGTTATTATTGAGATATGTGGGTTTAGAACCTTTTTGTCCTTTGTGGGTTCATGTTTGTGGTGGTGTCCCTGGTATCTTTGTTCCTTGCAACATTTCCTTCAGAGAGTCCCCCTCTGGATTTCTTGTAGGGCTGGCTTAGTGGTGACAAATTCTTTTAATTTCTGTTTATTTGGAAAGACTTTTATCTCTCCTTGTATTTTGAATGACAGGCTTACTGGATAGAGGATACTTGGCTGCATATTTTTTGTTCATCACATTGAAGATCTCCTGCCATTCCTTTCTGGCCTGCCACGTTTCAGTAGATAGGTCTGTCACCACTCTGATAGGTTTCCCTTTGTATGTTAGGGCCCTTTTCTCCCTAGCTGCTTTTAAAATTCTCTCTTTGTCCTTATACTTTGCTAGTTTCACTATGATATGCCGTGCAGAAGATCGATTCAAGTTACGTCTGAGGGGAGTCCTCTGAGCCTCTTGTATTTCAACGTTTACTTCCTTCCCCAGGNTCCCCTTACTTTTAATCTGAAGGTATCTTCCAGTCTAAGATGAGTTTCTTGTAGATCGCGTATAGATGAATTTTGTTTTTTTATTCATTCTACTACCCTATATCTTTTGATTGAAGCATTCAGTCCATTTAAATTCAGTGTTATTATTGAGATATGTGGGTTTAGAACCTTTTTGTCCTTTGTGGGTTCATGTTTGTGGTGGTGTCCCTGGTATCTTTGTTCCTTGCAACATTTCCTTCAGAGAGTCCCCCTCTGGATTTCTTGTAGGGCTGGCTTAGTGGTGACAAATTCTTTTAATTTCTGTTTATTTGGAAAGACTTTTATCTCTCCTTGTATTTTGAATGACAGGCTTACTGGATAGAGGATACTTGGCTGCATATTTTTTGTTCATCACATTGAAGATCTCCTGCCATTCCTTTCTGGCCTGCCACGTTTCAGTAGATAGGTCTGTCACCACTCTGATAGGTTTCCCTTTGTATGTTAGGGCCCTTTTCTCCCTAGCTGCTTTTAAAATTCTCTCTTTGTCCTTATACTTTGCTAGTTTCACTATGATATGCCGTGCAGAAGATCGATTCAAGTTACGTCTGAGGGGAGTCCTCTGAGCCTCTTGTATTTCAACGTTTACTTCCTTCCCCAGGTTGCGGAAGTTCTCTGCTATAATTTGTTCTCTTGAAATCTTCTTTCCTGTTCTTGGATCAGTTTGTCTCTTTTTTTGTCAGCTTCTTGTTTTTCTACAATGGTGTCTTCTAAATCACTTAATCTCCTTTCTGCCTCTTCATTCTGTGCATTGGAGGCCTCTATTTATTATGTATCTAATTTATCACATTTTTTTAATTCGTCATGCCTATTTTTATTCTCCATGTTGCTTGTAGCCATAGTTTCTTTGATGTCCCCTATGCTTTTTCCAGCCCAGTTATTAATTTTATGATTATTGTTCTAAAATCTTGTTTGGTTATGCTGCTTATATTTGTTTTGAGCAGTTCATTAGTTATGATTTCTTCTTGGAATTTCTTCGGAGGAGAGCCTTTTCGTTTCATCATTTTAGTTAGCTTTCTGGCTCTTGTTAGTTTTAAAGACTTGTTATGCTCTCTGCACCTGTGAGCGCTGCTGTATCCAAGAAGACTCTTTGACTGTCCAGGGCCTATCCTTTCAGAGAGTGTTTTTTGAGTGGTATCTCTTAGTCTCTCTTGTTTAGACCTTGGTATTTTATTTTCCTACTCGTAGTGATATTTGGGACTCTCCACCATGTGTACTTTGGCTTGTTTCTTGAGGTAGCCCTGGAGAAGAAAACAGAGAGACAGACATACAGGGAGCAGAGGCACACAAACGCACAGACAAATCCAACTAACATGTAAACCGAGAAGGAAAACGAAAAATTTAAGAGAAAAGACGGAGGAGGAAAGGCGAATAGTAGAAAATAAAACAATACATAAAAAGGTCAAAAAGAAGAAAAGGAAAAAAGAAGAAAACCAATGGACAAAGAATGGTTTAAAGCATATAATCGGATTTCCCAGCTACAGTTAAATAGCCGGATGTATGCAGTGCTGGTTGAAGAGCATAGAGTCAGAGAGAGAAGAAGGGGCAGGGATGAGACAAAATTGGAAATAGAATGAATAGGCAGAAGGGATAAGAAGCTTTTTTCAAAGAGCTAAAGGGTGGAATATGGTTGGATAGGTGAGATAAGGATTCTGGTGTTTTCCAGAGAAACTATATAGTCTTATTATTCCTGAGTGATAGATATGAAAAGTTCTGTAGGTGTAGAATTTACATCTACAGAATGGACCAAATGTGATTGTTTAAGCAAGCTGGTGACCAGAGTTAATCAGGTCAGTGTTATGGTGAAAAAAAGAAAACAATAAAGAAAAAAATAATAAAAATAAAAAATAAAAGTAAAAAAATAAGTAAAAAAAATATAAGGAGGAGGGCAGCTTTCAAGCAGGGATCGGCATGGTGTGATCTAATGCATCAGGTGGGAGTTCAGCCTTGGTGGCTGTGTGGAGGAAAGTGGCAGAGCTCCAGTCCCTTCTTGAACC
>NW_024080882.1:0-16429 GCF_003009895.1 Hyaena hyaena | reverse complement strand
CTCCCCCGGGTCGGGCTGGTGAGCATGGGGGGGTTGGGGGGGGGGCTTGCCTGCTGGGCGCGCCGAGCCCGCTCGGGAGAGGGAAACCAGGTCCCTCTGTGTCTCCTCCCCCAAAATATGAACTCGCGGGCAAATCTCCCAGTTTTAAGCTCTTTGCCTTGCCTCTAGAGTTCCAGCCAGCCAGGAGCACAATGGCGCAACAGGCGTGCAGCTTCTCTAGGAGTCCAGCCAGCCAGGGGCACAAAGAAGCGATCCTCGTGCGCAGTGTCTCCGGGACGAGTTGGGGCGTGGGTGCCTGCCCCGCAGGTATTTGGCGAGCACGGTCTTCCTGTGCCCCAAACGGAGGTTTTTCTGTTTCAGAATCTCTCTTTTTCCCCTGTCACTCCTCACAGAGAGGGATCTCCCCCATCCCTGGAGTCTCCAATGCCAGCCTGATTTTATCTTCCCCAGTTCTTAGTCACGTTAGAAGGCTTTCTCAGTGGATTCTGTGTCCTTTTTTTCCCCAATCTCTTGGGTTCCAAAAGGTTTCCTATGGCTTCAGATCTTTTCCGTGTGAGGTATGGGGGTGAGTGCAACGTACAGAGCTCCCTACTTCTCCACCATCTTGCCCCTCTCTGATCTAATGAGCCCGTTTCTGCAGGAGAAAAAGAACTCAGAGAGAAAACATTAAAAGATGTTTCTGCGGAGCAACCATTACTGAAAAAGGCAATAAAATAGACCATTTTAATCAGTTAATATTCATTTATAGGAAGAGGGAAAATCAATATGGGGGATGACAAAAATATGAATCAAGAAAAATAAGACCTTAAAATCTGTTACTAAATCTGAAAAATAATATAGTTGATGAAAAAAACAATTCAACAGAGAACTTGAATTGCAGAATGGATATAACCCAAGAACATATGTGAACTAAGAGAAAAGGTAAAGAAGCTCTGCCAGGGTGGGATTTATTGCAAGAAGGTAGGTATTATTCAATATTAATGATAGTAGTAAAATTCATCATTATGTCCAAAGATAAACCCCACATGATAAATCTCCATAGATGCTGAAAACGTGTGTCATAAAATTTAACATCTTTTCTTGATTATCAAATGATTAAATAAAAACTGGTTAGCACTTCGTTAACATGATAAAATCTTTATCTTGACTTAAAATCCCACAATTTAGGGGGGGAAATGAGATATTCCTCCTATTATAAAAAATACAAAAGTGTTCACTAATATCTTTACTACTTAAATTTTATTTGTAGTGTTAACTAATACAATTACAAAGTTAAGTATGTTTAAATAGTAAGAATTGTGGGCTTACCTATACATAAAATTAACATAAATCAATCATCTTCACATGTAAAAGTATCTCCCCAGAGAACATACTGAAAAATATACCCCATTTAAAATGACAAAGTAAAATAAAATAACTTCGAATAGGCTTAACTAGAGTGAGTTAGGTGAAAAAAAAAATTAAAATTGTTTGAAGAAACAAAAAGCCAAAGGGAGACTTGAAAAAATCACAGTGCTCTCAGCATTTTGGGATATGCAGAGTTAACACCAAAATGATATCAATTATCCCTAAGTTTATTTACAAATGTAACACCAACCTGATATATATACAAATGGAGTTGTCTGATTTTTTCCCCCACTCACAGTGTTGAGGCAAATTAATGATCATGATTATGATACAAGTAAGTGATGGTGTCAAGTAATTATTATCAGTGACAGAAATTGAAAAGAAACCAGAATATTGACAAAGAAACCAGTAAATCATTTTAAGGAAAAAAAAATAGCCAAGGTTGAGCTTGAGCCCAACTCAGTGCACATTTCTAATTTTCTGTGAAAGTCTTCTGAAAAAGATTGTGTAGTTCCTCTAGAATATATCTGCTTACCCCCCCAAATAAAAACATTGAGTGAAATTAAAATTTTTTAATGTTTTATTTATTTCTAGGAGAGAGAGAGAGACAGCGTGAGCAGGGGAGGGCCAGAGAGAGAGGGAGTCACAGACTGAAACAGGCTCCAGGCTCTGAGCTGGCAGTCAGCATGGAGCCCGACGCGGGGCTCGAACCCACGAACCACGAGATCATGACCTAAGTGAAAGTCGGACGCTTAACCAACTAAGCCACCCAGGCGCCCCAAAAATTTTAAAAGAAGATCTCATAGCCCTCATGGTAGTAGGGAGTGATGGGGAATAATTATATGAAGAAGAAAAGTTTTCACAATCTTCCATGTCTGAGGATGACGATTTGATATTAGTAATGGCTTCTTCATTGGGAAAGTCAGTTTTCATTATGAAAGAAAGAGAGTGGTTGCCCTTCTTCAGTTAAGGAACAATAAGGCCTCAAAGAGTGTTACCTGAAAAAGATATCCTTGAAACCTGTTGGGTTATAAGAAATGGCAAAAATTCTTCATGTCCTGAAGCCAGGAAGTTTGAATCTGTGCTTTCCCATTCTTTCTCTGGATCCAAAAGCTCTAAAAAAAATTACAATGAACAACTGTCTCTGAAAAGCAAAACTGCACTTTGTCCTCAAAATGAACCTCAGATCCAGAATCTGTTTCTTTAAAAGTGGAAAACAATTGTGCTTCCCCTTCATTTTTTATGGGAAGCAAGCAAGAGGTAGAAAGAGTAGCATTCAAAATTGTTGTTTTAGGGGAAGAATGTACATGTGATGATTGATTAGTGAACTCTGTGAACATTTCTGTCTAAATTTTTTTTCTTTTTTTTTGTACTAGCCTAATATTTAAATGGATATTTGAATCTCCTTGGACTGGTTATAAAAATAAGTTTGTTTTTAATTTCTATTTTTTCTTTTAAAGTGTATTCAGGTTACATTTACTTAAGCCTTTCCCGAACCAAGTATATATTTAAGTCCATTTATAATATGTTCCAGAATATTTCCTCTATGAAATAATTTGGAGTTTATCATTATCTCATGTTTCTCATTTGTCCCTATCCTGAAATGCATTTCACTGGTTCAGCTCTGTTTTTGCCTTGAAAATAAATGTCAAGATACATTTAAAATGATAATAGAAAATTATGAGGAAATTGTAGCAATTAAAAATAGATCACCCTCTTCTTAAAAGTGATTCTTGTGAGCAAAACCTACGGACACTTTAATATGGATGTACAATAATAAATTAAACAAAAATTACTTTTAATCCTAGTTTAAAAAATAAAATAAATAAAAGAAAATCGATCCCCAAAGAAATCGCAAATGTTGGCACCAGGCAGTTAGCAGTGATGTCTCTGGTAAAAGATTTATGTTTGCAAACCACCTGTTGGTTAGTAACCACTTTCTCCTGAGGTGATTCAGTTAGTTTATTAAAAAACTTATAGAACATTACTTTTTCCTATTATGCAATTTCCCATAAAGGAACTTAACTACAGGTAATTTGACACCATGAAATGTTAAATATCCTTTTATCACCATAGGAAGAAATGTTTTTATCACCACAGGTAGTAAAAGACAGCCATTGCCAGACAACTTATAGTTTTTTGCATCTGACATGTCAGAGCACCCATTGTCAAGTGCATTTAAATGAAAATGGAAACAGATTCATGAAAGCAGCACAATGCCAGTTTTCAAGAGAATTTTAGAAAAGCAGTACTTTCATCAGATTTTCAAAGGCAAATGAGAATTGCCATTTTGGACTAATAACAGAGAACAGAGAAGGGAAATTGACTTATATGACTAGCATCATTAAAATTAAGTAGGATGTGAAAATATTTAAACAGAATAAATACTGAAAGTAAATTAGCTATTTCAAATGTCTTCAGTGTGCATTTGCTGGATTTTCGGTGCTAAACGTGACACTTTGTCTTAGATTTGTCATTGTGTACATCCATCTTATGTGAAAACATTCAGCGTACGGTCAACTCATGACCCATATTTATTGAGTGTTAACAATCATCCAAGAAGTGTATTAAGTCTTTTATCACTGGGCGCCTGGGTGCTTGAGTTGATTGAGCTTCTGCCTCTTGATCATTGGGTCAGGTCATGATCTCAGGGTTCATGATTTCCAGCCCCACATCGGGCTCTGTGCTGACAGAGCCTGCTTGATATTCTCTTTCCCTCTCTCTCTCCCCCACCCCAAATAAATAAAATATAACCTTAAAAAATACTTTTATCACATAATGTTCATCTCGATAAGATTGGCACCAAGTTAATGTGAAGAAAATGGATCACAGGAAGTTCAGTTAGCTTCCCCAACCTCCAATAAACACCAAGTGACAGATTTGGGATTCAAACTCCAAGCTGGAGATATCAGCCCTCTCTCACATTTAATTTGCTTATTCAATCCTCTGATCTTCATTTTGCCTTTCACCCTTGTTAGAGGCAAAGGTGCTCCAAAAGATAAAAATTGAAGAGGCTGACTTAACAGCCTTCTTTTCCTTTTCTCTTTTTCTTCCTAGTACTCACCCTCACTCTTTTTCTTGGATAGCTTTGCATCCTTGGGAAGGCTTGTTAAAAGTAGGGTGTGACATTTATTAGTTAAGCTTCCCTTGAGAGCTGGTGTGAAGGGAGTGTTATTCTAAGCAGTGTCTTTGACCTCTACAAATTCTGCTTTTTGGGCATGTTAAAAAGATAAGCATTGTTAAAACTCCTGTCACTGGTTCATTCAGTCAGAATTTCCCCTGATTTATTAACCTGTTGAGTAATGGCTCTAGTAAGCTTATCGTGTATTAAGAGCAGCATTCAAAACAAAATACACCTTCTCTTAGTTGAAGGAGAGACCAATTTAGTTTCATGTTTATTTAGCAGAAAGACTTTTTTCCTACTCACATAGGCCTATGACCAAGCAGATTCCTTAACTTTCTGAAGCTTCCGTAACCTTTCCTTTTTATAAATGATGAGTCTGATCCATTCTTTTGTGAGAAGAAATTATGTATGTAAATGAGTTTGAAAGCTAAAATATTCTTTGTTAGAATAGATATGTTTAATTACAAGAAACATTGTTTCATCAGCTAATATAAGTTAGGTAATTAAAGCCAGAGAAAAGCTTCACACTCTTCTCATTATCTGAATCCATTCATCTTTATTCATGTATAGGTTTATATATATTTTTGTTCGATAAATCTCAAATGTCTACTACTATTGCTGATACTAGAATTATAGCAGTCAAGACAGTAGGTCACAGGGTAACCTGGGTGGCTCAGTTGGTTATGCAACTGCATTCAGCTCAGATTATGATCGCATGGTTCCTGAGTTTGAGCTCCACATCCAGCTCTGTGCTGATAGCTCAGAGCCTGGAGCCTCCTTCAGATTCTGTGTCTCGCTCCCTCACGGGCCCTCCCTACTTATGCTCTGTCTCTCGCTTGCTCAAAAATAAATAAACATTTTTTAAAACTTTTTTTAAAAAGAACGTAGATAATAGATCCAACTCTTATAGGGTTTCCATTTTGATGGACATCTTATTTCTTGAAGATCTTTTTTTCCTATAAAAGTTTAGTAGGAGGCAGTTTAGAAGCAACTCGCCCAACTCTGTCTAATTCTGGCTGTCCATTTAGAAGAATTTGTACCATGGGTTGAATTACTATTAAATGGTAGTGGGCCTATTTAATTAAACAAAGAAACAAACCAACAGTGTTGACCTGTGAGAGTGTCTTCAGGACAGGTGCATCATGGGGTTGGCAGTTACATAATTATATGCATTTCACTCTCCTTGGATCATGTACCAGATTAAGTAGATTAGTAATGTTACTGAATGTATTTGCTGTGCTTTCATGGATTATTTTTGGTTGAAATCCTACATAAGTATTCTCTAATCCATTATCACATAAATTCTGTCTTGTATTTTTCAGAGTACACTCACATGAAAGTGTTTTTTTCAGACTATTATACTTCTTTAAAACTTAGAAACTTTGAAGGATGTTATTACTTATTATTAAGAAAAGTACTTTAAAAAGAGGAAGTACTCAGAGAAAGGAATGCTAAAGGAATTACCCAGTTTGAAAACTACTTTCCCGGGATTTGCATTATTTTCTTTAACTTTTAGCATACGCTTAGTATTTTTTTGTATATGTAATACAATGGGACCTCAAAAATTCTTAAATAGGAATTTAATTCTTAATCTTAAATACTCATAGGAAACAGTATGATAAAACTATCTTTTTATATAGTTACCACCCCACTCCTGTCCTGTAGGTGAATGGACTCTCACATGCTTTGATTTTGTCTGGCTGTGGTAGCTGAAATGTTCACTCTCTCTGCCCCTTGAAGAACATGTCAACCCCCCCCACACACACACACACACATACCCAACCCCTAGAACCTCTGAATGTGTTACTCTAAGTGTCAATAGAGCCTTTGTAGAAGGGATTAAGTTAATAATTTTGAAATAGAAAGGTAATTCTGTATAAACTGTGTGGGATTCATGTTCTCACAAGAATCATTGGTATGGGAGGTGGGAGAATGATAGAACAGAAATGAGACAGTGGAAACAGATACTGAAGTCTTATGTTTTTTGTTTTCTGTTTTTTAATGTTTATTTATTTTTGGGAGAGACAGAGCACAAGCAGGGGAGGGGCAAAGACAGAGGGAGACACAGAACCCAAAGCAGGCTCCAAGCTCTGAGCTGTCAGCACAGATCCCTATGTGGGATTCGAACTCACAGACTGCAAGATCATGACCTGAACTGAAGTCAGAGGCTTAAGAAACTGAGTCACCCAGATGCCCCTGAAGTGGTGTGTTTTGAAGATGAAGGGAGGGAGCTGGATCCAAAGAATTCAGGCAAACTGTGAGCTTAGAAAAAAAGATAGAGCAGATTCTCCCCTAGAGCCTCCACAAGAAACCGATCTTGCCAAAACCTTGATTTTAAGTTGTAAGGCCCATAATTGAACTCCTGACCTCCAGAACTGTAGGATAATACATTTGTATTTTAAGCCCCTAGGTTTGTGGTAATTTGCTATAGCAGCAAAAGGAAACTAATACAGTAAAGGATCTTCAGGACAATGTATTTTGAATTGGATCTAGACATAATCTGAGACGTTTTACTTTTAGGGGAAAGTATTCTTTTTTTTTTCCTTCTGAAAAGTATTGACTATTCAGTTCATAATTCTCCGCAGTCACTAGCCTGTTCAAGGAACTACTTGTGATTATTTCATTGCATTATATTTTATTTTTATCTCTGATCACCAGTCACTTCCTGACATTCTTCCCGGTAGTCATAGATTTTTAAGGGACAAGACTTCAACCCTGGGAAATGAATTTTGTCGTATGCACCTATCATACTTTGCTCGCCGTTTCCTCTTGAGATGGAAACTAAGCTAAACTAAAATTACATCTCCCTGCTAGTATAAATAACGCCATGTGTATCACCTCTTTATGGAATGAAATTGTAGGCTCATGGATTATATGCTTATTTCATTTTACAAAATGTTGGCTAATTGTTCTTGAATGTGGCTACTTCAGTCATTTTAGATCATGAGGATGCCTTTTTTTTTTTTTACCCCGATCTTTATACTCATTTGTATGGTTTGATCTATTTTTTTACCAATATGGTACATGTAAAATAGTATCTAATTTTTCCTTTCACCTTTTGTGATAGCTGCCAAGGCTTAGCATTTCTTGATAAATTCAGTGGCTATAGGAGGCTGAGTCCCTGGTAAGTGAGGGGAATGTGCAGAGGCAGCACCTACTGGGGTCAGAGAAGACTGAAGGAAACCGTAGTTTATGGCCTGGTTCAGGCCCAGCTGTTGACGTGGAGGTAAATACGGATTTCCCTTAATGGAAAGAGTCTATGCCATGGTTGATGGGAGATAGGATGGAGCTGACCACAGAGTTAAAACCCTGTAAAGAGCCCAGTTCTTTCCAGAGGACACAGACTGGGGCCTGGAACAGAAGCCTGTAGAATGAGACCTTCATGTTTGAGAAGAACAAGCTTCATTATGTGGTCCAGGAATGTCAGCGTAACCCAAGGGTTTTACTTTCCCCAAACCTCTGGGGGAAATCATTAGGAAAAGAGTAGCAAAAGACACAGTCGCTTGTTGTAAACATACATGAGATTGTTCCCAGTAGTGGGGGAAAGTCAATATATTTTAGGTTTGTCTAGAAGTATGTATTGTCCTCAAATCCACACTTATATACCTATGTATGCTTCACGTTTAACTGTTTCACATAAGTTAAATAGTGCTGATGATAAGATCTAACGTCAACTCTCTTCTACCATTCAGGGCTAGCTCTCTAAGGTGCTATTTTATCTTTCCCGTTGGAGATTTAGTAATTTGGTTACTGTAGACACATAAAACGATGTTCTTTATTTGATTCAAGTCATCTCTAGTTTTGATACCATGTGCAAGGTACACAAATTCAAGTCAATGACAGTGTTTCCAATGGGTGAAATCAATCACTCTAGTCAGTGGGTCATGGCACTCCTTCAGTCCTGTGAGTACCAGCTGGGTCCCTGGGGCGTAGTGATGTAATCCATAGGTCACAGAACACTGATGCTGACTGACATCATAATAAGCCTACTGGTATCCTGAGCGCTGGTCAGGAGAGTGATTCAGTGAGGACATAACTTCACCAGTGGGTTGCTGTTCTTGACTGTACTGATTTGATTCTTTGCTATTATGTACTGATTCTCTGAGAACAGAATTTCAGAGAGAAAGTTATTGATCGGAGTCACTCCGAAGAGTGGATCCATGAAGCGAAAACAAAAAAGGAAACATCTGGAAAGCACATCCTCCACCCAAAGTGTCAAGAAGAGGTATGTGTTAAGCATCTTCCTGAGCATTGGGTAACATGGAAAAGGGAGAGGGGCACCTGGGTGGCTCAGTTGGTGAGGTGTCCATCTCTTGATTTGGGCTCAGGTCATCATCTCACGGTTCATGAATTCGAGCCCCACGTTGGGCATGTGCTAATAGTGCTGAGGCTTCTTGGGATTCTATCTCCCCCTCTCTCCACCTCTTTCTCTCTCTTAATACAAGTAAATAAACTGAAAAAAAGTAAAGAGGGTGAGAGGATCCCTAGCTGTGGTAAGGTAGAGGAGGACGGATGGCTGGGGGAGGGATGTATATATGCTGATTTTTTTCTGAAGCAACATGTCATCTGAGTAAAGAGACAGTTCAAATGACCAAGTCTTTTTCTCTGCAGCTTAGGACCTGTACTAGTTACACCATGTCACTCACTGTGACACAGGCATAGTGGTTGAGTAGTGCAGTTCTTCTTAAAAAAGTATTTTTTCCTTTGTTTGATTTTTCCCTAAGGACAATGAGTAAGTACAGGATGTTATTAGGAGTCTTCTAATTGTCCTTTATCCTATTAATGGGGAAGAAAATGTGGCTCATAGAGGTGAGTCAACAAAGAAATCACTTAAAACTGGTTGTACAGGGATGAGAATATAAAGTCGGAATTTATTTCTTCAGCCCTCAGACTATGAAAATGTAAATGTAGGGCTCCTATGTGACACGCAAGAAAAAGTCAGAATACACATACCACTGTTTAACCATAATGGTTGAAATGTGGAAAACGTTGTGGTTTTTTTATTTTAAATGGGAAACTGAAGTACTTCTGGTTACTATGGAGATTAACAGTAAACAGGTAACTTCTTTGAACACAAACTTCTTGTGTTTTTTTTTAAAAAGATGGGAAACTGAAATAGTTCTGGTTACTGGGGAGATTAACAGTAAAGAAGCAGCTTCTGTGAGGGAAGACCATTGTTCCGGGGAGGGGAACTTCCCGGAAGTTCCAAGTGGTAGCTCCTACTCTGGAAGAGAACTTGGCACTTGCCAACAGTGTTTGGGGTCTGTGGGGAGAGAGGGCTAGAAAAAGAGTCTGTCTGCATGTCTGCCGACTACAAAATGAGCACATGTGGAGAGATGTTATGAAGTGTGAACTATGAGAGCTGTAAAACATGCACTCACAATCATGTGTTCACATATACACACATGTAGAATGTAAATAAACCAACAAAAGGTAGATATTAGTATAAAATGGTTCACTTACTGTGTGCCAGGTCCAATTATTTGTCTCTGAAGAACACGTTACATCTCTGCTTCATGGGTTAGAGTCCTTTGGTCTTTTGGGACTCCTACACAAAGGCATCAATTTCTTGCTTCTTTCATACTTCAGCGTATATGAGAAGGAATGGGTCAGGCCTCCTGGGCTGATGGAAACTGTGCTGTCGTTAACATGCAGCTTTCAAATAGACCCTGGGTGGGGCTCCTGGGTGGCTTCGTCGGTTAAGCCTCCGACTTTCTCTTAGGTCATGATCTTGCGGTTTGTGAGTTCGAGCCCCACGTCGGGCTCGGTGCTGACTGCCAGCTCTGAGCGTGGAGCCTATTTCAGAGTCTGTATCTCCCTCTCTCTCTGACCCTCCCCTGCTCATGCTGTGTGTGTTTCTCTCTCTCCTAGAAATAAATAAAAATATTTAAAAACAAAAAAAACAAAAAACAAATAGACCCTGGGTTATCAACATTCTCATCAACTAGAAAAGGAAAGAGCACAGAGGCACACAGAGGAGGTCTTTATGGTTCTGGCTAGGGAAGTCGCACATGTCATATCCACTCATTTCCGTTGTCATAAACATCATCACATGGTCAGAACTACCCCAAGAGAAGTTGATAAATATAATCTAGTAGTATGTCCAGGACAAAAGGACACAGCTTGCAGTCTCTGCTCCATTTACAAAGAGCACCCTTCTATAAAGCCAATCACTAATCATGATATAAATACAATCAATGAACCATATTGTGCTATCCATGAAAATGGAGGCCATATTTGTTCACAAAACATGTCACGTAGTAGACTCCTCTTGTTTGTTTAATGGATGGGTAAATGTACAGACACCAAACCTGGACCACGTCTCTGTCATTTTTAGGTAATTTCTCATCAAATCTGAATTTGTAAGTTCTGCAGCATGGACACCAGGGAATGCCCCCAACTCAAGACCAGACAGCAGGGGGAGATTCTTCTTCAGATTACTCCTCCGGCAAGTCTTCAGAAAACACAGTCGCTGCTGCTCGTACAGAGAGTGTATTGAACACATTGGGGTCTAGGCAGAGGCCAGAGATACACTGGGTGATTCTGCCATTAGTTGATACAAGGCTGCCTTGTATAGATTGAAACTCTAAATGTGTCTTTTTCTTCTTCCTTGATCAACAGTGGAAGCCATCAGTTGCAAGGGAAAATACTTAAAAGGACTAGAATAAGCCCCAAAAGATCAGTGGAGATCAGTGCTTTATTTGAGGACATGTGTGGGAGAGTGTCTAGGTATGAGAATTTGATGAGCCAAATGTGGAAGCGTATGTCACTATGAACCTGCAAAAGCATTTTTGTTACCAAGAAGGTAGGAAATTACTCATCGCTTGAAACAGGCCAAAAGAAGGAGGATCAAGTCGAGATCTGGACTTGAGGTAGAGTTCAAAGACATCCAGCCCAAGACCCATCCTTTTCTTGTATAGTTCTAGCCAGTGTTCTCACTCTTATCCCTCTTTTCCCTCATCATTCATTTCCTTATAATTTTCCACATGCATGTAAATTCTCTATGCCATATTTTTGTCCGTACCGTACAAGCAGTGATAGTTTCTCTGACTTCTAAAACCCTAGATTAGTTATCCCTGTTTTTTAAAATTTCATGTAAATAGTAGTGCACAATTTGTAGTCTGTGTCTAATTTTATTCACTCATCATTCTATTTGTGAGATTAATCTAGGTGTGTAGTTTATTTTATACACACAGATTTTATGAATGTAAATAATTTCTTTATTGATTATACATTTCTGAGTACTTGGGTTGCTTTTAATATGGGGCTACTCTAAAAAGTGATGTTCTAGATATTCTATTGCATGTATTTTGTTATCTGGACTTATTTCTGTTTGGCACATGCTTGAGTTAAATTGCTAGGTGGTAGTTTTCAGACTTTATCTTCATCCCTTAGACCTCAGTATTTTATACTTGTTTTTTCTAACGCAGTCACATGTCACTGTACACTTACCCTTTCACATCTGGTCTGTACCCCCGTTTGCTTTGGATCTTGAAGCTAATATACTCTTTCTCTTACAATTTTTTATTGTTACAACCTCCAATGCTCTTCCTTGGATTTCACAAATACACTAATTCTGTTAGTCTTAAGGAGAATATTTCTAATAATTACCTTGGACACCTAAATCATAACAATATATACACACTCAAATCTGTAATCATGGGACATGTGGACTACACACATGGGTATTAGCTGAACTGAAACAGACACAAAGCATACCTACCATTCTCACTCACACAAAATTCACCCCATATTCAGATTCAAAAACATGAAATCAATCATATATTAAGCCTCTGTCCTGTTTTAAGCAACATGTTAAGGAACATATGCACACAAATCACATTGCATCCATCACCACAGTTTGCTACAATACGCGCAAAATACACATACCAGACACATTCATAAGAGATGGTCATCATTTTTTTATGTTTATTTAATTTTGAAAGGGAGAGACAGAGTGCAAGCCAGGGAGGGGCAGGAGACACAGAAACAGAAGCTGGCTCCAGGCTCTGAGGCATCAGCACAGAGACTGATGTGGTGCTCAGACTCACAACCCGTGAGATCATGACCTGAGCCGAATTTGATGAATAACTGACTGAGCCACCAAGGCGCCCCAGAGATGATCATAATCTTAAACAATTAGTGAACAATGAGCTTGGTTAACTTGGAAACAGAGACACTGATGTGGCAATAAAGAGTATATTCTTCAAAACTAAAAACCCATAAATTGTTTCATATGAGGTTATAAATCTCTAGGATGTGGAATGCAGAGGATCAGTATGTATCAAGTGGGAAGGAAGGCAAGTGGTAGCAAATATCCTAAGCAGGTGAATGGATATGAGGAGCCCTAGTAGCAGGATCCAGATAGAAGAACAGAATTCTGAAATATGCCAGTTTCCTGCCCAAGCTAAGGAAACCTGTTTAGGACAAAATAAGTATTTCTATGGGTTGAGGGTGGAGTGGCAGTGGGGAGAGTAGGTTAGGGAGAAGAGTGTAGGAGAGGAACAGAATGGAACCAGCTAGTTTTATGACTTTTATATCATTTTCTAGGAATCTCAAAGTCACCCACAAATGATCTACCACCTGAGTACTTTTTTGAAGACACCCCTCTGCTCTCTGAGGCAAAACACACATCCTCTGAATTGGAATATTTATCTGAGAATTCTTCCTTATGCCGTCGCTCTTATGCTGGTAAGGAGAAAGGAAGGGCACTTAAAGTCTCAGCATTCAGGGCAGTGAGAGTCTGAACAGATCTGTAGAGGTCCAGCTCAGCATCTCTGCTCAGCCAATAGGGGAAAGGTACACATTGGGTCCAGTTATCATCTTTCCCTCCTCTTATTTGGGAGTCTGGGTCTCTGCTTCTGTACCCTCAGTAGAAATTCATCATTATCATTTTTTACTTATAGGCAGTACAGAAGAAGTCTGTGCATTCATTTCAGGAAACAACATCATTTATCGAGGGAAGAAGTAAAATCTAAGGCACAGTATCCACAATTGCTGTGGTGTCACTTAAGCCTATAATTTAAAAATTAATATAAAATTAAACCATAGTTTGTAGTCTTCTAGTAATACCTGACCACAGAAAATATAAAAGAGCTCTGGATCCTTAGTTATTTACGTTAAACAGTCTTCTCTACTTAATGACTTGCTAAATTGAGCTCACAATCGAAAACTAGAAAACAGGGGCACTTGGGTGGCTTAGTCAGTTTGGCCACTGATTTCGGCTTAGGTCATGATCTCACAGTTTGTGTGTTCGAGCCTGCTTCAGATTTTGAGTCTCCCTCTCTCTCTGACCCTCCCTGCTCACACTCTGTGTCTCACTTATTCTCTCTCCAAAAATGAACAAACATTAAGAAAAATTAAAAAAAAAAAAAAGGAAACTACAAATCATGTACCTCTTAGTTAGATTCTGCAAACAGAGCAAACTCTTAAGTTTTGGCTTTAAAGATCAATTGAGGTAACAGAGCTGTAGGGGTGGTAAATAAGAATGTTTAAAATTATCAAGGATGTAAAACCTTCAAACACTACCAAGAAAGAAGAAGATTACATAAAAGTGGTAGTTTTAGAAATGAAAAATAACATTCTAGAAATTATTTTAAAAATGTGGGATGAGTTAAACATTACATTTGTCACAGATGAAAAGAAAATTTGTGACCCGCAGGATGCAGCTAAGGAAGTACCTACAAATAGAAATTAGAGGGATCAATAGATGGGAAGTATGAGGGGGGATTATGGTAAATGACACAATGTGACAGTAGGACATATCCAACTGAGGTTCGTGAAGAGTAACACAAAGAA
Organism: Hyaena hyaena; assembly: GCF_003009895.1. Taxonomy (NCBI): domain Eukaryota; kingdom Metazoa; phylum Chordata; class Mammalia; order Carnivora; family Hyaenidae; genus Hyaena; species Hyaena hyaena. Next base: position 2,160 of record NW_024080882.1, on the reverse strand, counting down.
AGTAAGACAACACAAAGTGATAATGGTCAAGATCATTTTCAGAAATGATGGAAAAACAAATCCTTAGAATCAGGAAACATCATTAGGAAGTTCACCACACAAAAGGCAAAAATAAATCCACTCCCAAGTACACTAAAACAAACATTCAGAACTTTAATAACAAAGTCCTTAAAACAACTAGAGAGAAGCACACAACATGTCAAAAGAATGCTGATTTGTCAGGCAGTGAACTTCTCACCAGCGATTGTTGAAACTGCATGACAGTGTCAAATTCTGTGCTAAAGGAAAATAACAGTCCTATCACAAAGAATAAGGATGAAAGAAAGATGTTATTCAGATAAAAGTATAAAAATAAAACAAAATTTATAAACACAGAATGTATTCAGAAAGATGGAATGCAACACAGGAACAAAAGGTGAGCTGACACGTTGGTAAGTCTGTGATTGAATGTCAACAGGTTTGATGATTAACACACCCAAACTGGAGGGGCGCCTGGGTGGCTTAGTCGGTTAAGCGTTCGACTTTCGCTTAGGTCATGATCTCGCGGTTCGTGGGTTCGAGCCCCGCTTTGGGCTCTGTGCTGACTGCCAGCTCAGAGCCTGGAGCCTGTTTCAGTCTGTGTCTCCCTCTCTCTCTGACCCTCCCCTGCTCACGCTGTCTCTCTCTTTCCTAGAAATAAATAAAAATATTTAAAAAAAAAAAAACACACCCAAACTGGTAATGACGAATTCAGAGATGGTCAAAACAATGGGTATACCTGAAGTATTGGATGACAGTCACATGTAACGTGACTGGAAGTTCAAGTACTCTAAGCTCCTTATTTTGCACGAAGAGTGGGCAGTACCATTGACTCAAGTAAGCAACTCTGCCCTCAGAAAAGAAAGGAGATTGGGGGGGCACCTGGGTGGCTTAGTCGGTTAAGCGTCCGACTTTCGCTTAGGTCATGATCTCGTGGTTCGTGGGTTCGAGCCCTGCGTCGGGCTCTGTGCTGACTGCCAACTCAGAGCCTGGAGCCTATTTCAGAGTCTGTGTCTCCCTCTCTCTTTGACCCTCCCCTGCTCACACTGTCTCTCTCTCTCTCCTAGAAATAAATAAAAATATTAAAAAAAAAAAAGAAAAAAGAAAGGAGATTGGGGACATAGAGACTGCCCACTTGTAAATCCCCCAGTAAATCCAGAGTATGTGGAGGTCTTTAGCTTAAGGTAACATACATATTATCATCTATCAAAAGTTGTAACAAGTTAGCACAAGCTCAGTGGATTAAAAACACTAATAATTTATTCTGTTATACTAGAGGTCAGAAGTCGAAAATAGGTCATAGAGATCCACCCATCTAATCCAAAATAATCTTTTCACCTCAAGGTCTTTAATTTAAGAACATCTGCAAAGTCCTTTGACCTTATAAGATAACTTTACAGGTTCTGGGGATAAGTTAGGGGCATCTTGTGGGTAACCCATCATACAGCCTATAACAGCTAAAATGAAAATATGTTCGACGCAGTGAGAGATGTAGAGTCGGGTAAACAAATATTACACATATTGACTACTCTCTGTGATAGCACAGTTCCAAGACACACTGTAGGCGTCTCCATGAGGAAAATATACATCTATTATACCAACACTTGGTAAAATTTAAAAAAAATTTTGATTACTTAATTTCAGGAGCTTTGGCCAGAAAGAGGACTGTATTCTCCATTCCTCTCTGACACATATGTGTCTGAGATAGCAATCCAAATATACAGATTGTATGAAGGATGGAATATGTCTTAAATTTGGATGCACTTAACAGAAATCTGTCTGGTACGAACGCAGGTTCGTTTTGGTGGACCTTCCCCTAAGAGACAGAAGGGGACGCTGATCAAATCCCAGAGTTGCACTAGTAAGTCCACAAGTAAAGAGGCAACCACCTGCAACTGGGAGGCGCTGGCTGTAGGGCGGTGGGCTGGAGTCGTTGTGTGAGTATGTGTGACAAAGACGAACAACGGGAAGGTTCCTACCTGACCAAGGGCCGAAGCGAGTGATGAGTCCCGACCCGCGGGTCTGTGGCGAAATCATATAACTTATGGCTGCGTCAGGCTTCCGCGGGGTAGTCTGATACGAGACAGGGACTGACCTAAACCCACCAATCCTAAGAGGAGCCTGAAATATCTCCGAGAGGAG
>NW_024080881.1:2333877-2368480 GCF_003009895.1 Hyaena hyaena | reverse complement strand
GAGGAGCAGCGCTTGCTTCGAGAAGGGACTGGAGCACCGTCACTCTCCTCCCCACAACCGCCGAGGCAGAGCTCCCGCCTGAGGCACTGGGTCACGCCACGCCCATCCCTGCCTGAGAGGTGCCCTCCTCCATTTTTTTTTTCTTCCCCTTTTTTTTTTCCTTTTTTTTTTCTTTTTTTTCCCTTTTTTACTCTTTCTTTTTTTCGTCTTTTTCTCTTTTCTCTCTTTTTTCCCCCAGAACACTGACCTGATTAACTCTGGTCGCCAGCTTGCTTAAACGATCACGAGTCCATTGTGTAAATGTAAATTCTACACCTACTGACATTTTCAGCTATTTCTCACAGGAGTAATTAGACTACATAGTTTCTCTGGATAATTCCAGCACCCTTCTTTCACCTATCCAACCATATTCTACCCTTTACCTCTTTGAAAAAAGCTTCTTATCCCTTCTGCCTGTTCATTCTATTTCCAATTGCGTCTCATCCCGCCCTGCTTTCTCTGTTTCTCTATGCTCCTCAACCAGCACTGCATACACACGGCTATTTAACTGTAGCTGGGAAATCTGGTTATATGCTTTAAACCGTTCTTTGTCCATCGGTTTTCTTCTTTTTTCCTTTTCTTTTCCCCTTTTTGACCCTTTTATGTATTTTATACTCCCTATTATTCGCCCTCCCTCCTCCATCTTTTCTCTTAACTTTTTCGTTTTCCCTCCCGCTTTGCATGTTAGTTGAATTAGCCTGTGCGTTTGTGTGCTCCTGCTCCCTGTGTGTTTGTCTGTCTGTTTTCTTTTCCAGGGCTACCTCAAGAAACAAGCTAGAGTGCACAAGGTGGAGAGTCCCAAATATCACTACGAATAGGAAAATAAAATAACCAAGGTCCCAACAAGAGAGACCAGGGGATACCATTCAAAAAACACTCTCTGAAAGGGTAGGCCCTGGAAAGTCAAAGAGCCTTCTTGGATATAGCAGTGCTCATAGAAACAGAGAGAATAATAGGTCTTTAAAACCAACAAGAGCCGGAAAGCTAACTAAAATGACGAAACGAAAGACCTCTCCTCCAAAGAAACTCCAAGAAGAAATGACAGCTAATGAACTGCTCAAAACAGATATCAGCAGCATCACTGAACAAGATTTTAGAATAATAATGGTAAAATTAATAGCTGGGCTTGAAAAAAACATAGGGGACATCAAAGAAACTATGGCTACAGACAGAATGGAAAATAAAAATAGGCATGAAGAATTAAAAAATGCGATAAATGAGATCCATAATAAATTAGAGGCCTCCAATGCACGGATTGAAGAGGCAGAAAGGAGAATAAGTGATTTAGAAGACACCATTATAGAAAAACAAGAAGCTGACAAAAAAAGAGACAAACTGATCCAGGAACAGGAAAGAAGAATTCGAGAGCTCAGCGATACGGTCAAACGCAACAATATCCGTATCATAGGAATCCCAGAAGAGGAAGAGAGAGGGAAAGGTGCTGAAGGAGTCCTGGAACAAATTATAGCAGAGAACTTCCCCGACCTGGGGAAGGAAGTAAATGTGGAAGTACAAGAGGCTCAGAGGACTCCCCTCAGACGTAACCTGAATCGATCTTCTGCACGACATATCATAGTGAAAATGGCCAAATACAAGGACAAAGAGAGAATTTTGAAAGCAGCTAGGGAGAAAAGGGCCCTAACATACAAAGGGAAACCTATCAGAGTGGTGACAGACCTATCTACTGAAACTTGGCAGGCTAGAAAGGAATGGCAGGAAATCTTCAATGTGATGAACAGTAAAAATATGCAGCCAAGAATCCTCTATCCAGCAAGCCTGTCATTCAAAATAGAAGGAGAGATAAAAACCTTTCCAAATAAACAGAAATTGAAAGAATTTGTCACCACGAAGCCAGCCCTACAAGAAATCCTGAGGGGGATGCTCTGAAGGAAAGGTTGCAAGGAACAAAGATACCAGAGACACCACCACAAACATGAACCCTACAAAAGATACAAAGACTCTAAACCCACATATTTCAATAATAACACTGAATGTAAATGGGCTGAATGCTCCAATCAAAAGACATAGGGTAGCAGAATGGATTAAAAAACAAAATCCATCAATATGCTGTCTACAAGAAACTCATTTTAGACGGGAAGATACCTTCAGATTAAAAGTAAGGGGATGGAGAAATATATATCATGCTACAGGAAATCAAAAGAAAGCCGGAGTAGCGATACTTATATCAGACAAACTGGACTTTAAATTAAAGACAATCACAAGAGATGAAGAAGGGCACTACATAATAATTACAGGGTCCATCCATCAGGAAGAACTAACAATCATAAATGTCTACGCACCGAATATGGGAGCACCTAAATATCTAAAACAATTAATCACAAACAGAAACAAGCTTATAGATAAGAATGTGCTAATAGCAGGGGACTTTAATACTCCGCTTACAGCAATGGATAGGTCAACCAGACAGAAAATCACTAAAGAAATAATGGACTTGAAAGACACATTGGACCAGATGGATCTGACGGATATATTTAGAACTTTACATCCTGAGGCCAGGGAATTTACTTTCTTCTCAAGTGCGCATGGCACATTCTCCAAGATAGATCACATACTGGGACATAAAGCAGCCCTCAATAAATATAAAAGAATAGAGATCATACCATGCACACTGTCAGATCACAATGCTTTGAAACTTGAAATCAATTACAGGAAGAAGTCTGGAAAACCGCCAAAAACATGGAGGTTAAAGAACACCCTTCTAAAGAATGAATGGGCCAATCAGGCAATTAGAGAGGAAATTAAAAAATATATGGAAACAAATGAAAATGAAAACACAACAATTCAAAATCTATGGGATGCGGCCAAGGCAGTCCTAAGAGGAAAGTACATTGCTCTCCAGGCCTATTTCAAGAGATTAGAAAAAGCACAAGTCCAAAATCTAACAGCTCACCTAAAGGAGCTAGAGGCAGAGCAACAAGAACGCCCTAAACCCAGTAGAAGAAGAGAAATAGTAAAAATTAGAGCAGAAATAAACAACATAGAGACCAAAGAAACAATTGAACAGATCAATGAAACCAAGAGTTGGTTTTTTGAAAAAGTAAACAAAATTGACAAACCTCTAGCCAGGCTTATCAAAAAGAAAAGAGAGAGCACCCAAATAGACAAAATTATGAATGAAAATGGACTTATTACAACCAACCCCTCAGAAATACAAGCAATTATCAGGGAATACTATGAAAAATTATATGCCAACAAATTGGACAACTTAGAAGAAATGGACAAATTCCTAAACACACACTCACTACCAAAATTCACACGGGAAGAAATAGAAAACCTGAACAGACCCATAACGAGTGAAGAAATCGAATCAGTGATCAAAAATCTCCCAACAAATAAGAGCCCTGGACCTGATGGTTTCCCTGGGGAATTCTACCAGACATTTAAAACAGAATTAATCCCAATTCTTCTCAAGCTATTCCAAAAAATAGAAGTCGAAGGAAAACTCCCGGACTCATTTTATGAAGCCAGCATCACTCTGATTCCCAAGCCAGACAGAGATCCAGCAAAAAAAGAGAACTATAGGCCAATATCCTTGATGAATACGGATGCAAAAATTCTCAACAAGATCCTTGCAAATCGAATCCAGCAGCATATCAAAAGAATCATCCACCAAGATCAAGTGGGATTCATTCCTGGGTTACAGGGCTGGTTCAACATTCGCAAATCAATCAATGTGATCCATCATATCAATAAAAGAAAAGATAAAAACCATATGATCCTGTCAATAGATGCAGAAAAAGCATTTGACAAAATACAGCATCCCTTCTTAATAAAGACTCTCGAGAAAGTTGGGATAGAAGGAACCTACTTAAACATCATCAAAGCCATCTATGAGAAGCCTTCAGCTAACATCATCCTCAACGGGGAAAAACTGAGAGCTTTCCCCCTGAGATCAGGAACACGACAGGGATGTCCACTCTCACCACTGTTGTTTAACATAGTGCTGGAAGTCCTAGCATCAGCCATCAGACAACAAAAGGAAATCAAAGGCATCAGAATTGGCAAAGAGGAAGTCAAACTTTCACTCTTCGCAGATGACATGATACTCTACATAGAAAACCCGACAGACTCCACCAGAAGCCTACTAGAACTGATCCAAGAATTCAGCCAAGTTGCAGGGTACAAAATCAACGTACAGAAATCGGTTGCATTTTTATACACCAATAATGAAGCAACAGAAAGAGAAATCAAGAAACTGATCCCATTCACAATTGCACAAAAAACCATAAAATACCTCGGAATAAACCTAACCAAGGATACAAGAGATCTGTATGATGAAAACTATAGAAAACTTATGAAGGAAATTGAAGAAGACACAAAGAAATGGAAAAACATTCCATGCTCATGGATAGGAAGAATAAATATAGTTAAGATGTCATTACTACCTAAAGCACTCTACACATTCAATGCAATTCCAATCAAAATTGCACCAGCATACTTCTCAAAACTAGAACAAACTATCCAAAAATTTGTATGGAACCACAAAAGACCCCGAATAGCCAAAGTAATACTGAAAAATAAAACCAAAACGGGAGGTATCACCATCCCAGACTTCAGCCTCTACTACAAAGCTGTCATCCTCAAGACAGTATGGTATTGGCACAAAAACAGACACATAGACCAATGGAACAGAATTGAGAACTCAGAAGTGGACCCAAAAGTATACAGCCAACTGATCTTTGACAAAGCAGGAAAGAATATCCAATGGAAAAAAGACAGCCTTTTTAACAGATGGTGTTGGGAGAACTGGACAGCAACATGCAGAAGAATGAAACTAGATCATTTTCTCACACCATGCACAAAAATCAACTCAAAATGGATAAAGGACCTGAACGTGAGACAGGAAACTATCAACACCCTAGAGGAGAAAGCAGGAAACAACCTCCTTGACCTCCACCGCAGCAACTTCTTACTTGACACATCCCCAAAAGCAAGGGAATCAAGAGCAAAAATAAACTGTTGGGACCTCATCAAGATTAAAAGCTTCTGCACAGCCAAGGAAACAACCCAGAAAATTAATAGGCAACCAACGGAATGGGAAAAGATAGTTGCAAATGACATATCAGATAAAGGGTTAATATCCAGAATCTATAAGGAACTCACCAAACTACACGCCCGAAAAACAAACAACCCAGTGAAGAAATGGGCAGAAGACATGAACAGACACTTCTCCAAAGAGGACATCCAGATGGCCAACAGACACATGAAACGATGCTCAGCATCCCTCCTCATCAGGGAAATACAAATCAAAACCACACTGAGATACCACCTCACGCCAGTCAGAGTGGCTAAAATGAGCAAATCAGAGAACTCTAGATGCTGGCGAGGATGTGGAGAAACGGGCACCCTCCTACACTGTTGGTGGGAATGTAAACTGGTACAGCCCCTCTGGAAAACAGTGTGGAGGTTCCTCAGGAAACTAACAATAGAACTCCCTTATGACCCAGCAATAGCACTGCTAGGAATTTACCCAAGGGATACAGAAATGCTGAGGCATAGGAGCACATGTACCCCAATGTTCATAGCAGCACTCTCCACAATAGCTAAAACATGGAAAGAGCCTAAGTGTCCATCAACAGATGAATGGATCAAGAAGATGTGGTTTATCTATACCATGGAATACTACATGGCAATGAGAAACAATGAAATCTGGCCATGTGTAGCAACATGGATGGACCTTGAGGGTGTTATGCTGAGCGAAATAAGTCAGGCAGAGAAGGACAAATATCATATGTTTGCACGTATAGGAGGATTAGGAGGAACTTGACGGAGGAACAAGGGGGAGAAGAAGGGCGGAAATGGTGGGGGAAAGGGAGAGAGGCAAACCATGAGAGACTCTTGAATGCTGACAAAAACTGAGGACTGATGGATGTGGGGGGGGGGGGGATGGGCATGGAGGAGGGCACTTTGGGGATGAGCACTGAGTGTTATGTAGAAACTAATTTGACAATAAACTATTTGTAAAAAAAAATAATAATAAATAAATAAATAAATAAATACAAAAAAATATTTTAAAAAATTTAATAAGCAGAGCGCCTGGGTGGCTTAGCTGGTTAAGTATCCAACTTAACTTGATTTTGGCTCAGGTCATGATCTCATGGTTTTGAGCTCGAGCCCCAAGCTGGGCTCCACGCTGGGCAGTGGAGCCTCCGTAAGATTATTCTCTCTCTCTCCACCCCTCTTGCGCTCATGCCCATGTGTGCTCTCTCTCTTTCAAAAAAAAAAGTAAAGAAAAATAATAAATAATTAAAAATTAATAACCTTTGGAAACCTCTGGGGAAGAAGGCAGAATAGGAGGAGCCTAGGCTTACCCTGTCCCACAGATACACCTAGATAACACCCACATCAGTGTAAATAACCCAGAAAATGACCCAAACACTGGCAGCACAGGCAGATAAATGTAGAGAAAAGGCCACATCAAATAGGATAGGAAGGGCAGAAACACAGTGAGGAGCCAAAATGACCCACAGCACTGTCCACAGGAGGGAGGAACGTCAAGGCATGGAGAGTGGAGAGGAGCAGACCCCACATCAGGCACCCCAGTCACAGAGGACCCAAACTGGTAAGACAAATCCTCATAACATTTGGGTTTGAAAACTAGAAGGGCCTAACTTCACAAGTTCTTACAATTAGTGTGGGTTGACATCTGGCACTCTAAAAATCAGCAGTTGGGCTCTGGGAGAGCTGGAAGGGATAGGAAACTGAGTCCTCACCCTTAAAGAGACAGCACAACAACTAGCACTGCTGAGATACAACATGGAAGCAGCAGCTTGAAAAACACCTGGGGAATAAAAGAGGGAGACTTCTACAAAAATAAAAGAGCTGGCAGACACCATTTCCCTCCCCTACCTCCCACCCTAGATATAGAAACTCCTGCAAGAACCACTGCAGAGCAAACACTCTCCACCTAGCTTGCTAACAGTGTGACACCCCTCCCCCCCGCCCAGGATTCTCCTGCTGAAGCGCCCCCCCTCCATCCTAGCCTGGGCAGGAGTTTTCCCCAGTGGGTGCAGGGCCCCTCCTGCAGCAGACTGGCAGAAATTGCTGCCACCGTGGGGCCTGCGCTTGTGTTCTCCTGCAGACACACCCCCTCCAACAAAACATCCTTGGCAAGAGCCCATCTAGAGCTGTGCCACCAGCCTGGCAGTGTGCAATCAGCCCTCACAGGGGCCAGCACAACTCCAAAGTAACTCCTGCCCTGAGGTGAGGAGAATATAACCACACACCCCAGTCTGACTGTGGCCCTAGCACTGGGTTGGGGGAGACATCTGGTCAGACTGTAGGCCCCACCCACCAATGAAAGCTTCTCAGGGGACAACACAGGGAAAGTGCCCTACATTTTGGTGCTACCAGAGCTTTGGCAAAACCCTGGTCTGACTCAACTCAAACCCAAGGTGGCTCCACCATGGCCCACTAACGACACAGGGACCAAACCTTGCCCACAATAGGCAAAGAGAGCCATTGCAGAAGACCGGACTGAAGGCAAATGCAGCTCAGCCACAAAAGCAGGGCACATGCAACATATAGAAGACACTCCAGGTTCTGGTGAACAGCAGATATTGCACTGCAGGCCACTACAGGACCTCTTCTTCATAAAGCCACTAATTTCAAGACCAGGAGATATAGCTGACTTTCCTAACATATAGAAACAGTCACAAGGAGTAAGACAAAATGAGAAGACATAAGAATATGTCCCAAATTAAAAGGGAAAAAATCACAGGAAAAGAGCTACACAAAATGGAGATAAGTAATATGCCTGATAGAGAATTTAAAGTAATGATGATAAAGATACTCACTGGACTTGGGGGGAAAATAGGGAACTTCAGTGAGATTCTCAACAAAGAGAGAGGTGAAGAACTCAATAATTGAAACTAAAAATACATCAGAGGGACTAATTAGTAGACCAGAGGAAGCAGAAGAATGAATCAGTGACCTGAAGAAAGAGTAATAGAAAGCAATCAAGCTGAACAGAAGAGAGAAAAGAAATAATAAAAAATGAAAATAGGCTTAAGGGCACTCAGCAACACCATAAAGTATAATAACATTCACAATACAGGGGTCCTAGAAGGAGGAGAGAAAAGAAGGCAGAAAATTTATTTGAAGAAATGATAGCTGAAAACTTCTTGAATATGAGGAAGGAAACAGAAATCCGAGTCACAGAAAGCCCCCAACAAAATCAACCCAAGGAGGTCCATACCAAGATACATAGAAGAGGAAGGATGTCGCCATGATGTTTTATACTAAAGACTTCACCAAAAAACTACCAGAACTGATAAATCAATTCAGTAAGGTCACAAGATACAAAATCAATATACAAAAATCCTTTGCATTTCTATACACTAATAATGAAGTAACAGAAGGAGAAATTAAGAAAATACTCCCATTTACAATTACACTGAAAATAACACATAAGAATAACCTTAACCAAAGAGATGAAAAACTTGTACTCTGAAAACTATAAAACACTGATGACACAAACAAGTGGAAAGATATTCCATGCTCATGGATTGAGAGAACAAACACTGTTAAAATGTCCATATTACAAAAAGCAATCTACAGATTTAATGCAATCCTTATCAAAATACCATAGGCATTCTTCACAAAACTGGAATAATCCTAAAATTTGTATGGAACCACAAAAGACCCTGAATAGCCAAAGCAATCTTGAAAAAGTACAACAAACCTCCCAGACTTCGAGTTGTATTACAAAGCTGCAGTAATCAAAACGGTATCATACTGGCACAAAAATCAACAGATTTTTAGATCAACAGAACAGAATAGAGAACTCAGAAATAAACCCATGACTGGGGCACTTGGGTGGCTTAGTTGGTTAAGTGTCCAACTTCAGCTCAGGTCATATCTCATTGTCCATGAGTTCAAGCTCTACATCAGGCTCTGTGCTGACAGCTCAAAGCCTGGACCCTGTTTCAAATTCTGTCCCCCTCTCTCTCTGCCCCTCCCTTACTCATATTCATTCATATTCTCTCTCTCTCTTTCTCTCTCTCCCCCACCCCAAAAATAAAAAATTAAACTGCTATGATAAAAAAAAGAAATAAGCCCATGATTATATGGGGACATTTAATCTTCAACACAACAAAGAAAGCAAGAATATGCAATAGGAAAAAGACAGTCTCTTCAACAAATGGTGTTGGGAAAACTGGACAGCTACATGGGAAAGAATGAAAGTGGACCGCTTCCTTTCTCCATACATAAAAATAGACTCAAAATGAATTAAAGACCTAAATGTGAGACCTGAAACCATAAAAATCCTAGAAGAGAGCACATGCAGTAATTTCTCCGACATCAGCCTTAGCAACATTTTTCTAGATATGTCTCCGGAGGCAAGGGAAACAAAAGCAAAAATAAATTATTGGGACTACATCAAAATAAAAGTATGGTATTGGCACAAAAATAGACACATAGACCAATGGAATAGAATCGAAAACTCAGAGCTGGACCCAAAGGTATACAGCCAACTAATCTTCGACAAAGCAGGAAAGAATATTCAATGGAAAAAAGACAGCCTTTTTAACAGATAGTGTTGGGAGAACTGGACAGCAACATGCAGAAGAATGAAACTAGATCATTTTCTCACACCATACACAAAAATAAACTCAAAATGGATAAAGGACCTGAACGTGAGACAGGAAACTATCAACACCCTAGAGGAGAAAGCAGGAAACAACTTCCTTGACCTCCACCGCAGGAACTTCTTACCTGACACATCCCCAAAAGCAAGGGAATCAAGAGCAAAAATAAACGATTGGGACCTCATCAAGATTAAAAGCTTTTGCATAGCAAAGGAAACAACCCACAAAACTAATAGGCAACCAACGGAATGGGAAAAGATAGTTGCAAATGACATATCAGATAAAGGGTTAATATCCAGAATCTATAAGGAACTCACCAAACTCCACACCCGAAAAACAAACAACTCAGTGAAGAAATGGGCAGAAGATATGAACAGACACTTCTCCAAAGAGAACATCCAGATGGCCAACAGACACATGAAACGATGCTCAGCATCCCTCATCAGGGAAATACAAATCAAAACCACACTGAGATACCACCTCACGCCAGTCAGAGTGGCTAAAATGAGCAAATCAGAGAACTCTAGATGCTGGCGAGGATGTGGAGAAATGGGCACCCACCTACACTGTTGGTGGGAATGTAAACTGATACAGCCCCTCTGCAAAAGTGTGGAGGTTCCTCAGGAAACTAGCAATAAAACTCCCCTAGGACCCAGCAATAGCACTGCTAGGAATTTACCCAAGGGATACAGAAATGCTGAGGCATAGGAGCACATGTATCCCAATGTTCATAGCAGCACTCTCCACAATAGCTAAAACATGGAAAGAGCCTAAGTGTCCATCAACGGACGAATGGACCAAGAAGATGTGGTTTACCTATACAATGGAGTACTACATGGCAATGAGAAAGAATGAAATCTGGCCATGTGTAGCAACATGGATGGACCTTGAGGGTGTTATGCTGAGCGAAATAAGTCAGGCAGAGAAGGACAGATACCACATGTTTGCACGTATAGGAGGATTTGGAGGAACTTAACGGAGGACCATGGGAGAGAAGAAAGGGAGAAATGGTGGGGGAAAAGGAGAGAGGCAAACCATGAGAGACTCTTGAATGCTGAGAACAAAATGAGGACTGATGGGTGTGGGGCGGGGGGGGATGGGCATGGAGGAGGACACTTGTGGGGATGAGCACCGGGTGTTATATGGAAACCAACTTGACAATAAACTATTTGTAAAAAAATAAATAAATAAATAAAAATAAACTAGTTGAACTGAAAAATAAATAAATGAATAAATAAAATAAAAAGCTTCTGCATAGCAAAGGAGACAACAAAACTAAAAGACAACTACTGAATGGGAGAAGATATTTGCAAATGACAAATCTGATAAAGGGTCAGTTTCCAAAATATATAAAGAACTTACACAACTCAACACTCAAAAAACAAATACTCCAACTGAAAAATGGGCAGAAGACATGCACAGACATTTCTCCAAAGAAGGCATACATATGATTGGCAGACACATGAAAAGATGCTCAACATCAGTCATCATCAGGGAGACTCAAGTCAAAACTACAATGAGGTATCGCCACACACCTGTCAGAATGGCTAAAATGAAAAACACAAGAAGCAACAGTGTTGGAAGGATGTGGAGAAAAAGGAACACTTGTGCATTGCTGGTGGGGAATGCCAACTAATGCAGCCACTGTGGAAAACAGTACAGCAGTTCCTTAAAAAACTAAAGACAGAATTACCATATTATCCAGTAATTCCACTATTTACCAAAAGAATATGAAAACATTAATTCAAAAAGATATATGTACCCCTATGTTTATTACAGCATTATTTACAATAGCCAAGATATGGAAGCAACCTAAGTGTCCATATATAGATGAATGCATAAAGATGTGATATATTTTTTTCGCAACAGGTTTGCAGCCAGAACACAGGTGTCATGAAAACCATGGCTAAACCTAAACCAAAATGGGAAAGAAAAATACCCGTATCAACATCATCATCATTGGACATGTAGATTCAGGTAAGTCTACCACTACTGGTCATCTGACCTACAAATGTGGTAGGATCAACAACAACAACAACAACAACAACAACAACAAACTATTGAAAAATTTGAGAGGGAGGCTTCTGAAATGGGAAAGAGCTCCTTCAAGTATGCGCAGGTCTTGGATAAACTGAGAGCTGAATGTGAATGTGGTTTCACCACTGATATCTCCCTGTGGAAATTTGAGACCAGTAAGTATTATGTGACCATCACTGATGCCCCAGGATACAAAGACTTTATAAAAAAATATTATTATAGGCACGTCTCAGGCTGACTGTGCTGTCCTGATTGTTGCTGCTGGTTTTGGTAAATCTGAATCAGGTATTTCCAAGAATGGGCAGACTTCTGAGCATGACCTTCTGGGTTACACACTGGGTATAAAACAACCTATTGTTGGTGTTAACAAAATGGATTCTACTGAGCCACCCTACAGCCGAAAGAGATATGAGGATATTATTAAGGAAGTCAGAATCTACATTAAGAAAATTGGCTAAAGCCCCAACACAGTAGCATTTATGCCAATATCTGGTTGGAATGGTGAAAACATACTAGAGCCAAGTCTTAACACGCCTTGGTTCAAGGAATGGAAAGTCACCTATAAAGACAGCAAGGCCAGTAGAATCACATTACTTGAAGCTCTGGATTGCATTCTGCCACCAACTCGTCCAACTGATAAGCCCTTGCATCTTCCTCTCCAGATGTCTACAAAATTGATGGTATTGGTACTGTCCCTGTGCGTCGAATGGAGACTGGTATTCTTAAAGCTGACATGGTGGTCACCTTTGCTCCAGTCAATGTTACAATTGAAGTAAAGTCTATTCAAACGTACCATGAAGCTTTGAGTGAGGCTCTACCTAGGAACAATGCAGGCTTCAATGTCAAGAACATATCTGCCAAAGATGTTCATCACGGCAATGTGGCTGGTGATAACAAAAATGACCCACCAATGGAAGCAGCTGGCTTCATGGCTCGGTGATTATCCTGAACCATCTAGGCCAAATCAATGCTGGATATACACCTGTGCTGGACTGTCACACAGCTCACATTACTTGTAAGTCCACTGAGCCAAAGGAGAAGCTTGATCATCATTCTGGAAAAAAGCCAGAAAATGTTTCCAAAGTTCCTGAAATCTGGTGATGCTGCCATCATTGATACAGTTCCTGGCAAGTCTGTGTGTTGAAAGCTTCTCTGACTATCCTCCTCTGAGCTCTTTTGCTGTCTAACATGAGAAAATGACTGCTATGGGTGTTATCAAAGCAGTGGACGACAAGAAGGCAGCAGGAGCTGGTCACCAAATCTGTCCCAAAAGCTCAGAAGGCTAAATAAATATTATCCTCAATACCTGCTATCCCAGGCTTGTATCAGTGGTGAAGAACAGTCTTAGAACTGTTTGTGTCAATTGGCCATTTAATAGTAAAAGACTGGTTAATGGTAACAATGCACTATAAAACCTTCAGAAGGAAAAAAGGATGTTTTGTGGACCATTTGGGGTGTGTGTGTGTGGGTGTGTGTGTGGGTGTGTATGTGTGTGTGTGCACGCGCGTGGTAGTTTTAAGTTATTAGTTTTTAAAAATCAGTACTTCTTAATGGAAATGACCAAAAATCTGTCACAGAATTTTGAAATCCATTAAAACAGAAGCTTAATGAGAAACACACACACACACACACACACACACACACACACACACACACACACAGGAATAGTACTCAGCCATAAAAAAGAATGAAATCTTGTCATTTGCAACATGGATGAATCCAGATAGTATTATGCTAAGTGAAATAAGTCAGACTGAGAAAGACATAGAAATTCACTCATATGTGGAATTTAAGAAACAAAACAAATGAACAAAGAGAAAAAGATTCTTAAAGAAAAAAACAGGTTCTTTATAAATATAGAGAACAAAATGATGATTACCTGAGAGGAGGTGGATTGGGGGGGAATGGATGAAATAGGGGGAGGGGATTAAAAGTACACTTATCATGATGAGCACTACCTGAATAATATACAAAATTGCTGAATCACTAGACCGTCTATTTGAAATGAATAATAACACTATATGGTAATTATAATGGAATTAAAAAATTTGTAATGAATAACCTTTATTTTTTATAGCAGTTTTGAGGGAAAAGTTGAAGAAAAATACAAAGAATTCTTATACCCCTGTCCCCATACAAACACAATCTCTTCCACTATCAACTTCCAGTACCACAACGGTACATTTGTTATAATCAATGAAGTTAATGAACCAAGTGACACCTCACTGTCACCAGAAGCCCACAAGATTCACTTAGGATTCACTCCTAGCATTATCCATTCTATGGATTTTGACGAATGTAAAATGATATGTATCCATCATTATAGTATTACAAAGAATAGTTTCACTGCCCTGAAAATCTTCTGTGCTTTCCCTATTCAGCTCTCCTTCCCTTCAACCCATGGTAACCATGAATCCTTTTACAGTTTTCATAGTTTTGCCTTTTCCAAAATGTCATATACTTTGAATAAAGCACTTTGTAGCCTTTGTGGATAGGTTTCTATTACTTAGTAACATGCACTTAAGTTTCATCCATATATTTTTATGGCTTGATAGCTCATCTCTTTTTAGTGCTGAATAATATTCTATTGTCTAGATATATAGAATTTACTTACCTACTTACCTACTGAAGGATATCTTGTTGCTTCCAAATTTGGGTGATTTAGGAAGAAATCTGCTATATAAACATCCATATGCAGGCTTTTTATGTGGACATAAGTTTTGAATTCATTTGGGTAAATACCAAAGAGCATGACTGATTACTGGATCATATTGTAGGAGTATGTTTAATTTTGTAAGAAATTGCAAAACTGTCTTCCAAAGCGGCTGCAACAATGAATGAGAGTTCCAAGGTTCCAAATCTTTGCTAGCACTTGGTATTAGGGTTCTGGATTTTGGCTATTCTAACAGGTGTGCTGTGATATCTCATGGTTTTCATTTGCAATTCCCTAAATAACATATGATGTAGAGCATCTTTTCATGTGTTTTCTTGCCATCTGTTTATCTTTTTTGGTAAGATGCCTATACAGGTCTTCTGTCCATTTTTTCAAGTAGGTTGTTTTCTGACTGTTGAATTTTAAGAGTTCTTTGTATATTTTGGATAGAAGTCCTTTAGTCAAATGTGTCTTTTGCAAATATTATCTCCCAGTCTGTGGCTTGCCTTCTCATTCTCTTGGTGTTATCTTCTACAGAGCAAAACTTTTTAAATTTTAATAAGGCCTAGCTTATCAATTATTTCTTCCATGGATCATTCCTTTGTTGTTGTATGTAAAAAGTCATCTCTATACCTAAAGTCACCTACATTTTCTCCTACATTTTCTTCTAGGAGTTCTATAGTTTTGTGTTTTACATTTATGATCCATTTTGAGTTAATTTTTATAAAGGTGTACTACTAGATTTTTTTTTTTGCACGTTTTTGCACATAGATATCCAGTTGTTCCAGTATCATTTGTTGAAAAGACTATCTTTGCTCCACTGTAGTGCCTTTACTTCTTTGCCAAAGATCAGTTGACTATAGTTTATATGGGTTCTCTATTCTGGCTCTATTTCTGGTCTCCCTATTCAATTCCATTGATCTGTTTGTCTATTTTTTTCACCATCACTACACTGCCCTGATTACAGCAGCTTTATACTAAGCCCTGAAGTCAAGTAGTGTCAGTTCGCTGGCTTTGTTCTTCTCCTTTAATACTGAGTTGGCTATTCTGGGTCTTTGGTCTCTCCATATAAACTTTAGAATCCGTTTGTCAATATTCACAAAATAACTTGCTAGGATTATGACTGGGATTGCATTGGATCTATACATCAAGTTAGGAAGAACTGACATCTTCCCAATATTGAATCTTCCTACCCATGACATGGAACATCTCTTCCACTTATTTAGTTCTTTGATATCTTACATCAAAGCTTTATATATTTCCTCATATAGATCTTATACATTTTTTTACTTTACACTTAAGTATTTCATTTTGGCATTGATAAAGTAAACAGTAATATATTTTTAATTTAAACTGCCACTTATTCATTGCCGGCATATAAAAAAACCAATGGACTTTTGTACATTAACCTTATATCCTACACCCTTATCATAAATGCTTATTAGTCTCTCTATATTTTTTAACCAGTTTGTCAATTTCTACAAAAAGTCTGCTGATACTATGATTGTGTTGAATTCTGAGATCAACTTTGGAAGAATAGACATCTTAGCAATACTGAATCTTCCAATCTTCCAATAGTATCTCTCTCCATTTATTGTTTAATTTCTCTCAACAGTGTTCTATAGTTTTCAGCATAGAGAACTTATTTTTACACTAAACTTATCCCTAAGGGTGTTATGTTTCTTGACGCTATTATAAATGGAAAAATTTTTTAAAGTAAACCCTACACCCAACATGGGGCTTGAACTCACAACCCCTAGATCAAGGGAGCAAGAATTACATGCTCCACTGACTGAGCCAGCCCTGAAACTGTTTTTTAAATTTTATTTTCCACTTGTTTGCTAATAGCATATCAAAATAACTTTTGTTTATAGACTTTATATCCTGTGATCTTGCTAAATACATGTATTTCTTCTACTACTTATTCTGCAGATTCCGTACAATTTTGTACATAAGTAATCATTTCATTTGTAAATAAACAGTTTTACTTATGCCTTCCCAACTTCTATGCCTGTTATTTTTCTCGCTTTATTACATTAACCAGGACCTCTACTATGATTTAAGTTTATTTATTTATTTTGAGAGGGAGAGCCCGAGCAGGGGGAGGGGCAGAGAGAGAGGAGAGAAAGAATCCCAAGCAGGCTCCACACTGTCAGTGCAAGCCTGTTGGGGGGCTCTATCTCACAAACTGTGAGACCAGGACCTGAGGAAAATCAGGAATCAGACACAACCAACGGAGTCACCCAGTCACCCCAGACTTTTTAACTGATACTTCCAAAGACTTCTTATAAAATAAGAAAATACTTATCAAAGTGAAACATATAAGATACACCATACAAAATGATATTTATGTAAATATACAGGTACATGAAAGAAGACTTTAAGGGAAAATATTTAAAGTTTAATTATCTCTACAGGTATAGGTAATATTTTTTCTTTCATTATTTTTATATCATGAATATAAAATATTTCATAAATAAGAAAAAATTAATTTAAAAAAGTTTACTTTGAGAGAGTGCACGCACAATCTGGGGAGGGGCCTGATGCAGGGCTCAAACTCATGAATTGTGAGATCATGACCTGAGCCAAAACCAAGAGACAGATGCTTAACTGACCCAGACACCCTGAAAAAAATAATTTTTAAATACCCAAAGAGTAATTAAATACTAAAGAACTTGGATTTATCAAATAAATATAAACAAGTCTAGAATACCTTAAAAAATAAAATCCCTGTCAACTATTAGTCCATACAATTTACATTCTATGTCTGATAACTAATATGTACAGAAATTATTCTGGGGCACCTGGGTGGTAAGTCTCTTGATTTCGTCTCAGGTCACCCAGGGTTGTGGAATCAAGTCCTGCATCAGGCTCTGCACTGAACATGGAGCCTGCTTAACATTCTCTCTCTTTCACTCTCTGTCCCTCTCACCTACTCATGCTCTCTCTCTAGAAAAAATAAGTAAATAAAAATAAATTTTAAAAAAAAGAAATTATTCCTTTTTGAGAATAAAAGGTATGGAGAAATAAAAGTGGGATTTTTTTCTTGTTACGATTGTTTCAATAAATAAAGTGCATTGATGCCATTTAGTTTTTTATTAGCTTCCCCAAAACAAGTGATATATAATCAAGAAATCCTTTCAGAAAGTTTGGAGCAAAACAAAGAAAAACTATTTAGAACACAACCTGACTATTCAGAGTAAAACTAAATGTAATTATTATTAATAATGGGTGATATTTAAATATCTCCTATGTATTGGGCACTGTACTAACACTTTATAATATTACCTAAATTCATGTGACTCTTGGAGATAGGAATTCTATTACTGTCCCCATTTTTACAACTGAGAAAACTGGTTTACAAATGTCACACACATCACATGTAAAAGTAAGGATTCTAACATAGAGCTGACTAACTCTAAAGTCTGTGCTTTTAATCACTATACATACCTATTTAGTGTAAAATAAATTCTGTTAATAAAAGTAACACAGTATAGACACTCAGTTTTTATTATTTTAATATCTTTGGGAAAGAACATCATCATACAAATAGCTGCTGTTTAAAGAAACTTTTTTCATGTTTATTTATTTAGTTTGAGAAAGAGACAGTGTGAGCAAGGGGAGGGGCAGATGGAAAAGAGAGAGAAAATCCCAAGCAGGCTCCATGCCATCATCACGGAGCCTGATAAGGGCCTCAATCTCACAAACCATGAGATCATGACCTGACCCAAAATCAAGAGTCAGATTCTTAACTAACTGAGTCACCAAGATGTCCTGTTTATTTTTTAAAAATATTTTTTAATGTTTTTTATTTATTTATGAGAGAAAGAGAGAGAAAGAGACAGCATGAGCAGGGGAGGGTCAGAGAGAGAGGGAGACACAGAATCTGAAACAGGCTCCAGGCTCTGAGCTAGCTGTCAGCACAGAACCCGATGCGGAATTTGAACCCATAAACCGTGAGATCATGACCTGAGCTGAAGTCAGACGCTTAACCGACCAGGCCACCCAGGCGCCCCCAAGATGTCCTGTTTAAAGAACATTTTTAAATAACATTCTAGTTCTTCAAGAATTTCCAGTGATACTCTTGTATCAGTAGAGTATTAGAAGAAAATAAGATTCAGGAATTATTACATTAGACTTATCATTCCATAGCCAACTGTGGATCTTGACACAAAATGGCATTATAATAATGAAATGAATCTATACATCAGGGTGTCAAGCCTAAAAATACAAATTACATAGTCTTAGTCTGTTTGGGCTCCTATAACAAAATATCACAGAACGGAGTGGCTTATAAACAACAGGTATTTGTTTCTCACAGTTCTGGAGGCTGAAAGTTGGGTTCTGGGCCCTTTTACAGGTTCCAGACTTGTCATTGTATTCTCACATGGCATAAAGACCTAGGAAGCTCTGTGAGGTCTCTGTTATAAGGGTGTTAATCCCATTCATAAGGGCTCCATCCACATGACTTAAGCACCTCCCAAAGGTCCTCTCTCCTAATACCATCACATTGAGCATTAAGATTCTGACATATGAATATTTAGGGAAACAAATATTCAGATCATAGCACACAGCTAATAAATGAATTTATTCTAAATTTTACCTTGGAAATTTATCTGTAAAGACATGGAAAAAGTTGAGGAAAAAGAAGTACAGATAGTAAACACTTATAAAAAGTTTCAATACAGATACAAATTCTACACCATTTCATTAACTAGTAAATTGGCTAAAATATTTTAAGTAACTGAAATTCCCAAAGTTGGCAAAGTATAGGAAGTTGATATCTTCACTTGCAAATGCTACATTACAGGGGTGCCCGGGTGGCTTAGTCGGTTAAGTGTCCAACTTCAGCTCAGATCATGATCCCACGGTTCGTGAGTTCAAGCCCCACGCTGGACTCTGTGCTGATAGCTCAGAGCCTGGACCCGCTTCTGATTCTGTTTCCCTCTCTCTCTGCCCCTCCCCCACTCACACTGTCTCACTGTCTCTCTCTTTCTCAAAAATAAATTTAAAAAATTTTAAAAACTGCTACATTACATGACACAACTTTTTCTTTTTGAGAGAGACGTGCAGGGTGCAAGTGAGTGATGGGGGGAGAGAGAATCCCAGGAGAGGCAGAGAGAGAACGATGGGGGGGGGGGGGAGACAGAGACAGAGAGAGAGAAGCCGGGCTCATCTGAAGTGGAGTTCGCATTTACCCGAAGCGGGGCTCAAGCTCACCCAATGTCATACCTGAACTCAAGAATCATGGATCATAACCTGAACCTGAGTCAGATGCTTAGTGACTGAGCCACCAGGCACCCAACACAACTTTTTAAAATGCCTCCAAATATTAAAATGGTTCGTTAATTTATGATACATCTTCTTATGGACAATTTATTCCTTAAAAATAATGACTAGAAGACTATGTCATAACATGAAAAAAATTCTTACATGTTAAGTTTTAAAAAAAAAGTAGTAGGACAAAACTATGCATATATTATGATTAAAACTGTATTAAAAATACATGGGGGAATTTGGAAGATAATATATTAAATGCCAACATTTATTGTGCAAGAAGTGTTTTCCTTTTCTCTATTTTTCCAATATTCTAAAATGGGTAATATTGCTTCTATTAAGTTCCTTTAATAAATTAAAGCTCCTTTTAATTTATTTGGAGCACCTGGGTGGCTCAGTCAGTAAGGTGTCCAACTTTGGCTCAGGTCATGATCTCACAGTTCACAAGATCAAGCCCCATGTCAGGTTGTGTACTGACAGCTCAGACCCTTGAGCCTACTTCAGATTCAGTGTCTCCCACTCTCTCTGACCTTACCTCACACTCATGCACTCTCTTTCTCTCTCTCTCAAATATAAATAAAACATTTTTTAAAATTTTTTCATAAACATTAAAAAAATAAAAATTTATTTGACAGTGGCAAAAGTTGACATTTGGCTACATGTTGTTTTTTTATTCTAAAAGACTCAGTAAAACAGTAACTGGCCTGACTTCTGTCCTTTAGCATAGCATTATAATAATGCTTCCAAGTAATGTACCAGTAAATAAAGCAGCAGTATCATGCATTTTAAAGAATGAAGCTAATTAAGCCAAAAGATGAAAAGTTCTTTGGTTGGCTCTGTGGCTTGATGTTATTAGTTAAATTGGCTAATTATTTCCACATTATAAAACGACCTCAGACATGCTTTAGAGAAAGAAATAGAAAGCAGAATATTTTAATGGAGGATCAGCAACCTTCCAGAAATGTTGTATCAGATCTTCATTCACTACCTCAAAAACTCAGAGAGACTAGTGGCTACTGCTGCATATTCAGTCAGCTCATCCAGCCAAGCAAGCCAGTCAGGAAAAGTGTGATCACCCAAGTCTCTACAAAGGAATATGCAGCTGAGCCTCATACTACTACTGGTTACCAAACAAGAAGGATGCAAACTGAGAATGGAGGGAGAAGAAAATCATTTTTCCAAACCTACACCTGCCTCTTCATAGAACCTCAACAACTCAACCACCAAATGTGATACAGGCTATAGATTTCTTCAACTTGTAAAATGAGAGTTAAGTAAGAAGTTGCCAAAGGAAGAGAGAAATTAATATCTGTTCATTCACTGAATATAAATGAGAGTTGGTTATCTGAAAAGTTAATATAGGAAGCAAAGCTCTAGCAAAACAGTATACTGTAGTGTAAACCAACAAATTATGGAATAGTGGTTAAGACAGTTTCTGGAGCCAGTCTGTCTGGGTTCATATACCCCATTCTACCACTTACTACCTTTGTGACTCTGAACAAATTACATACCCTTTTTGTGTTTAAAATGAAATGTCTGCTATTAGTGTTATCACCACCATCAAGAAAAAGGCACAAAAATGACATACGAAATCACAAAGAGATAAAGTACAAATATTTATAAGTCATAAAAGACTTCACATCAATTAATTTGAAAATTAAGATGAGATGCCTTATACCAGGTGTTCAGTAAGTAGGTACTGGATGAATGACTGAAAAGAAGTAAATAATCTGTGTGTTTGTGTATTTTTTATAAGGTATGTATGTACCTCCAAAATTTACTCTGGGAGAAACAGAAAATTTAAACCCAATGTCATAAAAGAAAATAAGCTGGTTATCAAAAATATTTCCTACAAGGGGCTCCTGGGTGACTCGGTCAGTTAAAGCATCCAACTTCAATTCAGGTCATGATCTCACGGTCTGTGAGAAAGAGCCCGATATGGGTTCTTAGCAAAGAGCCCACTTTGGATCCTCTGTCCCCTTCTCTCTGCCCTTCCCCCAGCCTCCCGCATGCTAAGAATAAACATTACAATATATATATTTCCTTCTTCACCTACCTCCATCTCAAAATACCCAGTTCAAATGATTTTTTTTACAGGTTAGCTTTACCAAATCTTCAAAGAATACATATAAAAAGTTCCAGAACAGAAACAGATAAACTTATCTAATACATTTTATAAAGGAAATATAATCTTGCTACCAGAACAGGACAAAGACAATAGAAACCAATCTCACTGAGAACACAGATAAAATGTTAAATCCAGGATATATAAAAATCTCATGACCAAATTGTGATGGAACTGCAAGGACATCTACCACTACATATCATATTAATAAAGATTTTAAAAACCATAAAATAGGGGCATCTAGGTGGCCAGCTGGTTAAGTGTCTGACTCTTGATTTCAGTTCAGGTCATGTTCGCACAGTTCATAAGATCAAGCCCTGTGTCAGGCTCTGAGGTGACAGCACGGAGCCTGTTTGAGATTTTCTCTCCCTCTCTCCCTGCCTCTCCTCTGCTCACACACACTCTCTAATTATTTTTTTTTAAAAAGTATCATAATCCCAAAAGATGTAGAAAAAATTCTTTAGAAAATACAACACACATTTATAACAAACACTACTGGCAAACTGAGAAGAGAAACTCCTCAACCTGACAAGGAGCAAGTGCCAAAAAACTACAGTAAATATACTTAATGGGAAAATTTTAAGTAATCTCATTAAAGGAAGACAAACCACAGATATATAATATCACCTCTGTTCTTCTAACCAGTACTAGTACTGTTCTATCTGGAGCAATATGACAAGGAAAAGTAGTAAGCCATATAAAAAATGAAAAGTCAAAATTGTCATAATTTATAGATACTTTGAATGCCCATATAGAGAATCCAAGAGAATCTACAAATAAACTACCAAAATTATTAACAGTTCAATTCAGCAATGTTGGAAAAAAAATACCACTCATAAAGGCAACAGAAATTATGACACTAGAGATATATATAACAAAATATATCTAAAACTATGTTATGAGAAGAATTACAGTGTTAACAAAAAATAGGATCTAAACAGGAGTGTCATCAGCAAAATGGCAGAAGAGGAAGTCCCAGGCCCTTGGTCCCTCTTGAAGATACAGCCTTAACAACAATACCATGGGGCGCCTGGGGGGCTCAGTAGGTTAGGTGTCTGACTTCGGCTCAGGTCATGATCTCACAGTTCATGGGTTCGAGCCCCATGTTGGGCTCTGTGCTGAGAGCTCAGAGCCGGGAGCCTGCTTCGGATGCTGTGTCTCCCCCTCTCTCTGCCTCTCTCCCACTTGCACACTCTCTCTCAAAAATAAACAAGTGTTAAAAAAAATTTTTAAAAAAACAATACCAAATTGCCTTTGTGGGAATCCTAGAAACCAATTAAGAGGTTGCAGCACTCCAGGCAAGTGCAAAAAAGGAGCCACTTCAGAGCAGAATCCAGGCTAAAGGAATACCTTCCATTTCAGACATCCTAGCCTCAGAGCAGAAGAAAAGGAGCTAAGACCAAAACACACTGGCTCTTAAAGCTTCTTGTGGGAGGTGGTATATATCACTTCCACTAGCATTTCACTGGCCGAAGCAAGTTACATGGCCCAGCTTTATGTCAATAGGCCAGGAAGTATAATTATCTAATGGGGAGAAAGTATTTTGAACAAATAATAATATCTAGCAAAATGGTCTCCAGAATCAGGCCTACTTTGGCTTTACTAATAACCATGTGCTCTTGGGAAAGCTCCCTGTTTTCCTATAGAATCTTTCTATTGGAGATTATAGTGCCTACCTCCTTGTTGTGGCAATTAAAATTAAGTAACATTTTTAAAAAGATCTAAGTGAGAAGATACATCAATTCACAGACAGAAACACTTAATACTATAAATACTAACTGCTACAAAATTAATTCATATATTCAATATAATAACAATCAAGACCACAACAAGATTTTTCATGGAACTTAAATTATAAAATTCATAGGCAAGAGTAACAGTTTTAAAAAACAAAGACAATTCTGAAAAATAACATTAAGAAGGGGGAATTTGCCTTATCATATAGCAAGATTTACTCTAAACCATTAGGAAATAAGACTATCATACTGACCATACTATCAGTAAAGAGCCCAATGTGGGGGCTCGAATTCACAAACCATGAGATCATGACCCAAACCAAAGCCAAGAGTTGGATGCTTAACCAACTTTGCCACCCAGCCACCCTTGAAACTTTAGCACTATTAAAAGAACTACATTAGCGGCGCCTGGGTGGCTCAGTTGGTTAAGCGTCCGACTTTGGCTCAGGTCATGGTCTCATGGTTCTTGGGTCCAAGCCCCACGTTGGGTTCTGTGCTGGCAGCTCAGAGCCTGGAGCCTGTTTCGGATTTGGTGTCTCCCTCTCTGCTCTTCCCCCGCTCATGATCTGTCTCTCTCTGTCTCAAAAATAAATAAACTATAAAAAATTTTTTTAAATAAATAAAAGAACTATATTAAAGAGTATCATACTTCAGTGCAGAAAAGAATGGTTTCAAATCAATGATTGCAGCTTCCACTTTAAAAAACTAGAAACAGAAGGGCAAATGAGATCCAAAGCAAGCAGAAGAAAGGAAAGAATAAAAGATCAAGTGAAAAATCGATGAAAAAGAATACAACAGAAAGAACCTGATTCTTGCCAGACAAATTAAGGAGAGAGAGGGAGGGAAGAAGGAAGAGAGAGAGAACAAATTACTATAAATTACCAATATCAGGAGTGAAAGAGGTGATATTGCTAGACATTCTACAAAGTTTAGAAAGATAACAAGGGTATATTATTAACAGTTTTATGCCAATAAATTCAACAACAGATGAAATGGGCAAATTCCTTGATAGACACAAACTACTTACATTTACTCAAGGAAAAAAAAAAAAAGATAACCTGCATACTTAATGGTAAAAACCTGATATCCCCCTAAGGTCAGAACAAGGTGAGAAAGTCTTCTCTCTCCACATATATTTGACATCACACTAGAAGATCTAGCCAGTTCAATAAGGTAAGAAAAGAGGGGTGCCTGGATGGTTCAGTTGGTTAAGTATCCGACTTCAGCTCAGGTCATGATCTCACAGTTCATGGGTTCGAGCCCTGCATCAGGCTCTATGCTGACAGCTCGGAGCCTGGAGCCTGTTTCAGATTCTGTAGCTCGCTCTCTCTCTGACCCTCCTCTGCACTCTCTGTCTCTGTCTCTGTCTCTCAGAAATAAATAAAAATACTAAAAAATTAAAAAAAATAAGGTAAGTTCATAGCAGCACTCTCCACAATAGCTAAAACATGGAAGGAGCCTAAGTGACCATCAACGGACGAATAGATCAAGAAGATGTGGTTTATCTAAACCATGGAATACTACATGGCAATGAGAAATAATGAAATCTGGCCATGTGTAGCAACATGGATGGACCTTGAGGGTGTTATGCTGAGCGAAATAAGTCAGGCAGAGAAGGACAAATATCATATGTTTGCACGTATAGGAGGATTAGGAGGAACTTAACTGAGGAAAAAGGGGGAGAAGAAGGGGGGAAATGGTGGGGGAAAGAGAGAGAGGCAAACCATGAGAGACTCTTGAATGCTGACAAAAACTGAGGACTGATGGATGTGGGGGGGAGGGGGGACAGGCATGGAGGAGGGCACTTGTGGGGATGAGCACTGGGTGTTATGTGGAAACTAATTTGACAATAAACTATTTGTAAAAAAAAAAAAAAAAAAAAAAGAAACTCAAAAAAAATAAAAAAAGAAAGAAAGAAAACATAAGATTGGAAAAAAAAAAAATAAGGTAAGAAATAAAAGGCATCCAGACTGGAAAGGAAGAAGTAAAACTCTTTATTTGCAGATGCTATGATCCTCAATGTATAAAATCCTATGGAATCTATAGAAAAGCTACTAGAACTAATAGTTTAGCAAAGTTGAAACAACTTTTAATCTGTTGTATTCCAAATATTAGCAACAAACAACTGCAAATTAAAATCGTCAAAAATATCATTTACAATAGCATCAAAAATATTAAACACTCAGTGTTAAATCTGACCAAAAAAGTACATTTGTACACTGAGAACTACAGAGAAATTAAAGGCGACGTAAGAAATGGATACATACACTGTGTTCCAGTATCAGAAGAATGAATATTGCTGGGGTGCTGGGGTGGCTGAGTTGGTTAAGCCTCTGATTTGGCTTAGGTCATGATCTCTCAGTTCATGAGTTCAAGCCCTTCATTGGGCTCTGTGCTGACAGTGTAAAGCCTGTTTGGGATTCTCTCTCTCTCTCTCTCTCTCTCTCTCTGCTCCTCCCCCACTTGCACACACGTGTGCACACACTCTCTCCCTCTCTCCCATATTGAGCTATCAATGGAATACAATCTCAATCAAAATCCCAGCAGGCTTTTGCAGATATTGACAAGTAGGTTCTAAAACAGACAGAAATGCCAAGGACCTAGAACAAACATGAATGTCATGAACTTGAAAAAAAGAACAAAGTTGGAGGACTTAAAGACCTATTTTAAAGCTACAGTAATCAACACAAAGAGACCAAAGTAACAGAATTCAAAGTCCAGAAGGAGGCCCAAACACATAGAGTCAATCACATTTTCAGCAAAGGTACAAAGGCAATTTAGTGGAAAAGGACAGGCTTTTCAATAAATGATACTGGAACGTATCATCTGCTTATGGGGATACCCATAAGCAAAAAATTAAACTTTAACCCAATTATTGCATCATATGTAAAAAGTTAACTCAACATGGGTCACAGACCAAATTATAAATGTAATAAATGTAAATGTAATTATAAATGTAAAACCCCAAATTATAAAATTTTATGAAAAATACACAGAACAACACCTGGGTGACTTTAGGTTATGTGACGTTTCCTTATATATGACACCAAAAGCATGATCCACAGGGGTGTCTGGATGGCTAAGTCAGTTAAGCAACCGAATCTTGACTTAGGCTCAGGTCTTGATCTCAGTTCATGGATGTCTGTGTCTCTCTCTGTCTCTCTCTCAAACAAAAGCACAATCCATAAAAAACCAAAATGATCAATTTGACTTCATAAAAATTAAGAACTTCTCTGCTAAAGACACTTAAAAGAATGAAAGAACAAGCCAAAGACAGGGAGAAAATGTATTCAAACCATTTATCTGGTTTATCCAGAATACATTTTTTAAAACTCTCAAAATTCAGAAAGAAGAAAAAAAGAATCCAATTAAAATATAGGCAAAAGATGTGAATATATACTTCACCAAAGAAAATACATGTATAGCAAATAAGCATGTTTCAAAACTTATACACTTAAAACATGTAGAGAATAGGAGTTTCCAACTCTAAGGTGTTATCATTTTTAAAAAGCTTCAAGAAATAGATCACAATCTCAGTATCTGTTCATTCTGTGTGATGAGTATATTTTTTATCCTTTGCTATTTCATGTATTTAAGCAAATATTTTATATTTCAAACGTTTTTTAGATGTTTT
Organism: Hyaena hyaena; assembly: GCF_003009895.1. Taxonomy (NCBI): domain Eukaryota; kingdom Metazoa; phylum Chordata; class Mammalia; order Carnivora; family Hyaenidae; genus Hyaena; species Hyaena hyaena. The sequence goes on along the minus strand of NW_024080881.1, from coordinate 2,341,368 downwards.
TAAGCATTTACTGAGTATTCACTATATGGCCAGCAGTGGGCTAAACACTGGGGATATATGAAAAATTAAGACAAAAATCTTACCCTCATGGTCCAGTAAGGAGACAGATGCATTAACAGATCATTTTAATAAGAGTGAAAATCAATCAAGAGCTAAAAGTGGTCTTAAGGAGTCTGGCAACTTTGAAGACAATGGATTTGAGGGGCCAAGACTAAAGATAAGAAGACCAATTAGGGGGGAATTCTAGTTTGGATCAGGTCATGATCTCACAGTTCATGAGTGTGAGCTTTGCATAGGGCTCTGCGCTCTTAGAAGGCAGAACCTGCTTCAAATCCTGTCTCCCTCTCTCTATGCCCCTCTCTCGTGTGTGCGCGCTCTCTCTCCCTCTCTCTCTCTCAAAAATAAATGTTAAAAAATAAATTAATTAATAAGAAGACCAATTAGGAAATTATTATAGGCAAGAATGAGATTCTGAATCAGGACCTTTACAGGGATAGAGGAAAAGGAGCAGATTCAAGAAATATTTAGGAGGTACAATCAGCAAGATTTTGAGCCTGACTGGATATGAATTTAAGGAAAAGAGAAGAAAAGCCCAAATCACTAGGCTGCATAACTACTTAGACAGTAGAAAAGGAAATAAACTTGGAGGAGGGTCAAGCTTTGGGGAGAATATGAGAAATTAAATTTTAGCCATGCTGAATTTGAAGTACCAGTGGAAATTCAGATGACTATGCTTAAAAAGTTTAGATGAGAAGAGAATGGGGGGGGGGGGAAGAATAGATACTAGTATAGAGGAACAGTGGGTATATGTGTGAGAGTACCTAAGTAGGTATTATTTAAGGAATGGGTAAAAGTTAACGAGCCATTTTAATCCTCCTTAGGTCACAGACTGTTAAAATCTGATTATGCACCTTCTCACCAGATATATGCACATAAACAAAACTGCACAAAATTTTAGTTAGATCAGTGACCCTAAGAACCTCTGTTACAGGCTGATCAGAAGGAAGCATAGAGAGAAAGGGGTTAAAGTTATTCAACCAATATTTGTTCAACAACTACTATATGCCAGACATTGTACTAGGTTCTGGAAACACAGGGATGATTAAGGCAGACTATACCCCTCTCCTCATGGAATTCACATTCTAATTGAGAAAGACAATACATACATGTATACATACATACATACCAAAATAACAAACCCCACAAGATTCATAAAGAACATAATAGGTTCAGTGAAAGAAATAAGTAGAGTAGGAAAATAAACTACTTTAAATAGGGTAGTCAGGGAAGGCTTCTCTGAGGTGAGATTTGAGCTGAGAAATAGAAATAGAAGTGAACCAACCAGCCACATGAAAAACTAGAGGAAGAATATTACAGGTAAAGGGAACAAATACAAAGGCTCAGAGATGAGAAAGAGTTTCGTATGTGTCAAGGAACAGAATGAGGCCATTGTGGCTGAAGCACAACTGAGGAAAGAATAGTTTGAGGTAAGCTTTGGAGAGGCAGAGATGAGCCTGATCATTCCCACCAGCAATGTATGAGGGTCCCAATTTCTCTATATCCTTGCCAACACATTATTTTCTGTTGTTGTTTTTTTTAATGTTTATTTTTGAGAGAGAAAGCACAAGTGGGGCAAGAGCAGAGAGTGAGGGAGACACGGAATCTGAAGCAGGCTCCAGGCTCTGAGCTGTCAGCACAGAGCTTGATGTAGGGCTTGAACTCATGAACTGTGAGATCATGACCAGAGCCAATGTTGGACTGTCTGAGCCACCCAGGCACCCCAATGTTTATTTCTGAGAGTGGGAGCAGGGCAGAGAAAGAGGGGGACAAAGGATTTGAAGCAGGTTCTGTGCTGACAGCAGAAAGCCTGACGTGGGGCTCAAATTCATGAACTGTGAGATCATGACCTAAGCCAAAATCGAGAGTCAGACGCTTAACTGACTAAGCCACCCAGGTGCCCCTCTGCTTTTTTCTTTTAATTACTGTCACAAAAGGGAGTATAAAGTGGTATCTCATTATGGTTTTGATTTGCATTCCCCTAATAACTACAATGTTGAGCATCTTTTCATGGGGCTTATTGGCCACTTATATGGGTAAATGTTGTCTTCATCTATTCTAGCTGCCATAACAAAATGCCATAGACTGGGTGACTTAGACAACAGAAATTTACTTCATACAGATCTGAAGGCTGAGAAGTCCAATATCAAGGTGTCAGCAATTCAGCTCCCACTGAGAGCTCTCTTCATGGCTTGCAGACAGCTGTCTTTTTCTGGGTGGGTGCACTTGGAGAGATTTCTCTTTCTTCTTCTTCCTATAAAGCCACTAATTCCATCATAAAGGCCCCACTTTCATGACCTAATCTAACCTTAATTACTTCCCAAAGGCCTCATCTTCAAACACCCTTGCAATGGGGATTAGGGCTTCAACATAGGAATTCTGGGAGGACACAAACATTCAATTCATAAAAAAATGTCTATTCAGATTCTTTGCCCATTTAAAACTTAGGTTGTCTTTTTACTGTTGAGTTGCAAAAATTATTTTTGTTCTTTGGATATTAGACTATTAGATATATAATCTGCAAATAAATTCTCCAATTCTGTAGGTTGTCTTTTCACTCTCTTTTAGTTTTTTTCCCCCAGTTTTATTGAGGTACAATTGATCTATATAATATTGTGTAAGGTTAAGATGTACAACTTGTAAATCTGATACTTCCATGTTGCAAAATGATTACCACCTTGGCCTGAACTAGCTAACACTTCCATCTTGTCACATACTTATTAGTTTTTGTCTTTTAACTTCTTTGATAGTGATCTTTGAAACACAAAAGTTTTTCATATTAAGTTCAATTTATCTATTTTTCCTTTGATTGCTTGTGCTTTAAATGTCATATCTATGAAGACTTACACCTATATTTTCTTCTAAGAATTTTATAGTTTTACCTCTTGGAACTAGGTCTTTGACCCATTTTGAGTTTGACTCTTGCATATAGTGTCATAGGACTTTTTAAAAATGTGCTAAATGGGTAACCAAAAATTATTTACTGAATAACCATACTCAGTAAAGAATATTCAAAATGTCCTCTCTTCCCATAACAGCCAAATTCACTGCCATGGGCAGCTAACACTGTCTGCTATGGAAACAAAAGGGATATGGTAACCCTAAAAGCCAGAGGTGGAACAGTAAGTGCCCAGTTGATTACTCAACGAGGGGTAATAAGAGTTCCAAGGATTTTAAGCCAGTACAAGGCAGGCTAGCTCCTTACTCATAGCTGGAGTATGAGTCAACTCCCAGGATCTCTAATGATAACAGCTATCCTTCTACTCCTCCTCCACCTACCCAAGCTCAAAAGGAAGAGAAACATGTCAAGGTTCGTGTCCTTTCGATCTCCTTTCCCTGTACATCAAATCTGAAACATATTCTCAACAGTGAAGTACAATTAAATACATTTAACAGGAAAACGAGTAAAGAAATAATAAAAAAGCAAAAGTTGACATTCATCTGTTTTTTTTAAGATTTTATTTTTTAAGTACTCTCTAAATCCAACATGGGGCTCAAACTCGCAACTCGAAGATCAAGAGTCACATGCTCCGCTGACTGAGCCAGCCAGGCACCCCAACAAATTCATCTGTTTTGTCTTTATCTTCAGTCAATCTTCTCTTTATAAAATCTTGCCACATGTTATCAAATCTGGCCGTAAGTGACTGTTTAGGACATATCAAAGGTCTGCGGATTAAATGTAGACTCACTGGGTAACTAAGACCAATGAGTCCACAAGCTCTTCCTTTACTTCTAAATTTAAGCTGAGGTAAAGCTCAGTTTCCCCATCTCTGAAAATGAAATGATGATAACATACTCTCTGGAGCATAAATGAGATCATGTCTACAAAATGAGCTCCTGGAGGAAAAAGTGTCAGATGAGTACTGAGCTTTAGAGCTGCTGATCTTGTAAGACCTAAATTATAATAGATTTTTAATCTTTGAATGGGAACCTCAGATTTAAAAATACATATTAAGTCAGACATCCAAGAGTTCACCATTGTGAATTTCTCACTCAATGATGAGCAATCCTGGACCCATTAATCTCTCTAACGTACAAATAGCATGACTCCTCACTTCCTTTCAGAACAAATTAACAAAGACAAAATTAAACGAAACTTTTTTGTAAAGTCTCCCTGATGGCAAAAGGGTGGAGTACAGAGAAGAGGCATAATCATATAACCATACACCAACAGCACAGCTGTCTTCCCCTCTTTCAAGGGCTGGTATTCTTTTTTTTTTTTTTAATGTTTATTTTTGAGAGAAAGAGCACACACACATAAGCAAGCATAAGCAGGGGAGGGGCACAGAGAGAGAGAGACACAGAACTCAAAGCAGGCTCCAGGCTCCACACTGTCAGCACAGAGCCCAACTTGGGGCTCAAGCCCACAAACTGTGAGATCATGACCTGAGCCAAAGTTGTATGTTTAACCTACTGAGCCACCCAGGTGCCCCTGGGGGCTGGTATTCTTCTCTAGTCTTTTGAAGGGGGAGGCGAAGGCTGTAAATTTTCTGACTTGGGAAAAGCTTGAACATGACTGGCCAAATTATTTTACTAAAGAGTTAAATTGTCAATAAACATGGGAATGAGAAGGAAATGATTAAAAAGGTAAAAAAATAAATCAAAATAACATGAATGAAAGAAATAAGAAACAACAAATAGGGACCTATAAATATGGCCTTTTCATATTCCCCCATCTTATCATTCTCTTCTACACTTTCTTTTTTTTCTTTTCTTCACTAGGGTCAAGGACAGTAGCTTCTAGATCTGGGCAAGGACAAATTAAAACATCACATTTCACCAAACAGATATTTATGATAGAAGTAGTCCTACATAAATGGATAAGTATATACATAAATGGATTTCTATATAAGTGAATATGCATATTATGCATATATGCATATAACCACATATGCAGAATAGTGTATACATTAATACAAAATAATGAGAATTTTTAACACATAAGAATTTATCTTTTTTTAAAAAAATGTTTATATTGAGAGGAAGAGAGAGATCACACACATGCATGAGCAGGAGAAGGACAGACAGAGAGTGGGGGGGAGAGAGAGAGAGACAGAGAGAGAGAGAATCCCAAGCTGGCTCCATGTTGTCACTGCGAAATCCGATTCAGGGCTCAAACTTACAAACCATGAGATCATGACCTGAGCTGAAATTATTAGTCAAATGGTTAACCAACTGAGCCATCCAGACATCCCAAAATTTATGTCTTAATGGTCATCATCCCTCAAAGTACAGAAGTTGTTCTAATTGACAGAAGACCTCACATCTAGTCGGAGGTGTCTTTTCCCTAATAAGCAATTGAGAAGAACATAAAGATATGTTTAAATTAATATATAATTGAATAAAAGGAAAATTAACCAAAAATGCAATTAGATTAGATAATAGAAAAAAGAGGATGCAAAAAGAAAAAGCCAAAATTTTTAAGCCTGGAAAACTATGAATGTTAGTATCATTGAAAGAAAAGGAGATATTACAGAGCAATTTAGTTTCAAGAAAATGAAACCCATTTTAGATGTGTTGCACATCTATTTCAAAAGAAACCTTCAAATGGAATAGACTAATTGACAATCAAATCTGGAAACATGTCTGTGATAGGGGAAAAAAGTCTCATCAGCCTAGAAATGATATTAAAACTTTTAAAGTAGAGGGGCATCTGGGTAGCTCAGTCGGTTAAGCATCCGACTTCAGCTCAGGTCATGATATGCTTCGTGGGTTTGAGCCCCGCGTTGGACTCTGTGCTGACAGCTAGCTCAGAGCCTGGAGCCTGCTTCTGATTTTGTCTCTCTTTGTCTCTCTCTCTCTGAAATAAATAAAATAGTAAAAAATTTTTAAATAAGTAAAACTTTAAAAGTAGAAAAGCTACCTGAAGTAAATATAGAATAATAATACAGAATAATGAAGGGAAGTCATACTGGTGGCTGACCTATAAGGAATACCCTGTAGGTTACCAAAGAACCACGATGAATATCCATACCTCCATTACAGTACTTATCACATTACATTTTCAGAGCTGCCTTTCCCAATGACTTCCTGTGGCAAGGCAGATGTTCAGTTAAAGGTTTTCTGTAGAAAAATAGGAATGGTTAGGAACCAGAGAAGAAAGTGAACAAAAAGGAGAATATAAACCATTAGAGAGAGAATAGAATAATTATCTTGGTCACTATTTATTAATCCAGCATAAACAAAATATCCAGAAATTAGAGCCTGTTTGTATATGTATTGATCTGAAGTATTCCAGATTCGGAGAAAAAGTACCTTGATACAATCCTGACAGAACAGACTGAAGAGTAAAGAAAATTGAAGCTGGATGGCTCTACAACAGTACAGTTCCCCTAAAGCCAGGTCAGATCTTATTCTAGTCACTGAGAGTCACCAACCAAGCACTGAAGAGAACAACACAGTTGAAAGTAAGTTCAGAGGCTTACTATTAATTTTGTATAGATAAGTAAATTTTAGCATCTGGAAATCTGATGGTTAATGAATCAGCTACCAAAGACTGCCTAATGAAGCTAATTAAACAGTGTAAAGATTTGTGAATGGATCAATTTAAAGCAGTTTGTTAATAATCTTATAGGAATGCTATATAAATAACAATAGTAATAAAGGCCTAATTAATGGTGCATAAACCAGGGAGCTAAGGGATTTAAATCTTACACATGGACAATTTCCTTTGTGAGCTTCAATGAGTCATTTTTGTTACTAATTAGTACAACAAGTAGCATTATTGAGTGGAGGGTATCATAAGCCTGGAGAGAAGACAAGCTAAAGTTAACTACTAAATGTAATTGACTATGAGCATATGACTCAATTTTTATTATGTACTTGATATGCCGTACTTCCTCTTTGTACTAAAAGTTAGCCACTTCCATTTTATCACATGGATATAAAAACAAATTAAATAAATATGCATAAAATTGCTGTGAGCTTTTAAAATAATTAAATCTAAGTTAACAAGACACTGTCTAAAGTTTGTATTAGCATATTAAACACGTGGTTATTCCATAAACTAAATTCAACTCAATACCTTCTATCAACAGTGGTAATAAAACCATTCCCTTGTACCTGCACAGTTTTTCACTTTTTTCAAAGCACTTTCACAAATATTAAATGAAGAAATAGTATTATACACGATCTAACCACTCATTAAAAAGGCATGCTAAGATAGGAGCACATGTACCCCAATGTTCATAGCAGCACTCTCCACAATAGCTAAAACATGGAAAGAGCCTAAGTGTCCATCATCTGACGAATGGATCAAAAAGATGTGGTTTATCTATACCATGGAATACTACATGGCAACGAGAAATAATGAAATCTGGCCATTTGTCACAACATGGATGGACCTTGAGGGTGTTATGCTGAGCGAAATAAGTCAGGCAGAGAAGGACAAATATCATATGTTTGCACGTATAGGAGGATTAGGAGGAACTTGAC
>NW_024080881.1:2240487-2332688 GCF_003009895.1 Hyaena hyaena | reverse complement strand
CATAGGAGCACATGGACCCCAATGTTCATAGCAGCACTCTCCACAATAGCTAAAACATGGAAAGAGCCTAAGTGTCCATCATCTGACGAATGGATCAAAAAGATGTGGTTTATCTATACCATGGAATACTACATGGCAATGAGAAACAATGAAATCTGGCCATGTGTAGCAACATGGATGGACCTTGAGGGTGTTATGCTGAGCGAAATAAGTCAGGCAGAGAAGGACAAATATCATATGTTTGCACGTATAGGAGGAATAGGAGAACTTAATGGAGGACCATGGGGGAGAAGAAGGGGAGAAATGGTGGGGGAAAGGGAGAGAGGCAAACCATGAGAGACTCTTGAATGCTGAGAACAAACTGAGGACTGATGGGTGGGGGGGGGGAGAGATGGGCATGAAGGGGGGCACTTGTGGGGATGAGCACTGGGTGTTACATGGAAACCAACTTGACAATAAACTATTTGTAAAAAAAAAAAAAAAAGAATCCAGGCTACAAAGGCACCTGAGTGGCTCAAGTGGTTAAGCATCCGATTCTTAATTTTAGCTCAGGTCATGGTCTCACAGTTTGTGAGACCGAGCCCCACATCATGCTCTGCATGGACATCGTGGAGCCTGCTTGGGATTCTCCCTCTCCTTCTCTCTCTCTGCCCCTCCCCTTACTTGTGTGCTCTTTCTGTCTCTCTCTCTCTCTCAAAATAAATAAATAAACATAAAAAAAAAGAACCCAGGATACACGCTCCTGGAAGGTAGATTCAGAGGGCCAGGACCATTCAAAAGGCAAAAGGAAATATACCTAATGACCCTTAATTTACCAAGCAAGCACTTTTTAAAATTTCTGTGCTTAAACCAAAAACTCCTTCAGCAAACTGGTGCTGTCACTCTGCAAAACAGTATGGAGTTTCCTCAAAAACTTATACTAATTCAAAGGGATACACACACACCAATGTTTATAGCAGCATTATCTACAGTACCCAAATTACAGAAACAGCCCAAATGTCTATCAAAGTCCATGATGAATGGATAAAAAGGATGTGGTGTACACACATACACAATGAAATATCATAGCCATAAATTTCTTTCATAAAGAATGAAAATCTTGCCATTTGCAATGATGTGGATAGAGCTAGCCAGTATTATGGTAAGCAAAATAAGTCAAAGAAAAACAAATACCATATGATTTCACTCAGATGTGGTATTTAAGAAACAAAAACAAATGATCATAGGCGGAGAAAAAGAGAAAAGTAACCCAAGAAATAAAGTGAAGAGAACGAGAAGAGAATGGATGGTTACCAGAAGGGAGGTGGGTGGGGAGGATGGCTTAAATAGGTGATGGGGATTAAGGAGTGCACTTGTGATAAGTAACTGGTATTGTACGTAAATGCTGAATCACTAAATTGCACACCTAAAATTATTTACACTGTATGTTAACTGGAACTTAAATAAAAATTTTAAAAATAATAAAAAATAAAAATTAATTCAAAAAAGAAGTTCCAAAAGGGAAAATTATTTCCTATATTGTTTATATACTTTATATACTTGTGAGTTGCAAAAACAGTTTCTTCTTTTCTTTGATATGACCAAGGTAACAGTAGGTACTTTGGTTTATGCAGTAATTGAGTTACTGGAGATTTGGTTCTAAATTAAATTTTTAATTGCTTTCATTTTAAAAAGTACTAAGAGAAGCACCTGGATGGCCCAATCGGTTAAGCATCTGACTTTTGCTCAGGTCATGATCTCGTGGTTCATGAGTTCAAGCCCCATATTGGGCCCTGTGCTGACAGCTCAGAGCCTAGAGCCTACTTGAGATTTTGCGTTTCCCTCTCTCTCTGCCCCTCCCCAACTCGCACTCTGCCTCTCTATCTCAAAAGTAAACATTAAAAAATTTTAGGGGTGTCTGGGTGGCTCACTCAATTGAGTATTTGACTTTGGCTCAGGTCATGATCTCATGGTTCACGAGTTCAAGCCCCACATCAGGCTCCCTGCTGCCAGCACAGAACCTGCCTCAGATCCTCTGTCCCCCCATCTCTGTCCCTGCCCTGCTCACTGTCTCAAAAATAAATAAAACATTAAAAAAATTAACGCATTAAGAAACATTACTGTTTTTAAAAGTCCAATGGTAGGGTGCCTGGGTGGCTCATTTGGTTAAGTGTCCAATTTCAGCTCAGGCCATGATCTCATGGTTCGTGGGTTTGAACCCCATGTCGGGCTCTGTACTGACAGCTCAGAGCCTGGAGCCTGCTTTGGATTCTGGGTCTCCCTCTCTCTCTCTGCCCCTCCCCAGCTCAAGCTCTGCTCTCTTTTTATGTCTCAACAATAAATCAAAAATTTTTTTAATTACAAAACTTTTTAAAGTCCAATGGTAAAATAAATATAAAAATAAAAGTCCAACGGTAATACATTTCATAAACATTTATAAAATTACACTGCTCTAATATAGCTTATTATTTCCATATATAACATATAGAACATTTTCTCAAAGTAATGACAAATGTAAGTTTTTTTTTAAACCACCACAAGCTATTTACATTCCAAATTTAGTTGGAGATGGTTTCTTTTAAAAATTACTTTGTAGGGGTGTCTGGTGGCTCAGTCAGTTAAGCTTCTGACTCTTGATTTCAGCTCAGGTCATGATCTCAGGGTTTGTGAGTTCAGGCCCATGTAGAGCTCCATACTTGTCAGTGATTGGGATTCTCTCTCTCTGCACCGCCCCCCCCCTCGCCCATCTCCTACTTGTGTGTGCACACCACGCATTCTCTCCCTCTCAAAAATAAATAAAAATAAACTTAAAAAATTACTTTGTAAAATTTGTAAATTAACCACTCATGAGGAAAAGAGAAGCCTGTTGTATAATATACAAACTACACAACCATAGACGATAAATATGAAAGCACAGCAGTTCTTAGATCATTTTGGTCTCTTTAAAATAAATGTATGTCCTTCAGCTTTAGGTCATTCTAAGGTTAAAGAAAGAAGAACTAAAGACAAGGTCATCAAAAGCTCCTAAACCATAACAACTTTGGTATGTGGGGAACAGTATTAATAACAGCCAAAATAATTTACAATAAAGCATTCTCCACACAATATCTCTTTGAGGTATATGGGAATACTTTACCAAAAGTTTTATTTTATATCTGGGATAATTTTGCCTGAGGTTGTATAGAGAATATTCAGAGAAGCTATAGTGACCTAAGTGTCTTCTTCATTGCTGTATATATACGATTTTATAGATAACCTTAAAGTAGGATTACTGGATAAAATACTGCATGAAACATACTTACACTACAAAATTACTCATTGTTTATCCAAAATTCTAATTTAAGTGGGTATCCTGTACTTTTATTTGCTAAATCTGGCTACCCTATCTTTCAGTTTGTCTTCTTCAGAAAATACCAAATTCACTATGAGGAAGAGACTTTATCTCCTGAAGGTAGAGTAATTCTTTACCTTTTAGGAACTTCTTGAGAACCAAGCCACCATAAACGTTTCCTGCTGAAGCAACTGTAAGAAACAGAATACAAATAAATATCACAAATAAAACAATTAAACATATTTATCTAAAGAATCTAATGGGAGCCTAAAAACATCGCTTATAGGTGCAATACATTAAAAAAGGTGACCACTATGTAATGAGTTTACTGAAAATGGAGACACCAAAGAAATATTATGAGGCTACAACAGCTCTCTGGAGGCAAAATAACAACTTCTTTTTTTTTTTTTTCCCAAAATAACTTCTTGAAGATGAGAACCAAATGGCAAGTCTTTTCACTTGTATTCAACACCAGGACTGCTTCTTTAGATATTCCTGAGAGAAAAGGATTATAGGAAGACTGAACACTATAGCTAGTAACCAGAATATGCCAATAACCCATATTCCAGTGTAAGATGCCATTAAAAATGTTGGCCTTTCTTTTAAACAATTTACTCTTTAGTAGAAAATATCTTTAAAAATCTTAACATTCATTTATTTTTGAGAGACAGAGCATGAGCATGAGCAGGGCAAGGGCAGAGAGAAGGAGACACAGAATCCAAAGCAGACTCTAGGCTCTAAGCTCTCAGCACAGACCCTGAAGCAGGGTTGGAACCCACGAATCATGAGATCATGACCCAAGCCAAAGTTGGACACAACCGACTAAGCCACCCAGATGCCCCTTTAGTAGAAAATATTAGACTACCACCTAAGAATTCTCCACACCAAGTTCTAACTATGAATATCAGAATATTTACAGTAATAATTTAAAATTTTTTAAGTAAACTCTACCCCCAATTTGGGGCTCAAATTCACAACCTTGAGATGAAGAATCACATGCTCTACTAAATGAGCCAGCCAGGTACCCCTAGAGCAATAATTCTTCAGAGGAAGAGGATAAGGAAGGAAACAGGTACCTAATAGGGGAAAACATCAGAACCACTTGGAGACTTTTCTAAACTGAACACCCCTCCTCCCAAAGGGATGTGACCCACAGTTAAGAATTTAAGAATCATTGCCACAGGAACCAATGAAAAGTCTTTGTCTCTCAAGAAAAGTGTATTTTTCAGGCAGGGGGGAAAGTTGAGAATAAATGAACTACAGTGAGAAGCAACACCATTCTCTAGATGTGTGCTGTCCAAATGCAGTAGCCACTAGATACATGTGGCTACTTAAATTTAAATTTAGCTAAATTAAATTAAATTAAAAATAAGATTCCTCAGTCAAACTACCCATATTTCAAGTGGTCCTTAGTGTCATTAGTATGGTTAATGGCCACTGTACTGAATAGCATAGATATAAAGAAGATTTCTATCATCACAAAAAAGTTCTTTTGAAATGTCATTAGAGCAGTGCTTTAGATTTCCAAATTTTGAATGATTCTGGACAAATGATATTTCAAAAGGCCTGAGCCCAAGTAGCACAGGACATTCAATAAAAGACAATCATTTCTTTTTTTCTTAACATTCGTCACAAGCATACACTGGTTCTAACTTAAGGAGAGTGGGTCACTGGGAAAGGGATGGCAAGTGGTGGCAGGCTTACACTAGTTATTAGGGAGGAGTTGAACACTAATAAGAAAAAAAACACAACTCACAGTGTGTCCATGATGTTTCTCAATTATATACGTCACATTGTCTCCTCAAACATCCTTTTTTAGTTTTAACAAGTACCATATCAACAATTGTTGAAAACGGGTCACTTTTGGTGAATGCACCCAGAAAGCAATTATCCTGCCTGCTCCACACCTCAACCAGCCCCCAAATTTTAGGTGTACTTCAAATGTCTCTGTACTAAACTAAAAGAGTGCTAGGGGAGTCTAGATGGCTCAGTTGGTTAAGCATTAAGCATCCAACTTCAGGGGCGCCTGGGTGGCTTAGTCGGTTAAGCGTCCGACTTTCGCTTAGGTCATGATCTCGCAGTTCATGGGTTCGAGCCCCGCGTCGGGCTCTGTGCTGACTGCCAGCTCAGAGCCTGGAGCCTGTTTCAGTCTGTGACTCCCTCTCTCTCTCTGACCCTCCCCTGCTCACACTGTCTCTCTCTCTCTCCTAGAAATAAATAAAAACATTAAAAAAAAAAAAAAGCATCCAACTTCAGCTCAGGTCACAATCTCATAGCTCGGAAGTTCAAGCCCCACGTCGGGCTGTGTTGACAGCTCAGAGCCTGGAGCCTGCTTGAGATTCTGCCTCTCCCTCTCTCTGCCCCTCCCCCACTCACACTCTTTCTCTCTCTCCTTCAAAAATAATCAAAAAAAATTTTTTAGAGTGCTATCCTATCCTTCAAATGCAAAGAAAACAGTAAAGACTTAATTGTAAAACACATATATTTAGAGCAACACCATTCCCAAAATTCCCTCTATAGAACAAAAGATGATATAAAAAAAAGAGCTGTTGAGGTCAAATATGTTTGGGAAATACTGTACACGACAGCCCATTTTTTAAAAAAAAATTTAAGTTTATTTATTTTGAGAGAGTACAAGCAGGGGAGGGACAGAGAAAGAGAATCCCAAGCAGCTGTCAGCACAGAGCCCAATGCAGGGCCAAACTCACAAACAAGGAGATCATGACCATAGCTGAAATCAAAAGTCAGATGCCTAACTAACTGAGCCACCCAGGCACCCCTACTATAGCCCATTTTTAAAAAAATAGGTTTATTTATTTTTGAGAGAGAGGGCATGCATGCATTCAGGGGAGGGACAGAGAGAGAAAAGAGGATCCAAAGTGGACTCTGTACGGACAGCAGAGACCCATATCTGGCTCTCAAACTCATGTACTGCAAGATCATGACCTGAGCCAAAGTTGAACACTTAACCAACTTGAGCCACCCAGGCACCCCTATAGCCCACTTTTAAAGATTCAGTCTATACTGACATATCAAAGCTTCTGAGAAAATACAAAGTAATGAAACTCATTTGATTTTAACCAGTAGTCCCCAAATTTAGAGGACTATATAACTACTTCCTCCTAACTCATATAAACATCTTGTAACACAAGTTTAAAAAAAAAACCACTAACATAAATAATATGTTAAAGACTTCAATTGCTGATGGAAAAACTATATAATGATCTCTCAGTTTCTCATAGATAAGATCATTCAATTGCTGATGGAAAAACTATATAAGGATCTCTCAGTTTCTCTTAGATAAACCATTCAGGTAATAAAATTTACTGCTGCATTGTACGTTGAATTTTTTACCTCTAAAAGAGATTTAGAAGAACTAAGTTCCAGTACTTGTGAATATGACTTTATGTGAAAATAGGGTCTTCACAAATGTAATAAAGTTAAGATGAGGTCATACTGGTTAGGGTGGACCTGAATCCAATTGGTGTCCTTAGAAGAAGGCTATGTGAAGACGGAGACACAGATAAACACAGGGTAGAATATCCTATGAAGGTAGAGGCAGAGATTGGAATGATACACCAACAAGGCAACACCAAGGGCTTGCTGGCAACTACCAGAAGCTAAGCGAGAGGCATTATAATAAATTCCACCCTCAGAGTCTCCAGAAGGAACCAATTCTACTTTGACCCTGATTTTGGACCTCTGGCTTCCATACATGGCAGGATGGGGGGATAAATTTATTTTATGTTTGTGCTACTTTGTTACAGAAGCCTTAGATAAGTAATACATGGGTTTTCATCATCAGAGACTTCAGACCAAACACACCAAACTCTCAGGTAAAGATTGCAAATTGAACAAACCTGTTATTTTTACTACCTCCTGAAATTGCAATAAAACAATAGGAAAGAGATATTTTTAAAAGTAATAAACCCACAAGGATAGAGAAAAAACAGATATGATTGCAATAAAATTCTAGATACTGAAAAGCAGAAGGACTAGTGGGAAAGAATTTAGGAGACCTGAGAAATTTAATTATAAGCCAGAAAAAAGAAAGGCCAAGAAACAACCCAAATGATACAACAAAATCCCCGAAGACTCAGGAATGCAGAATCAGAAACTTCTGGAAGTAGGGGTGGAGTGGGAGCTAAAATAAGGAGAATCGATTGAAAAAATGAATTTAAGAATAAGTCAGGTCTTTAGATTCCCTCCTCCACTCCGCATTCTAGAGATTGACCCTTCTTAACCTTGGTGAGGGTGGAAGACAGGTTATTCTTTGAAAAGGAAGAAGCATGGGTTTTTCAGCTGAGGACCAAAGTTGTATTAAAAATAAATGGCCTGAATGAACATAAAGACTGAATGCTGAGATATCTCTCTTATACCTCCGTCCCAGAACACTCACCATCTGGCTAGCCTTTGGTAAGAGGCTATGAACATATACATGGAAAAATCTAGCAGAATGCATATCGAACGTTAATTAGTAATTATCGTAAGGGATGAAATGACTGCAAAATCTCACCTTATACAATATATGTGTCTGTAATACTGGAATGTTTTATGATAAGCATGTATTATCCTTCCTTCTACCAAAAAATTATGAAAATTATTACATAAAGATCAGAGATAATAAACACAATAAAGAGAAAAGAAATGCCTCCTATACTTCACATGGGCTGAAGAAGTCCATTAGGCTCAAAATACCTATGGAATTAGGATTCTTTCCAAAAGCTAATGTGGCTCAAGTCTTCTGCTTTGAGTGAAATCAACCCTGCTACCTTGACCGGCTTACTGTCTGTCTCCAAATGCATGAACTAACACAGCCATACAAAGACCAACATCACCCTAGCCATGTAGCTAATCAAAACTCTCTTATGAATGATGGGAATTCTGTCTAGAGTAGAGTTCATGCACAGTAACAGCAAACCAACCTATCATATCTTCCTCAAGGATGGTTACTGCTAGGTACCCAGAAAGAAGACAGGGTGTTCCAGTTCAGTGAGAAAATGTTTGTGTAGAACCTAAAGTACCAGTTAGTCTCAACTGGGACTGAGGATGACTTTCATTCCAAAGTATTCTTCAATAAACCTACAGACAGATACACACATTCTCTTCTCTCTCTCATATACACCCACACAACCAAACAAAAAAAGGGATCACTTCAAAGGTTCAAGAAAATTAATTGTTCCAGGATCACTCAACGCATCAGCTTTCCCTCAGAAGTGTAGGAGAGAGAAAGGAAGGAAGGGGAAAAAAGAAAAAGAATAAAAGCCAAATGGAAGAAGTTTAATTTCAAACTAACTGCAAGTTAGAATTATCAAAGTATACACTATTCATCATTTTATTTCTTTTCCTTTTCCTTTATTTTTTGGTTCTTTTCCAACTATCAAAGACTGGACATGAAAAAAGAGATAAAATTTAAGTTAATATAATTTTTTGGTTAAAGAGGAGGTTAAAACCAAGAACAAGAGGGGCGCCTGGGTGGCTTAGTTGGTTGAGCGTCCGACTTTCGCTTGGGTCATGATCTCGCGGTTCGTGGGTTCGGGCCCCACGTCGGGCTCTGTGCTGACTGCCGGCTCAGAGCCTAGAGCCTGTTTCAATCTGTGATTCCCTCTCTCTCTGACCCTCCCCTGCTCACGCTGTCTCTCTCTCTCTCCTAGAAATAAATAAAACATTAAAAAAAATTAAAAAAAAAAAAAAACCAAGAACAAGAATGAAATTGTTTCTGAGAATTCTTAAACTAGCAAAATAATCCTCTCCACCAATCCTAGTGTCTGAGTGACTCCCAGAGCCCTGCAAATGGACCAGATTTCCAGAGCCTTGAAAGTAAACAGTAATGCCCCAAAATATGGACTCATTTTACACCCGCCTTCATTGGCCAAGCAGCTGCCAACAACAAAGGCCACATATCCCAATAACTGGCAAACAAATGCACTACTGCCTCACAAATGAATTGCTTCTCTGAGGTGCCCACAAATGTATTGGGAGAGAAGCTTCGAACAAGTTGAAGAGCAGCTGCCTTTTTAAGAAACAGGAGAGATTCTACAAAAGAATCTGGATTATAAATGAGGCGATAGTTCAAGCAGATGAAGCAGCTGCTGAGACAGCTAGGAAGCTGGAGAAGCAGAAGAAATGCTTGAAGAAGGAGAAGAAAGAGCTGGCCGTCCCTGCCCTTGTGTCTTCGGAGAACAGCAGTAGTACCCCAAAGGAGTGTGAGGAGAAAAGTGAGAGACCCACAAGGAAGAAAAAGCAAAAGCCCCATGAGGCTCCTCAGGACAATGGAGTGGAAGACCTATCTGCCTCTATCTCCAAATGCAAGAAAAAGAAATCTTTTTCCAAGGAGGAGCTGGTTAGTAGTGATGTTGAAGAGACAGATGGCAGTGGAAGTTTTCCCAAGAAGAAGTAATCTTTCCCCAAAGAGGAACCAGTTAGCGATGCTAAAGAGGCAGGAAATAAGGCCATCTCCAAGAAAAAAGAAGATAATTCTCTTCCCAGAAGTTATCCCAGGAAGATTAGAATGGATATTTACCTGGCTAAGCATAACCCACATGACATTTTCCCAACCTATCTCTTATATTCCAATAAAAACAAATTCACAAGAATCAAAAAAAATTCTGATACGAGTCCTTCTACTCACCTTTCCTGTATGACACACTTTAAGTCTATCACCAGATACTTATTACATAATTACTTAAGTTTTTTAACTATAGAATAACCCTGGAGTGATAACATGATAAGAGTATGACTAATTGAAATTTTTAAGTTAACCAGAACAAATCATAACAAAACAGAAAATCAATTATTTCTTTCTCTACTTACTCGTTGTTATACAATGAAGAGTATCTGCCTGGTGCTTAGAATTTAATGCTTCCATGGAAATCACTAGCTGTCCTTCTAGCAATGCTTCACTTGATACTCGTGTTTCACACTTCCAGTGAATTATTAAATATTTCAAAATCTGAAAAGGGTACAATTCAAAGAAAACAAATCTTTGGAAATCATAGTAATAATAAATGTATATGATACGGCTGAATTAATAATCCTAACTTCCAAAAAGTAATATTCTTGCTTGCAAAATGTCAGATTCACATTTGTTTAGAACAAAGTTTTGTGTCTATAAAGAATAACTAGGAAAGTGACATAAGAAAGGAGACATAAGAAATTAACACAATGCCCAACAAGACAGGAAGTGGAGACAATAAATTGCTTCATTCAAAGGGTAGGTTCATCTGGAAGTAATATTTTGGAAAAATTAAGTGGGAGTTTGTTTTTCCTGTTTCTTTTTTTCTCCCCAAGTAAAAGCCAACATGAAGATTATGAATAAGAGTGGCATCTGGTTATGAATCATCTTTACCTTTCATTAAATCATCAGTTCTAAGGATGGAAATACTAGTTAAAGATCACTGGCTCTGGAGGCAGAATCCTGGGTTTGAATGCCTGATATGCCATGTGATCTTAGGCAAGTTATTTAACTCCTCTCTTCTTCAGCTTTCTCATTTACCAAAATGAGGACAATCTACCACATATGGCTGCTGCTAAATGTGAGCAGAACAGTAAGAGCAAAATGCTTAACACAATGCCTGGCATATATATACATATATGCACACACGTACACATATGTACATATACATACGTGTGTGTTATATATACATATTTTTAATGCTTATAGACATTAGCTTTCACTTTTATTAAGTTCATCTTTGGTGAAGGCTGCACACTATTTTAAATTAAACAGGTTTCCAAGATGTCTAGATAAAACATTCAATCTTGAGGAGACAAATTAAAAGAAAATATACTGCATTTAATTCCATTTTTTATGGAAGTAGACTCTCTCTTCCACACTAAGGTACCATAGGGAAAATTACCAGTCCTTTGCAAGGAGATCACAGTAAGAGAACCTGGGAATGAATCTCCTAACCTGTACCCGAGTCTGTAAGGATTGTTTCCAGGCATCTCTACAGTCTAACACCTTCCTTCGCACCTTCTCTGTCGCTGTGTCCCCGTTACCGTTTTCACGCAGTTTCTTTATCCGTGAGGGAGGAGTCGGGAAAAGAGCACTAGCCTGGAGTCACAAGCTCTGGGTTTTAGCCTAGGTTCCGTCGTCTGTAAAATCTAACCCTCCGACTTTCTTTGCTGAGAAAGAAGGAGGCGAGAGGGCCGGGAGAACTCTCGGGTGCCGTCGGGCTGACCCCCGTCTGGCCTGCGGTTCTGTCTAGCAGCCCTTGCAAGACCAGCAGCTTGAGAACTTGATCGGATGTCGGCCATGAAGGCGCCTCAACGGGTGAAGCCACGTGGCGAGGCGGCACCGGGCGTTAAGTCCCACCTTCCAGAGCTAGAAAGTTCTCTGGCCCGCACGCCGGTTGGAGCCGGGGGGGGGGGGGGGGGGGGGCCTCTGCACTGTCATCACGCAGCGGCCACGGCCGATCCTGGAGTGCTCCCCAAGCGCGGCCCGCCCGGCCGAACACGACTCTCCCTCCCTCGCACTTCACCACCGCTGGCCTGGACTTCCGCCCGGGGCTGCCCATCCCTCCCTCCTGCGCGTCGCCTCGCACTGGGGGACACCTAGGCTGGCCTCCCGACCTGAACCTGGGCGCCCACTAACGCTGGGCAAACACTTCAGCCTCCTGCGCCTTGGGCAGTGCCATCTCCTCGCGGCCATGCCCCCAAGTGAGCCCGGGCGCTCACTCGTCCGCTCCTCACAGCCCGGCATCCTGAACCTTCCTTCTCTACCTCAGGCACCGCCAGACCCAAACTTCGGGGCCACCTCACAAAGCCCTTCTCACACAGTGTCGTTCTCTGCTTTCTCTCCCTTCCCGACATCACCTCGCACACTGCCACCGCCGTGCCCTCCATGCCACGCGGAGAGCGGCAGCGACGCCCACCGCCTGCTGCCCGCCGGGACGTCGACCTCCGCCAGTGCCCACGCCCGGCCGCGCGGCGTTCTTCCCGCCCGCGCGCGCGCGCCCCGCCCACCGGCCCTCCGCGCTTGCGCACTTCGCGCCGCGCCGCCCCCAGGCCGCTAGCCGCGGGGGGCCTGCCAGGAGCGGTGGGGCGGTGCCGGGAGCCGCGAGGGCCAGTGGGCGGACGGGTGGGCGGGCCGCCGCGGGCCGCCTCTGAGGCTGGAGGTGAGCGGGACGGAGGCCAGGACGCGACTCTCCTTCTCCCGGAGGAGACTTTCCCACGGTTCCGCCGAGGCGCAGCCCTCAGCCGCGGGAGAAGCCGCTGGTGCCGGGTGCGGGATCCCCAAGTTGGTTTTTGACCCCCAAGCAGCCTCACCTCCTAAGGGGGCCATCCCAAGTGTCCTAGGCCAACCTCTGGTTCCCAGATTTACCAAATAAAAATACAGGACGACCCGGTTAAAATTGAATTTAAGATTTAAAAAAAAAATTTTTTTTTAGGGATACATATATCCCATGCAATATTTGGGACCTACATATTCTAAAAAACGATTCATCTAAAATTAAAAACTAGGCGAGTTGTATTTTATCTGGCAGCCTACCCCAAGCATGTCCCCAGCTTCATTCCCAAGTGCCTGGCTAGCCCCTGGCAGGACCTGGAAAGGCCCCCCACGCCAGGGAATAGGCTCCTCCCCACGTTTGGCTCTACACTAAATATGCCAACTGCAGAGGCCGGCTTTTCTGTGCTCCAGCTGATGGGACAAGTTCTGGGGTTTTCATAGAGTGTTACCAGCTGGAAGGAAGCTATTACTCCAGACTTCAGCTGCTGGACTTCGGGCTGGTTCAGGGAGGGACAGCGAGGGACGTGTTGAGAGGGGCTTGAGCCCAAACTGGTAATCTGGCAGCTAGTTCCTCAGGCAGCTGAAAGGAAACAGGTGAGAGAGATTCCTATGAGGCAAAGAGTTGCCCAAGGAGAAGGGTGGGACAGGGTGTTGGCTGCTTTCCTTCAGGGAAAATTCTTCCACTCAAACTCCTAGAAGCCAGGATTGGACAGAACAGATGGGGGAGCTGGCAGAGTGCCCATCCAGTACACAGCCTTGATGCCTGCTCCAAAGAACATGTCTGCTGAGACCTGAATCATAGCCTTGGCCAGTCCAGGGTCAGCGCTATTGACCAGCCTCCCTATCTCAGCTGCTCACAGGAAGACCTACTAGAAAGAGATGGGTTTTATTTCTGGAAAATTCATCATAAAACCATCTCAGACTTGGGACATCTGGCTGGCTCAGTCAGAGGAGCATGCAACTCTTGATCTCGAGGTCATATCTTCGAGCCCCAGGCTGGGTTTTAAAAATCAAGTCTAAAACAAAATTTAAAAAAAAATTCAGACTTGATAAGAGCTGGCATTCGGGGGATCATTGGAGTCTGCCTCTCCCCACCACTCTTCTCTCTCAGGTGTTCCCTTTTGCGCAGAAGGGTGGTCAAGGGGACGGGAGCTAACATTGATTGAATGACTGCATGTTATCTGATTCCACTGGCTCTTCACACAAGTTTTTTCACTCTTACAAGTATCTTATAAGATACTTATTACCTTCACCGTATTCACTAGCCATCAGTGAGGAACCAAGGCACTGAGGATGACTTTCTCAAATATTTCCTATAGAGAGTTTTGGCTCAGCAGGGAATGCCCCACCTTGAATGTGGCATTGGAAATGAAGGGTGGAGGAACAGTTGCCCATGTAGAAGTACTTCAGATGAGTTGGTCGTCCTGGCTTCCAGCCCTTGGCCTTGGAGTGAGCATCAGAGATAAACATGCAGGGAACACCCAACACCCTCCTAGAGTCAGGGAGGGCTGACAGAGGTATCCAAGGACACAGCTGCCTACTATTAATGGAGGTAGGCAGAAGTAAGGAAGGGAGTCTTTGATATGACGGCCTGCCCTCAAGTCTTCCATAGCGTAAACCTTTGTAGTTAGGCAAGGTTTAATGCAGGCTTGACATTTGGTGGGCATCCGCTCTGGCTAAGTGGTCCTCACTTTTTCTAATTCATCTTAAGTAATCCTCTCAACATTGTATGGAAGGAGTTATCATTGCTTTATAAAAGATGAAGATGAGTGGCTCAGTCGGTTAAGCGTCCAACTTTCGCTTAGGTCATGATCTCGCGGTTCGTGGGTTCGAGCCCCGCGTCGGGCTCTGTGCTGACTGCCAGCTCAGAGCCTGGAGCCTGTTTCAGTCTGTGACTCCCTCTCTCTCTGACCCTCCCCTGCTCATGCTATCTCTCTCTCTCTCTCCTAGAAATAAATAAAAATATTTTTAAAAAAATAAAAATAAAAATAAAAGATGGAAGATGAGATTCCAAGAAGAGGCTGTATGACAGTGAGTTGTAAATGGTGGGGCCAGAATCTGAAACGAACAAAATGTCTTAACACCACTTTCTACACCCTACAGCTACCCAGTGCATCTCCCATCTGGATGTGACTGCTTGTCTCAGAGTCCTGTAGAATGGGAACATTGACATTACTGTGAAAAGCCAATACCATCCAAAAACAAAGGAGCCAATGAACATGGCCTCGTCTCCCAGAAACTAAGGTTTGAATGAGCCACAGCTCCCAACCCTTCTCTAACCCATCAATGTGTGCTCCATCCTGCTTGAGGTCTAGTAACTAATATACTATTGCACTCCACATTATTTAAATGGTTTTTACTCAGACCCCATCCTCAGAGCAGTAGAATGTCAGAGCCAGAAGGGACTGCAGAGGTTATCAATTATCTTCAATAGATGAAGAAATTTGAGGCCCAAAGAAATTAAATGACCTGCCCAACGTTAAGGTCACTTTTGTCAACCAGGTCGACCAAGGAGCTTTTGGATGCTTCTCTGGACATTCTCAGCCTGGTGTTCAGGGTCTTATGATCAGTGTTACCATGGGCCCAGTATTCCCCAGTCCTTAGATTTTGTCGCGTATTAATTCTGCTTGCATTCCTTCCCCCACCTCAGGATTTGGAATACTGTTGCATGTCTGCTTTGGACATCCTGTTTATTCTGAAAAGAAACCCCATCTAAAGAGCCCCAGGTTGATTCTGACCCAAACCCAAGGGTTTAAGCGGAACCAGAACAACCTAAAGAATGCCCCCAGGTGAACATTGACATTTTAGGAACTTTTGAGCATTCTTTCCCTTTTGAATGTGCCCTCTCTGTGTATATGATTCCTAGACACCTTGTAGGTCTACCTTGTTCTCAGGCTCCCCTAGAGCATTCAGAGGCCCTGAAGAGATTGACCATAGGAACTTAAGTGGAAACTATCCTTGAGATCCACCTTATTAGGCTGATGCAAAACTATATCCATTTGAGAATTCTCTTTCCCCCTGGGAAACAATTAAAAGAGGCTGTTTCCCATACATACAACAGGAAAGGGTTAACTGTTTCTCTCGGGTCCTGAGCCAAGTCTGTCCCCTACCAGTTCCCATAACCGGGTTTCCTGAAATGGAGCAGGTCCCAGGTGCCTCTCCACTAATCACATCCTTGGAAATGGGGCCAGGAAGCTCAGATTAGCTCATCCCTTCACCTTCTTGAGGCCTTCTCCACCTGGAGCACAGAATCTGGGGCAGCTTCTCTACTTACCTCCCTCTGCTTCCCTATCCAGGGTCAGACAGGGATGTGCTCACGGAGGTATGTTAGGTTGTGGGGGCACTAAAAGCCACGGTGGTGCTGACTTTTGTGCCAATTCTTAGACTACAGCATTTGTCCTTCCTCATTCTAATACTTATGGGCAAAGGAAAGATTCTCCCCCAAGACAGTACTAGAGTTTGTATAACTAGAGTATTTTTTTCTTCACCCCTTTTCCCTATGTTTTCTTCCACTACTTCTTAGAATGACTGACTATGGTACCAGATAGCTTCCTGTTTTTCCTGGCTGACAATCCCCCTGTGTACAGAGTCTGATGCCTCATCCATCAGTAGCAGGTTCTGGGCCCAACCCAGGAGATTTCATTCCTTCCCTGTTAGTGTCTAATTTCTACTCTTCCTTGATAACCAATAAAATCTGTATCACAAAGCTTGTCCTGCTCTCTAATTGGCTTTTAACTGTCTTTCTAGGCAGGTCTGGATTTGTCCCACTAGGCTGATGTCCACTACAAGGGAGGTATTCTTTGTGGCATAGAAGCCTTGGGAGTGGAAACAGCAGTGTATCTGGTCACACACAACTGAGTAAACCTATAGATCCAAAGGCAAAATGATCAACTTTATAGATGAGTAGGCTAACTGGGGGAAAAAGGTTCTTCTTCTAGGAGCCCCATTCAAGAGCACACTGGCTCCACATGTTTAGCCTTGGTTCTGCCTTTGTATAACTATAGTACTCTAAGGACTTGATCGTGGATATTGGTGTATGGGGTCTTTAAAGCTAGTAATATGGGGCCGTGGTGGAGCTGATTTTCCACTGATCTCTGAAGTTGACTTGATTTCATCCATTCTAGCTTTAAAGCCACTACTATCTTCTGGTTCTGCAACTTCCTTTCTCACCAGCTGAAAAGAAGTTATGGGATCGAAAGTCTAAAAGGGAGAGGATGTCTGAACTTTTTTCCTATTTTACCACTCACTTTCAGTGTTAGGTTTCAGTTTTCCTCAACTAAAATAGGAGAGTTGTCCAAGGACTATAGTTAAAATAACATCTGTGAAACAATTTGAGAGTCTTAGAATCTTTTTTTAAAGATTTTTTAAATTTTAAGTGATCTTTATACCCAACATGGAGTTCGAACTCATAACCCTAAGATCAACAGATTCATGCTGTACCTGAGCCAGCCAGGCACCCCTAGAATCTTTAAATTAGAGGAAATCTTAGAGGTCGTTTCACCTAGTATTTCCCAACCAGAGGAATAATTGTTTTTTTCCAATTCATTTCCTTTATCTCCAACCCTCCTCCCGAACAGCCTATCTCTACCTTCTTTCTCAACCCCTTCCTAGTATCCAAGGTAGAGAACTGATCTAGTTTGCACAATATATTTCATGTGCTTAGGGTTGTGAAATACTGCTCTAATTCAGCTCCCTGTTTCATGTAATAGTCATTCTAACAGCCCCAACAAGTTGATAACTCGCTTTTACTTGAATAACTCGTGTTGGGAAAGTTGCCACCTCAGAGGCAACCCACTCCAGTTTTAGACAGCAGTGGTTTGGCAGGGAGTTTTTCATTATTTGAACTGGAACTCCCCCACTATATCTTCCACCCGTTAGTCCCTGCTCTGCCCTTTGAAGCCACAGGGAAGTCATCTAATCCCTTTATAAAGGGCAGAAGGGAATACCCAGGATTGTTATTGTTAACCTGTCACAGTGGTTCAGACCTGGCCTAAATGATTGTATTACAAATGTCCTGTGCTTTGTACACTAGCTATGTTCCTAACACATTGTGTAAACGTAGTTGTGTGTGACTCAAATCATTTTAGACACACTGAGAAGTTGTCTAAAAGCAACCCTGTTACCTGTCCTTTCACAGACTGAAGAATTTTGTTGTAATGCAAAGAACCTCCCCCATTAAACTTTTCTGCAAATCTGGATTTTTCATACATCATGTTTTACCTAAGCCAAGATTTGCCTGGGTACAAGACAAGCAAAATAATGACAACAGCAATAGCTAACATTCACTGAGCCTTTTCTGTACCTGACATGCGTTAATTAATTTCTCACCACAACTCCTTGAAAATGATCCCCGGTTTATGGGTGAGGAAACCAAGGCTTGAAGAAGTTAAATAACTTATCCAAGATCACACACTTAGAAAATGATGGGCCAGGATTCCAACAAGGTCATAGGACTCCAGAATCTTGTGTCTTAACCACCAGGAAGTTTCAGATGCCAATAATAATTGAAATGACTGGCTACTTAGGTGCATAGCTCAGCACAAGTAAATTAGGCTACAATACAGAAAACTGACCTAAAATTGTTGCAGGTTCAAAGATGTACACTAATGCTACTCATTTTGGGTTCCGGCACCCAAAATCTACTCTTTTGTAGGTTTCCTGCACAACCCACATTTTTCAGTGCCATTTGATCAAGGAGCTCCAAAGACTTCCCTTCAGCTGTTAGTATGAAGCAGATGCTGCCAAAATTTATTTCAGGCAGAAGGGTGTGATCAGACACTTTTTCACAGGATTTGTGTATTCCCAGGGGTATGTGGCATAAGCTTCTTAGAAGAAAGAAGTGGTTCATCATTGACAGGGACCATCAAAAGTACTAGAATCATGGTTGATCCCAGTCTGCTCCCAGATGGGTTGAAATCGCTCAAATGTGTTTTTAGGTCCCGTTTTTAATGGTGTTTAGGTTTGCAAGATAAAAATAGTTTGGGAGGGATGGTCCATAAATAAAGCGCTGTTTTGAATCCAAACTGGACAAAGATAAATGGATGTAATAGTCCTGTGTCCTCAAATCAGTTCCAGTTTCTCCAATTTTAGTCAACAACAGCAAGCCCTCACAACATTGCTCAGCTCAGAGCACACCCCTCAAGGCTCCTGGAACCTCGGACTTTCCTACACTAAATAAGGGAGCTCCAGGTAGTACTCTTCTGTCCTCTGTGCCCCTCCTCCACCGGCCCCAACATCGGAACTCCCCGTTTGATGTGAGACTTTATCTTGGCTCATCTGCAGACTTTTGTTTTCAAATACATGATCGTTCTTTGCAAATCTCATCCCCAGCTGATGTTACGCAGGCCTCCTGGGCCACAGCTGTCTGGAAATCAGGCCAGTCCTTGTAAGACACCAGAACTCTCCTTGCAAGTCCACCTTTCTGACCTTTACTTTGTACACCAGGACACCAGGCTTGTTTATAACCTCAAGGCATAGACCCAGGTGAGGAAATACACAATTTTCCTTATTTCTTAACCTAGCTCTTCAGCCCCCATTCCTTCTAATGGCAGCAAAATAATGAATTTTGCCAATTCCAGACAACTCAATCATTTCAAGTTTTAAACTCAGTCTCTCAGGATTCTCCTTCCTTCTCCTCACAATGTTCTAGTCGGGGGTTCACATTTCATTCTGACATCAGGGAAGGGCACCAAGGTCAAGTGCGGACTTCTATTCCTCTTGCCTTACTTGGTTGCTCTTGGCCATTGGACTCTATCACCATTGCATCTGCTGCTGAGTTCTCTGGTGGGTTGCACCTGCAGCCTTGGTATAGAAAGGCACAGTGACCATTTTGCAAGGAGCTCAGTGGCTCCCATCTCAGCTCTTCCTGGTACTACTGAGCCTCCATCTGGCTCCTGGCTTGGGTCACGCAGCCCTTAGGCTCTACTGTGGGGTTCATTCCTCCCCCCCCCAAACACCCTCCACAGCAATCCCCACAGCCACCTGGCTCTCAGCTCACCTTCACACTCCTCTTGGAGGCTGGGCACCAAGGCACTTTTCAGATCTCCTCCAAATGTCAAGGAGCCAAGTAGACTTGGCTTAGAGAGTGAGAAGGTTGTGGGTAGTGAGGAAATGCAACATATCTCAGACCTGCTTTGCCTACATGGGTGACAATGCCATTTCTACTCTGCAGCAGTTGTCCCTTGGTAGCACAGGGGGCTTTGAAATGCTGGGTCTTCTCAGATTTCTAGGAATGGAATGGAGCATAAACCTCTTCTGCCTGCTCTTATTTGGTGGTGAGCACAGAAAACAGAGCCCAAGGTGCATCTAAACCCTCTCTCCTCTTTTCTCAGTCTTTTCCAATCCAGGCTTGGAAAGGATTGTATTTCTGTGTGGAGGGGAAACTCACATGCCCTTTCCATTTCACAGTTAATGGCATAAACTCTAAATTTTAGGTTTATCAGGTTCTGTCTCTTGATGTTTAAAAGAAACTTCTAAAAATCCCTCTCAAGAACCCAGCCCTTACAATTTAAAACTGGAGCTTTCAAGAATATCTCTTCTGCAACACAGGAAACAACAGGTGTTGGCGAGGATGCAGAGAAAGGGGAACCCTCTTACATTGTTCATGGGAATGCAAACTGGTGCAGTCACTGTGGAAAATAGTACAGAGGTTCCTCAAAAAGTTAAAAATAGAACTATCCTACAATCTAGCAATTGCACTACTAGGTATTTACCTAAAGGATACAAAAATACTGATTCAAAGAGAAACATGAACCCCAGTAATAAATTTATAGCAGCATTATCCATAATAGCCAAATTATAGAAATGATTTCACTTGTGGAGTTTAAGAAACAAAATAAATGAACATGGATGTGGGCAAGCCAAGAAATAAACTTTTAACTATAGAGAACCCTAACAGATGGTTACAGGAGGGGAGGTGGGCAGGGCATGGGTTAAATGGGTGATGGTAATTGTGATGAGCACCGGGTATTATATGTAAGTGTTGAATCACTAAATTCTACACCCAAAACTAATATTACACTGTTATGTTAACTAACTGGAATTTAAATAAAAACTTGGAGGAGAAAAAGAACATCTCCTCTGTGATACATTTGAAAAGGTCGAGTTAGGAATTCAAAAGCCCAAGACTTTGACTCTGATCATTCTGTATCATCCCTCTGCAGAGGATGCTGCATCTAGAAAGCACTTGCTGCTTCTTAATGATGGGAGATCAATTCAGGGTAAAAGAAATGGAAAATGCATTGTTTGATGTGAAAACATCTAGTTTTATCTTTGTATAACAAGGAGTCACCTTCTCTCCCAAAATCTTTTCTGTCACTCATTAATTTATTGCACAGATATCTACATGTCTGCTCTAGTAGGGACACAACCAGGAACTGGAAGTGCTCTCTTCTTTCACAAGTTCACGATCTAAGAGGGAACACAACCAATGGGTAGTGACAATCACATGCTGTCGGAAGGCCCCTATCGCAGACTTGAAGCCCATGGGAGGTTTTCTGGAGGAAATGATACCTACATTTAGACCTAAAGAGTAAATCCTAGCTGAATGGAAAAGGAAGAGTTTCCAACCAAAGGGAACACCATGTCCAAAATCTCACACACACTGGAAAAACTCCAACAGACTCCTTATGTCTAGGAGTGTCAAGTGAGCAGTGGTGAACAAAAGAGGCTGGAGAGGTAAGCAAGGTGTGTAAACTCTGTTAAGAATTCTGGACTTGATCCCAAAGGCATTGGGGAGCCACTGAAGGGTTTTCAGCAGAGGAGTGATCTGTCAGATTGTTGTATTAAAATGATGCTCTGGGGGTGCCTGGGTGGCTCAGTTGGTTAAGCGTCAGACTTGGGCTCAGGTCATGATCTCCTGGTTCATGAGTTCAAGCCCCAGTTCAGGCTCTGTGCTGACAGCTTGGAGCCTGGAGCCTGCTTCAGATTCTCTCTCTCTCTCTCTCTCTCTCTCTCTCTCTCTCTCTCTCTCTCTCCCCCTCTGTCTCTCTCTCTCCCCCTCTCAAAAATAAATAAAACATTAAAAATAATAAAAATAAAAGACTCTCTGGCTGCAGAGTGGTAGATAAGGTGACCCAGGAAGAATGCACAGAATGAGAAAAGGGCCTAGAAGAAAACAACACAATTAAGTGACAAGCAGAAAGGAGCTCACAAAAGAAAACGGAGAGAGACCACAGGGGCTAAAGGAAAACCAGGAGTGGGACAACCCTAAACCAGAGGAAGAAAATTTCAAGAAGCAGGCATAATGAGAGCCAACCACTGCCAAGAGAAGCGGTAAGAAAGCAACTGGAAATTAACATTGGATTTAGCAAATGGATTTCTGACAACCTTGTTTGAAAGCAGCTGCAGAAGAATAGAAGTTATGTTGCATTGGACTAAATCAATTGCATCAGTGCTCATTGTCTCCTTCACTCACAATCTGTCTCTGCACTGATGTGTCCCAAATCTGTATCAAAAGTTTAGATCTCCACTTTTAGCTTCACACCGAGGTACAATCGACTACTCAGTATGTCTACTTCATTGTTTCAAAGGTATCTCAGACCCAGCAGGTTCTGAAACCTACACTCTCCCCACCCAAACCTGGTCTTCCTCCTGTGTGCCTCGTCTCAGCAAATGGTACTTTCAGTCTTCCAGCCACACAATCCTCCCTCAACAAACCCTTTCCTCACCCTATATCTATCTAACCCACTGTCCCATCTTGTCAATTCTTTCTACCTATGTGTTCCTCTATCTCCACTGCCAGCATTCAAGTTCAAGCTACCATCTTCTGTCTCGTCTAAACCACAGTGGTAGCCTCCTCATTGGTTTCTCATATCAACTTGCACACCCCTCCAACCCATTCCCCACACATAAGCTGGAGTAATCATCTTGTTTTTTTTTTAATTTTTTTTAATGTTTTATTTATTTCTAGGAGAGAGAGAGAGACAGCGTGAGCAGGGGAGGGTCAGAGAGAGAGGGAATCACAGACTCCGAAATAGGCTCCAGGCTCTGAGCTGGCAGTCAGCACAGAGCCCGACACGGGGCTCGAACCCACGAACCGCGAGATCATGACCTAAGCGAAAGTTGGACGCTTAACCGACTAAGCCACCCAGGCGCCCCTCATCTTGTATTTTTTTAATGTTTATTTATTTTTGAGAGAGAGAGAAAGAGAGAGAGAGAGCATGAGCAGAGGAGGGACAAAGACAGAAGGGGACAGAGGATCCAAAGTGGGCTCCATGCTGACAGCAGAGAGCCTGATGCAGGGCTCAAACTCACAAACGATGACATCATGACCTGAGCCAAAGTCAGAGGCTTAACTGACTGAGCCACCCAAGTGCCCTGGAGTAATCTTTTTAAAATACATAGCTGATCACTTCACTTTTTTGCTTCAAATCCTTCATTAGTTTTTCCAGGACTCCAAAGGTGAAAAACAAAATTCTTTAAATAATCTAGAAAGCCCTGCACGATCTAGGCCTTGCCTATTTTCCCAGCCAGAATTCACCACACATTTGTCTTGCCCACTGTTTGCCCTCCCTTCTCTCCATTCCTCACATGCACCATGAATGCTGCTGCTCCAGGCCTGGTGTCCACATACCATGTCTCTATAGCTAAGAACACGGTTCAAGTGTCAGATGTCTGGGTTGAAAATCCCAGCTCTACCCCAGCCTGGTTAAACGACCCTGGGCAAGGCACTTCATCTCTCAATGTCTCCATTTTCTCTTTGAAATAAGGTTAATATTTACCTGTCAGAGTTTTTACAAGAATGAAATGAAATGATATGTGGAAGGTGCTAAAAATATAGTCCCCAATTAGTGTTAGTTACCACCACTGTTATCTCCCATTCTCAGCCTGGTTAACATTTCTCATATTTCAGATCTCAGCTCAAATGAGATGAGGGAGGTCACCCTTGACACCCTCTCTCCAACCAGGTTATAACTCTCTGTTAAATTCTCACCTAGCATCCTGAACTTTTCGTTCTTTACATTTTGTGATTATAGATCTGAGGAGTTATTTTATTAATGTCTGTCAACCCTACCAGAATATAAGCTCCAAGAAGATAGAAATATCCCATTTTACTCATCATTAGATCCCCAGATCTCAGCACAGTGCCTGGCCCATAAGCCAGATAGTTTGGTTTGTTTATTTATTTTGAGAGAGAGGGAGAGAGAGAGAGAGAGAGAGAGAGAGCGAGCGAGCACATGCAAGTGGGGGAAGGGCAGAGAGAAAGGGAGAAAGAATTCCGATGCAGGGCTCAATGCAGGACTCAAACTCAAGAAACCGTGGGATCATTATCTGAGCTTCAATCAAGAATCTGATGTTGGGGCATTTGGGTGGCTCAGTCGGTTAAGCGTCTGACTTTGGCTCAGGTCATGATCTCATGGTTCGTGGGTTCAAGCCCTGCATTGGGCTGTGTGCTGACAGCTAGCTCAGAGCCTGGAGCCTGTCTTCAGGTTCTGTATCTCCCTCTCTCTTTGACCCTCCCCTGCTCTCTCTCTCTCTTTCTCAAAAAATAAATTAAAAAGAAAACATTTTAAAAATAAAAAAAAATAAATGTTTGACTAAAGGGAAGGCAAGGTAGTGGAGCCAATGCATTCAAATCATTCAAGAAAACTGTGATCATAAAGAGTAAGGGCCAAACATAGAGGAGGATCAGGGTTTGTCACTTACTTTTTAAGCTGGCAGATACTTGAGCATGTTCAAATGCTTATGGGAAGGAGCCAGAAAAGAGAGAACTCACCAGAATGACTAGAAGCCATGAGACTGCAGGAGGGGATGGCACTTAGTGCAGGAGCCAGAAGAATCGGTCTCAGAGAGGAGAGACACCTCTTCCATGGTACAGGAATAAAAGAAGAAAATTCAGCTACATTCTGCAGGTTTGGAAGTGCTACCAAGACCTCTCTACGAATTTTGGTAATATAGACATCAAATCTGGATTCTCCAAGAAGCTCAGCATACTTGGTGGATTTCATTCCATGCACTTTTGCAACTCATGTAAAAAGGAAGCAGGTGTTCTTTTTTCCTTCATCAATGACTATACTGATGCACACAGAGCAAAATAACAAGTTTCCAAAGCAACTGAGACCAGCGAACTCAGCGTTCTCTTTATCGAGCATGCTTCCTCCCCAGATTAGGAAACAGTATAGAAAAATGATAATGTGATAAAATACTAATGGCTGACACTGGTTGAGGGCTACTATGTGCCAGGTGCTGTTCTAGTACTTTACCTACAATAACTCATCTGATCCCCACCGATACCATTTTGCAGGTAAGGACTGAATCCCAGAGACGTTAAGTAACTTTCCCAAGGTCATCAGCAAGTAGGTGGCAAAACTACTTTCAAACCTAAAGAGTCTAACTCCAAAATTGATTTTTTTTTTTTAAAGAATGAGAGCAGAGGAAGGGGCAGAGAGAGAAAGAACCTTAAGCAGACTCCATGATCAACACGGAGCCCAATGAGGGACTCCATCCCATGGCCCTGGGATCGTGACCTGAGCTGAAATCAAGAGTCAAATGCTCAACCCATTGAGCTACCCAGCCACCCCCAAAATTGATGCTTTACTCACTAGGAGAAGGGAAAGATCAAATTAGGAATCAGAAGACCTGATGTCTCTACTATGAACTAACTCTAAACTTGGGCATTCACTTAAGTGAACATCAGTATGCTCATCAACAAAATGAGAGTGATAGTGTTTCCCTTCATAAGGCTTTTTAAAGGATTATGAAATGCTGAAAATGGGAAATACTATATAGATGATCTTGTGAGTATACTGATCATAAGACCTAATATCCTTATCTTCTTATTGGGTCACAATCCAATAGCTGTTGTTGAGGCCCTTGGTTCCCATACCAGTACAGCAGCAGCAGTTTGAGTGTTCTGGTGCCTTTGGCAGATCAGCTGATTCTCATCCCATCAGCTTTAACATCCCCAGCCAGGTCTCCTTGATAACCAAAACACATCTTGCTGCCCCCTCCCCCCTGAACACACTCACCCCTACCCTTGGGAACAGTTGCAGCTTATGCTCTCACTTCTTTGATTCCATTGGCCAAAGGAGTGACTGTTAAAAAGTAAGCAGTAAATAGCCTGAACGGTAGCTACTGGTGAGGTACACCCCAGAAGGTCAAGTTCTAGTTTGGTGGTAGAAGCACTATTCTAGTTTAGTGGTGGAATCGGACTATCAGAGTTAGAAGAGAACTTCAAGGTCATGTTTTAGTGCAACTCCCTGACACTCCTCCCGACCCATTTTATACTAGGAAAACCAAGGTCAGGTAAGTGAGGTGATACAACCAGATAGGATTGGTAGCAGTACTTTTTTTTTCCTCTTGAAAACATTTTCAAATAATTTTAAAACAAATAATTTCACTTTGCCAAAATCATAACTGGGAAGTACTTCAATCACTTATAAATTTGTTTTGGTATATGTACCTTTTCAGAAAGGAACAAAATCCTAAAATTCCGTTACCCATAAATAAAACCTGAAACCCAATAATTCACGCAAAGCGCATGCTTCACATTGCCCTTACTTGGTCATTTAAGGCATCTTCCAGGCGGAAACAGGCCCACATCTTCAGGGACGGCATAATCTGATGGTTAAATTCGGATTGCTCTGCAAAGCCCAATCTATTATTACTAGTTCATCTCTGAGCTTCCTTTCCTAGTCTGGAAGAACAGTATCCACCTCCTAGAGCTGAAGTGGGGGGTGGGGGTGGGGGAGTGTCACATGAGATAATGCACTTTTAGCACCCAGCGGGCACTCTATAACTTTATTATTATTTGAGCGTAATTGTTTTCTCTCTCAAGCAGATAGCAGTTCACCTTGCTTAACGACCATAGACCTTCGACCACTCAGATGCTACTAAACCAAGGAGAAACCCAGCTGTGCCAGGCCTAGAAATGTCCATCCCCACCCCCACTCCCTTTTAAGACAGTGAGTAGGCCGGAATTCTCCTGGCTGATAAATGAGAGGAGCCGAGAAGGAGCAGAGAGAAGCTGCAGTGATGACTATTCTGAGAATCTGATCTGCGAGCAGGCGAATCTCCACCACGTACACCATGGAGACGCTTTGGGAAAGAGAGCCGGCCTACCTGCCTGAAGAAGGATGCTCGAGAGAGGGGATGGATGACCGAATTGCTTAAAGGGAGATGAACTGGAGGTGCCCAAAGAGGAAAATCTGAAACGGAAAACAGAGGCTGAATTTGGGGAAACCTGGGCGGTGAGTGACATTAAAGGAAGGATTGCGTGCCTCGGGGAGACAGATTTCGGAGGAAATGAGGAGTAGGGACAAAGGTGGGGGTCCTGGAGCTGCGGAGCCCGAGCCCCGCAAGCTGTGGGGGATCTCCGGATGGCCCAGCGGTGACCGGAAGGCGGCATTATCGGGGGAAGGGGGGGCACCCACAGGGAAGGTGGCGGGATCGGGAGCCGGCCGCAGAGCGGCCGCGGCGTTCGCCCCGGGGAAGGTCAGCGACCCCCGGCCGGGGGACTTGCGGAGAACTGAGAGGGGCCGCGGTTGCCATGGCGCCGGGCGGGGAGGGGGTGATCCGGGCCCCGCCCCGAGCCCCGAGGGGCCGCCGGCTCCAGATGGTCCCGGGCCTCCCGCGGGAGCCGGCGGCCTGCGGCAGGGGGAGGCTATTGTCCTCCTTCCGCGGCGCCGCAGTCCCGCCGCTCGCGCCCGCGCGCCGCCACGCGCCCCGCCGCCGCCGGCACCGCGCGCCCCCCGCGCCGCTCGCGCCGCTCGCGCCCGGTGACAGCGCCCGCCGCCGCTCGCCGTGCGCCCCGCCGCCGTCCGGCCACCCGCCGCCGCCCGCAACCGCCCCTCGCGGCCGGGCTGCGGGCGCGGCGACAACCGGTGCGCCCCCGCCCGCCGCGCTCCCGCTTGCCCGGCCGGCGCTCCGCACCGAGGTATGTGCCGGCGCCCGGGCCCGCTTTGTCCCGGCGGCGGGGCGGCGCGCTTTGTGCAGCCGCGTGCGGGCGGCGGGGTTGGGGTCGGGGTCGGGGTCGGGCCGGCCAGGGGAGCCCGGGAGGGAGGATGCGGCGCCTGGCCCTCCCTGCCGCCGGGTCCGGGGACAGGATGGAGAGTCATGTGCCAGCCACCCAGGTACCGCGGGTGAGGGTCAAGGCGTGGGGGACGCGGGCCTTTCCGGAGCGAAGGGAAGAGTCTTGCAAGAGTTGGGACTGACAAACGCGTTGAGGGATCGGGTCGGCTGGGCTGCGAGCGTCTGACAGCGCCGGCTGTTCCCGGAGGCTCCTCCGCCGACCGGCCGGCGCTGATCCAGGTGCTGCAGACACGCTCTGCCATCTGTGCCCGGCGTGTGCGAGCGCCCGGCTCCCTCTCGGGAGCTTGTTGGGGGCTTCTCTGGAGCTGAAGGGGCTCCTCCTCACCTCTTTGGTAGCTAGCTCCGTGCCCTCCTTTATGCTTCCTCAGTGTGTGCGAGAGGGGACGCAGCTGGCTGTAGTGACCAGAACACTGGCAGAGAGAGAATGAAGCCCCTTCGGGCGGTGGGAAAGGAGCGGTGTAAGGTGTTTCGGTGTCCCAGACATCCGGAGGGCTGAGAGTCCACCCCGCACAGAATTCCTGGGCAAGGCCTCCTGGCTGGAGGGGGGGGGGGGTACCAACTCCAGCATGTAGTGTCCACTCTGGGGCCGAAAGACCCCATGGCGTTGCATGCTCGTCTGCGCTGCAGGCTGGTCCCTCTCCTAACCTGCTGCATGTTGTCTCGTGGGTTGTTTCTCAGCTGCCCACCTCCTCTCCCTGGAGCAGACGCAATTCCAGCGCTGGAGAGCCTGTCGGTTCAGGCAGGCATAGGCAGGGTATCCACAAACCAGTTTTCCTTGAAGGTGAAGGGGGCAGAGTGAGTTCCAAATATGTCTTGGCTTTGGGTGCTGGACAAACCTCTTGGCCAATTCAGAAGAGGAAAGGATTAGAGAGGAAAAAGTTAATACAGATCTTAGTCCCTTGGAGAAACTGATGTAACCCGTCAGTTACCGCTTGGGGGAGGGGCATAGCAAGGGAGTGAAAATTAGTCTGAATAATCCTGCCCTGAGTAGAGGATTCTAAAGAAGATCAAGCAAAAATTCAGTGCCATTCTTCAGCTCAGTCCCTAAGTTCCTCGGAGCAGAGTCCCTGTGTTTCACCAGAAATATAGCCTTGAGGGAAATGGGTTAGAGGTTTGTTTCTCCATGAGGGTCTCCTGAGTGCAAGGGTCTCCAAGATTGCCCTGAGTGCATCTTCCTTTTGCTCTCCTAGGATCCCTGACTTTATTTGTGATCTCTTTCCTTTTATGTCTCTGCCAGTCCACTCATACTTTGAGTCAAATAAGATTTTTTACTTGGCCAAGGTCCCCATTATTTCTCATTTATTATTCATCCTGCTGTCATTTGTTCAACTCGGCTACCTCCCCCCACTCCCCCCAGCGTCTCCAGCCTTATCGTCCTTCTTCTGTACATTTGTGATTCGCCTGTGTTGGGGCATCAGCTCTATTTGTCTCCTTAGATCTAGAGACCATTCCATCTTCACTTCCTCTCTCGCCGCCAGAGGCTTCCGGCTCTTTATGGGTCTTGGGGTTTCTCAGGGAAATTATATTTGAGTTTAGCATTGGATAGAGCCTAAAGCCACCCAGAAGCCAACCTCAGGTCACACTCACCCCTGAACCTTTGTGTCTCTCCAGTCCTCCTAGCCTCCCCTAACCAACAGTGGCCCTTGAAGTGTAGTCCCCAAACCATTACTTTAGTGTCAGCTGGAAACAGGTTAGAAATGCACATTTCTGAGCCACATCCCAGATCAACTGAATCAGAAACCCTTGGGGCTGGGGTGGGGGGGGGGTGGCTGCAGGCAGGCCCAGTGGTCTAAGTTTTAATAGCCTTCCAGGATCACTGGAATTCATGCAAGTCTGAGAATTCGTGATCCTGAACTGTAGAGCTTAACCCCGAGAGTACTCCAGCAGGTCTTCTCCAATCCCGTCTTTCCTTGAGTTTTTCTCCAGTTCTCAGAAAGACATCGATTTGCTGGAAGAAAGAAAAAGAAAGAAAGAAAGAAAGAAAGAAAGAAAGAAAGAAAGAAAGAAAGAAAGAAAGAAAGAAAGAAAAAGGAAGGAAGGAAGGAAGGAAGAAGAAAAAAAGAATTACTGTTGAGTCACTCACTAATTCTTCACTGAATACCTATTGTACTGAGCTTGGAAAAGACAAAACATGAGTAGAATGGTCCTTGTCCTCAATGGGTTAAAAGTGGAGCAGGCAGAGAGACACATAAACAACTAAGTGTAATACAATGTGATGAAAGCAATAATAGCCACATGCTGAAGTGCTGTGGGAGCAGCAGAGGAGGGAACCAGCAACTCTCTCCGAGGGAGGTAAAGAATTAATCAGGAGCAGGATGTGGCCAGAGTAGGAATTAGGCGACAAGACAGGCTCTAGCCGGGGCCAGGATTTCTAGCTTTATATGCCAGCTAAAACAGGAGGAAAGAGGAACTGGGGCGTCTGCCCCTGAGGATCGGCATGCGGCTGAACAGAGTCTGCATCCAGCAACGCTTGGGTGGAGAATGGAGCAGGACCCCAAGCTTGCAGCTGGTGGGAGTTGGCTTTATTCTGGCATGAACAATGTAAGCTACTTGGGTCTGGCCTCGAGGTCAGTGGCTAAGAATAAGGTGCTGGTGAAACTGTAATCTGGATTAGCTGCTGTACCGTCCTATTGCCAGAGTTCAGGAATCCATGAGGGGAATACAGAGAGACAGGGCGGCATGGGGCTGGTGGACAGGCCGACTCTGGAAATGTGAGTATGGAGACCCAGATCATAGGTGAGGAATGAGATACTCAGTGAAAAGAAACCAGAGCGGGGTCTATGTAAAGAAACTCAAATAGAAAACCGTAGGAACCTAGAGATGGGGGTAGGGAACAGAGAACACAGGGTATCGTCCAAAAGGCCAGGAGACTGCAGAGCCCAAATGCATAAAAACCAAATCTCAGAGGCCCTCGGAACCACCGTGCTGAACAACACCAGAGAGCACCATTCACGTCCAAGTCCATGGGAACAAATTCCTTGGAGTGCCAACATAAAGCCCTATCGGGATCCGTGATCTAAGGACACCTGTGTCATCTTCGTTCCTTATCTGTATGACAGGATCCCTGGAAACTCAGGACACAAAGCGTGTATGTCCAAATTTTATTTGGCCAAAGGAGCATTTAAGAGGCTGAATTTTTATTTGGGAAGAAGGAGAAGTTCCAAATGCATACTTCCCCTCCCCCCAAGTTGTAGGATTCCATGGAAAGGCTCTAACAACCAGACCTTGCTGGGATGCCTGGATCCCATGCCTGGGTCCCTTGGGAGGATCAAGTTGGATCACCAAAAGGAAGCCAGAGTAATACATGTTTAGGTTTTGTACAGTTTTGGGGGGCCCCAGGGATACACAGTGGTTTGGAGACAGGATTGGACAGTCTGCTTCTTTAAAGTGTCTGCTCTTTGTGGAGCACAAAGATCTAAAGCAGGATTCGAAAACCTCAGAGGCCTTCAGGGCCCAGGCAGGTAACAAAAGTACATGGCGTGGCTGGAAAAGAGACAAAAGGGAATGGTGGGGCCTGTAGAGAACTGGAAAGTACCTTCAGGCCCACCTAAAGGAATCCAAAATCAAATATATAGTTTTTTCAGTTTTTTAAAAATGTTCCTTATTTTTGAGAGGGTGTGAGCGGGAAAGGAGCAGAGACAGGGAAACACAGAATCCGAAGCTGAGCTGTCAGCACAGAACTGTGAGATCATGACCTGAGCCAAAGTCGGATGCTTAACCAACTGAGCCACCCAGGAGCCCCTAAGTTTTATTAATTTAAGTAATCTCTGTACCCAGCGCGGGGCTTGAACTCATGACCCTGAGATCAAGAGTCACATGCCCTTCCGGCTGAGCCAGCCAAATGCCCCCAAAATCAGTTATTTGCAAACAGCTTATTGGACATAGTCCTGGGGGCTGGCTTCAGTAGGTTGTGACTCCTGATAAAAGGAAAGGGGTCATGGGAACAAAAGGTTAAAGGGCATTGCATGTAGGAGTTTTTGTAGGGAGGTCTGAGTGTATGAGTACTTGAAATGTCAATCCCGGGGGCGCCTGGGTGGCTTAGTCGGTTAAGCATCCGACTTTCGCTTAGGTCATGATCTCGCGGTTCATGGGTTTGAGCCCCGCGTCGGGCTCTGTGCTGATTGCCAGCTCAGAGCCTGGAGCCTATTTCAGAGTCTGTGTCTCCCTCTCTCTCTAACCCTCCCCTGCTCATGCTGTCTTTCTCTCTCTCTCCTAGAAATAAATAATAAAAATATTAAAAAAAAAAAAAAAAAAGAAATGTCAATCCCGGAGCTAAGTGTGAGTGTGGCTACAGGTGAGGAAGCCTTAATCTGAAGGGCTGAGAGAAATGTAATTAGCGCTGGTCCTGGGGCTTGAGCTGCTTCCCTGTTCCAGCACCTGCCAGTACTAGGTGACTCTGGTTCAGATCACACCTTGCCCACAGCAGTCTTTGCTCAGGGTGACTCAACTCTGCCCTAGAATTTATTTTTACATAAATATTTACAGAGCAAATTCAAAGAATCTGTTGGGTTGGGGATTAGGAGAAATGATGGATTTTGAATGAGAAAGTTGTCCCAGGCTAGTGGAAATTAAGCTCTCTTTCCTATTACAGGGAATGGAAAACTGAATCTAGGAACCTTAGATCTTAGCTCCCTCGTACCTCATTAATGCTACTCCCAGGGAAATCCTTGTGCCTGCTTTCTCTTGCACAGAAAGGGGAAGAGCAGACAATCCTGGCTTCGTGTAGGTCAGGTTCAGGTTCAGCTTCATGGAACCAGTAAATGACAGAAGCCAAGCTCTGCCTTTGTGTGCCCACGGGAACACACCTGCCTATCTTCCCACAACTCACCACGCATCCCTTCTTCCTTCCCCCAAACTGCACACGAGGTTCTCCCG
This sequence comes from Hyaena hyaena, assembly GCF_003009895.1. Lineage (NCBI taxonomy): Eukaryota > Metazoa > Chordata > Mammalia > Carnivora > Hyaenidae > Hyaena > Hyaena hyaena. The sequence continues at coordinate 2,300,241 of NW_024080881.1, read as the reverse complement.
ACCGACCTCCTTTCCAGAACCAGAGACTGCCAAGACCATAGCCTCGACCCTAGGACGTAGTGCTAAGGGGTTAAAATGTGTTTTGTTTGAGAGGTACTAGGAAAAATAGAAATGCAGAATTGGGGGTTCTAATAAAGTTACAGACCCAGCCCCCTCCATTCCCTTGAATGGCTGCTGCATGCTGAATTACCCCGAGAACTTTGGACGGTAGAGGTTTTTGTTGTTGTTTTTTTAAAATCCCTAGCAGCTAATCTGAAGCTCATTTGTTAGTTTTGAAAAGGACAGAGTTTGTTTGCATAACGTAGAGTCGCAAGGAGTGCTGGCAAGCATATGTGGTCCTAATTTCCCTAGCCTCTGCCCTAGAAGGGAGCCATGAGTGCTGATCTCTCCCATGGAGAGCTCTGAAGGGCTCCAGTAAGTTTGAACAATGTGTAAATGTTGTGATTAAGAGCTTGTTCCCCAAAGTGAGAAAGAACCTCTCTTTAAAACCCAGCTCAGAGCGCCTGGGTAGCTTAGTTGGTTAAGCGTCCGACTTCGGCTCAGGTCATGATCTCACGGTTCGTGGGTTCGAGCCCCGCGTCAGGCTCTGTACTGACAGCTCAGAGCCTGGAGCCTGTTTCAGATTCTGGTGTCTCCCTCTCTCTCTGACCCTCCCCTGCTCACGCTGTCTCTCTCTCTCTCCTAGAAATAAAAAAATTAAAAAAAAAAAAACAAAAACCAGCACTGCTCCTTCCACCTGTGTGACCTTGAACCATGACTTAACTTTCACCGTGCAGCTTCTATGAATGGGGATGACAATGAACCCTTGCCCCATGGGGGTTGTGACGGGTGATGCATGTAAATAGCAGGGACACATATCACAGCTGACACTTATCTAGGTATATCCTGTACAAACAAAAGGAAACAAAGGGGAGAGAACCATACTGTGTCCTCCTCTGAACTCCTGGGCACTTTGTCTGTACTTACCTAACAGTGCACCACGGTCTTCCCGGTGTATCATAAATGCCTCTTAGCTCAAGAGCAGGATTAGGGTCTTTCCATCTCAAATCACCCACTGGGTATAGGAGGCCGTCTTATGTGGAGTGGGAGCTCAGAACAGTTTGTGGAATCAAGGAATCAAAGAACTCCAGTTTATACTCACTATTGCCCATGGGGTCCCATGCCTGCTCCCTTCGTTACCCTGGTTTGTACACTGCTGTGCTGAGCCACCCTATTAGCCGTGGCCACTTTCAGCCGCCAGCCTTGCCCACCTGTCCCTCTCTGGCCTGAGACTCTGGAGCCCTTGCTCTCCACGGCACCACTCTGGGTGCCATCGTGTTTCACTCCATGTTCATCTCTTGGTTCCTGTCCTGCTTCCCCGCCATGGCTCCCCGTCTCTCCCACCCAGGGCTGATTTTCATTGACAGAGGAACCAACCACAGCCTTCGGCCCTCAGGACAGCAGAGCAGATCTAGGGCAAGAGAAGAGAAGGACATGGTGAGTAGTGGGTTCCGTGGTCCTGAGATGCCCCTCACCAGCCACGTTCCCCCTTGCAGGAGCGGGAGGCCACCTACCATCATGAGCAGCACCCTGTCACCCACAGACTTCGACAGCTTGGAGATCCAGGGCCAGTACAGCGACATCAACAACCGCTGGGACCTGCCCGACTCGGACTGGGACAATGACAGCAGCTCAGCCCGCCTCTTTGAGAGGTCTCGAATTAAGGCCCTGGCAGGTGAGGCCCAGGGGAGGGCCAGGGGAGATGCTGAGGAGGCTGAGGAAAGAAGCTTGTCGGGAAGAGTCCAACTTTCTTTCTAAACTGCTACACTAGAGCAGGAAATCCAGATCACCCCCATCAAGCCCCTGGTCCCCAGCGTAGCACCGAGAGCAAACATCATACAACCAGGAATATTCCTTAGCTTCCCTTCCCCCAAGCACAGGACTTGGCTCTGTCCCTGAGTCACGCGTGGTTCCTAGTTCCTTTGCACTTACTACTCCTGCTGTCTCCACCCACCCATCTCCCTTACCTTCGATCCCCTTGCTGTGTCTTCCTTGGTCTTCACTGTCCCCTCTCACACCCGTCCTCCCTCCCAGTCCATTATCCTCCCCCCTCCCTCCCTGCCGGTCCCTTCCACCTGACACCTGTTCCTCCCTTTATTTCATCTACCTGTTCCCTTGAAGCAGGTACCCTCCACCCGCTTCTGGTTTCTACAGCCGCCCATTCTCCCGGGTCTGCTCTCCACCCACCACGGCCTCAGCCCTCCCCTAAGGCTTGGGCTCTTCCCTCAGCTTCTCTGAGCGCAAACAAACCCGTCGGACGGGCCTCCCCGCGTTCCGGGGAGGGGTTGTCATGGCAACAAGAGCGCAGCTGCCACCTGACACCACCAGGGGCTGGCGTGGGGCTGAGTCACCCACACACCCTAAGGCCACCAACCCCGTCTGGCTTCCCTCCTTCATCCCACCCTTGTCTCTTCTGCCCACCTGCTGGCCTCCCAGCCCAGCGCAGTGGGAGAGGCCGCAACTATTAATCCCCCCCGCCCAGAGGCAGTGCTCCCAGCATGAGTGGGTGGCCTGCTGGAAGAAGGGAGACACTGAGGGGGTGGTTCCCAAACCGGGCCGCACTTTTTACAGGATCACCCAGGGACATTTTTACAAATACAGGTTCCCAAGTCCCTCCCCTTCTCAGCCCCACTGAATTAGGATCTTTGAACATATGGTCCAGAAGTCAGGATTTTTAAAAAGCTCTCCAGGTAACTCTTCTCAGGCAGCCCAGCATCCATCTGAGGACCCTTGTGTGATGGCCTTAGCTCGGGCCATCCCTTATCATTGTCTCCTGGACCTCACTGCCTTTCCGGTGGGGTCTTCAGGCTGGCTTGTGACACACTCCTGGCTTGTGTTTCTAGAGATGAGAACAGTGGGTTATGGACAGTGTCACCTCTTCGAGGAAGGTTCCCTGGTACCTTGGTTTTGGATGTATGCTGCCTCTCGAGCTGTCATGGTGTCGGGGTGCACATGACTCGTGCCACCCCAGACTGTTTCGATGTCTGCGCACATGACACGTGATACCCAGGACCGTCCCCATGTCCGCTCACACAGGCCACATGCCACCCGAGCTGTCATTTCTCCACCACCAAACTGGGCTCTCCTGAAGAGGCATCTCAGTATGGGCTTAGCCTCGCACTGCAGCTTGCACCTACGAGTGCAAATAAATACCGGCTGAATGAAGACAGCAAAGAGGCGAGGGTGGGCTGTGAGGGACGGGCGCTGAAGCCCAGAGAAAGGCAGGAAGAGGATCTGGCAGCTGTGGCTTTGGGGCTAAGGGGGGGGGGGGGGGGCCTGGAATGGCCTGGCTGAGGAGGGCCTGGTGGGCCTAGAGGCAGGGAAGAGCCGGAACTGGAAGTGGCGACAAACAAGTAGGGAAGACACTAACACACCTATTTCACAGATACAAGCCTGGCTCCTACTGAGCTGGTTTTGCCTCTTCAAGGATTTCTCTCTCTGTGCTCTGGGAGTTGGCGATCAAAGCTCACGGCCAGAAGGGGGACTTCCCGGAGTCACCCCAAGAGGGGCCAGCCTTGTCACACCTGCAAACCCTCGGGCCGCGGGGGTTGGCTTCGGGGGCCCACGCTGTGGCAGCCGGAGTCGGGGGGGGGGGGGGACGGGGAGGGGAAAAGGTGGGGGGTGCGCCGAGGGCAGTTCCCCGCTCGCCCCGCAGGGCCGGGCCCGCCACGGCCGGCCGCGCTCCGCCTCCCGCCCCTCCCCCGGCACCGTCCGACCTGTTTGTCGGGAGCGGCCTCCGTCTCCTCTCGCCCGCAGCCAGGTCTGCGCCGCCGACTTGCCCGGGAGCTCAGGCGCCCCGACGGCCGGAACTCCGTTTTCCCCGCTCGGCGACACGCTCACCGCCTTTGAGCCAACTCGCCGCCGGGAGCCCGGGCGCTCGGGGACCCCGGGTTCCGGGGGCGGGGGGGGGGGGCGGGGAGCGGACCGGTGGCGCCCCGCGCAGGGCATGGGCGCAGGGCCCCGGGCCGCGTGAGAGGCAGCGGGCGGCATGAATGGGAACGGAGTGAGCGGGGCGCACGGGCCCGGCCTGAACGGGGCGGGCGACTTTTACTATGAGGCCGTGGAAGGGGCGCAGAGCCCTGGGGGCCTCCTGCTGTCGCCAGCCGCCTTCATCAACCCGGCTCTGTACGCCAGCGTGCTGGAAGGCCGCTTCAAACAGCTTCAAGGTGAGCTGCGGGGCCGGGGGGCCGCCGGGCGGGAGCGGCCGCAGCCCAGGCCGCCGAGTGGGACGTGGCCCGTGCTCAGCCCACGGGCAATTACAAGAGGCCACGAAAAAACTTGGTGCTGGCAGAGTCGGGAAAGGCTTGGGGCCCCGGATGAAGGGACAGTGAGCGTGGTGGCGAGGGCACACAGGAAGGCACCCAGGCAGTGGGCTGTCGCTGCTGAGGGTTCGGAGGTGAAGCACCTGCTGGGTTAGCTGGAAGGCGAGAGGGTGGTGAGCGGGGAGGCCCAGCCACCTAGGGCTCGTCCCTGTTGCCCTGGGTTTCCGAGTGGGCGTCCCAGCCTGTGTGAGGGAGTGTGTCAGACAGGCTCAGGTATATTCTGAGCAGGCATGTGTTCATCCTGGCATCGATGTTTCAGTGTATTTCTGGAACCCACGGTGTTTTGGGGTGTGGGTGGGTGTTGTGGGACACCTTGTGAGGTTCTGCTTAATCTCTGGTCCTTGGCTTTGCCCAGTTTTCTCCAGGCTGCCCCTGTTTCCGCGTCTTCCTCTCTTACTCTACCTGTGGGCCAAAATGGCCTCACCCCAGTGCGCCTGGCATCAGGGCAGTCTCCACGGATGGAGTAATGGCCGATGATCTGGGCCATCCTCAGCTCAGAAAGGGCCCGTAGACCCTGAAAGCTGGCCCTCAGAGCAGGGGCCCAACGGTCCAGTTGTTAGGACCCCAAGGTTGGCCTGGGTACAGGGGTTAGAGGTAAGAGACAGAAATAGACGTGGGTGTGTCGTTATGCTTTATGGGTGAGGTGCACAGGAATGTGAGATTCAAGGATGAGTCTTTTTAGTTTCTGAGATGCTGGTGCTGAGAAGGGAAACAAAAGTGACTCTTTGGGCCCTGGCCACTTGGATTGGGTCCTCACACTGGGCTTCTCTGGAGAAAATGGGCACAAATCCTCACGGCCGGAGCAGCTCCCAATAGCCTGTGCTCTTCCCTCGCTTTCTCATTTACAACGTTTAAAATTTTAATTTTTCTGCAGTACCTAAAAAAGCATGCGTTTATCAGCAGCCCTTCTGGCAGACCAGGCAGCAAGGCATTTCCTCACCTTCTTTGAGATCTGCACCTAACTCTGCCTGAATTTCCCCCCTGTGTCTTCGTAGGCTCAGTGTTTTTCCTATTTCCAGCTTTCAAGATTGTTTTCCTTCTTTGCATTGGAATGCCAGTGTCCTGGGACTAGATTCCCTTGCAGCCAATCGAATGAACCCTTCCCAGAAGCAGAGAAGGCTGTCTTTTCTTTAAATTATCCCAGGAGAGTAAGCTGACTCAGGAGGCTTACAGCCTCTATAATGTCATGTCCTTCTAATGACCACTTGGAAGAGCCGCTCGCTGCTGCTGTTGCTGTTGCTGCTGTAATTTAAGTCCACGCCCTCTCCTTTGTCCATCACCAAACAGAACAGCCACACCTCCCTTTGGTCCTGGTTTTCCTTCTGGTTAGATCATGCCTGGTTAACTGTAACTCATCAAGGAGTAACTCACCATGTGTGCCAAGCTTCTTACGTACGTCGTCTCATTTAATCAACACAGTGACCCGTTGAAGTACAAAGTCAAGTAGTATGCCATTTTACAGATAACAAAAGTGAGGCCCTGATGAAGTAATAGTGTTTCACCACTGTTACAGGACAGCGCCCTGACCCCAGATCCCAGCCCTGCCCCGTGTGTCTCACTGCCTCTGATTTCGTTCATCCTCTCTTCTCAAAGCCTGTTTTCTCATTTTTATTTTTCACCTTATGAGCTCATTCCATTTCCTTTACTTCCTGCTTTTTAAGTTAGGGATTTTTGTCTGGGGCATCTTCCTGCCCCTCCTACGTTTCCGACCTCACTTCTGGCCTCTCAAGCACCCGGAGCCCCCCCAACCCCGTCAACTGGTGTTTAGAAGCAGGTGCACTGTACTTGAAGGCTAGAAATGACCCCATATCGCTGCCACAGATGAGCGAGAAGCCGTGCAGAAGAAAACCTTCACCAAGTGGGTGAACTCACACCTGGCCCGGGTGACATGCCGGGTGGGAGACCTGTACAGCGACCTCCGGGATGGACGTAACCTCCTGAGGCTCCTCGAGGTGCTCTCGGGAGAGACACTGGTAAGCTGTGGTCACAGAAGGAGGAGGGAGCCCAAAAAACAGTGGTCAAGGGGACAAGCTGAGAGTCACCCTTAGAAGAGTGACAGCACACAGCGGAAAGCAGTTGGCTGTCACCTGCTCAGAGGATGGTTTCGTTTTGAGAGGCTTTGCTACATGGATTAAATAGGGGCATTGCTTCATGGAGACAGGAACAGTGGCCCCATTGAAAACCGTTCTTTTCCCACCCACTCTGGGTGCAATTAATTCCCTTGGGAATCTTAATCTGCCCAAGCCTGATCTGGAACCTCAGCTCTGGCTGTGTGAACTTTGGCCCAGCCTCGAGGGCTGTCTGTCCCTGTGTTCCTGAGCGGGTCACGGGGAGGGTGTGCAAAGGAGGGCCTTGGGAAGGCTAGGAGGGAAGGAAGAGGAGGCCCGTGGATTCATGTCATTGTGCCCCCTGTCTGTCAACAGCCAAAGCCCACAAAAGGCCGCATGCGGATCCACTGCCTGGAGAATGTGGACAAGGCGCTACAGTTCCTGAAAGAGCAGAAAGTGCACTTGGAAAATATGGGCTCCCACGACATTGTGGACGGAAACCATCGTCTGACCCTTGGGCTGGTCTGGACCATCATCCTTCGATTCCAGGTACCCCGCATAGTGTCACACAGAGTGTCCCTCACACATCGGTGCGGTACCACGAACGGGCACTGCCGGTCCCTGGCACGATCGGTATAAACAGGAAGGGTCTAGAACCCCGTGTAGCACTTTGCGGTTGCTGCGATATCCAGGCACCAGATCAAGGGACTCTCCTCCTTAAACAGGGTAGAGACCAGTGTGGGTGTTGTCAGACTTCTGTGGCACCTTCCCTGCGGCCCGGTCTGTTGACTGGTCACGTGTAGTAGGACCACGTGTTAGTCCACAAGGAGCTGGAGATCTTATAGACTGGACCTTCACTCCTGAGAGTTCGAGAACTGCATTGGGGGCCTGGTCATGGGTCCACTCCTCTGCCTCAAACTCTGCTTGCCTCCCTAAAACAGTCACTCTACTGTTCCTTGTGCTCTGAGCACAGACAGCCCAGCGTCCCAACACCATCACGACTGTCCTGGTTGTCCCCTTACTCCCTGGGTGTAACCTCTTTGGCTCCTCCCAGCCCTGCGCAGAGCTCCATCCATGTCCCCTTTGAAACTCAGCTGTGAGGCACTCGTGGGTCCCCACCTGGAGGAGGCAGCACCCTTCACTTTGAGGAACATCCACTCTTCTGACATCCTACCCCATCCCGATGCCTCAAATCCTTTTGAACCAATGTTTTGTGGTCACTCGCCCAGAAGAAATGGTCCCAGGCTCTGTTCCTGCACCCTGTCACAGGAGTCTAACATGCCGTTTCCTGCTGTGCATTTCTGAGCATCTCCAATAACTCCAGGAGCCCCTGTTCAGGGAGTGAGGATCTTCTTTCTTTCCTCCTTAGATCCAAGACATCAGTGTGGAAACAGAAGACAACAAGGAGAAGAAGTCGGCCAAGGACGCCCTACTGCTGTGGTGCCAGATGAAGACCGCAGGGTGAGGCTGCCCAGGGACCGTGGCCTTGGAGGGCTGGATGCACTGAGGCTGTGCGGAAAAGGAGGCATGGGCTCCAGGAACCAGAAGCTGGGGATCCATCCTTGAGTGGCAGACCGGGGCTAGGCCCTACTCACTGTTCGTCCCGGTCTCTGTATTAGGTATCCCAATGTCAACGTGCACAACTTCACCACCAGCTGGAGAGATGGGCTGGCCTTCAACGCCATCGTGCATAAACACCGGTGAGGAGACAGGGTTAGCGAGCCTGCCCGAGCTGCCAGTGGGTTTATGGCCCAGTAGCACACACACGCACGGGCAAACAGTGAGAATGGCCACCCAGCAGTTATGAGGAATGAATATTCAGAGCTGGGATGGGGGGCACCACACAGCACGGAGGGTAGCGATGGGAGCCAGGGGGCAGGGGGAGAGGTGGGAGCAGTGGGTGTGGGTTTAGGGGGCCTGGTTCTGGACAAAATGGAGTTGGTGACAAGGATAAAGAATAAGGGCAGCTTTACTTCTCCTCTCGAGGAGCTCATGTGCTCTCAACACCTTCTCTATTCCCCCTCGTTACAGGCCGGATCTGCTGGATTTTGAGTCACTGAAGAAGTGCAATGCACACTACAATCTGCAGAACGCTTTCAATCTGGCCGAGAAGGAGCTGGGGCTCACGAAACTGCTGGATCCCGAAGGTGGGGCAGGACGATCTTCCAAAGATGCTGCAGGATAGAGATAGAAGGCAGATGATGAGTGGGCGCCTGGGACTGGGCGGGGGGTGGGGTGTGCATGGAAGGTGACTGCCAATGGATATGGGGTTTCCTTCGGAGGTGATGTCCCAGAATAGATAGTGGTGTGGGCTGCACATCCTTTTGAATACACTAAAAAGTGCTGAATGGTATACTTAATAAAAAAAATTTCTTTTTAATGTTTATATATTTTTGAAGGAGAGGGAAAGAGCATGAGCTGGGGAGGGGCAGAGAAAGAGAGAGAGAGAGACACAGAATCCCAAGCAGGCTTCAGGCTCTGAGCTGTCAGCACAGGGCCTGACGCAGGGCTCAAACTCATGAACTGTGAGATCATGACCTGAGCCGAAGTCGGACGCTTAACCGACTGAGCCACCAGACGCCCCATGAATAGTATACTTTAAAAGGGTGAATTTTATGGTGTAAAATTTATATCTCAATTAAAAAAAAAAAGCTGTGGGAAGACGTGCAGCTCTGTGGCAGAAAGAGCCCTGGGATATGGTTCCATCCCAGCCCAACCATGGAGCAGCTCTAGTGCCCATCACTTAGCCTCTCTATGGCTTAGTTTCCTCGTCTCTAATATGATATTGGTCTATGTGGTTTCTAAGGACCTTCTCATTCTAAACTTCTAGGTTTCTAAATTAAGTTGCATGAAGTTTTTTTAAAATTTTTAATGTTTATTTATTTTTGAGAGAGACAGAGCATGAGCAGGGGAGGGGCAGGGAGAGAGGGAGACACAGAATTCGAAGCAGCCTCCAGGCTCCGAGTTGTCGGCACAGAGCCCGATGCGGGGCTCGAACCCACAGACTGCGAGATCATGACTGAGCCGAAGTCAGATGCTTAACCGACTGAATGACCCCAGCACCCCTAAGCTGCATGACCTTGAGGACTCACCAGACATGGGCCTTAGAGTCAGCAGCCCCTGCTGACTGGCCCCTATAGTTCTGACCTTAACGCTGGTGAGACTGGCCATAGCCACCAGGTTCTTATTTGGCACCTGGCACTGCACTTGATGCTTCTATTAACTTACTCCTCACAACACTCCCTTGAAATCGGTGCTGTTATTATCCTCCGTTTATGGAGGAGAAGATGAGGACCTATACCAGGGTTAAGTGACTTTCCCAAGGTCATACAGCTGGTGGAACAGAGAGTCAAACTCCAGACCTGTTTGCTCAGCCTCATCTCTGGGGAGAGCAGAGGGCAGTCTTGGAGCTTCCAGAAATGGGAGGCAGAGAAGGGCCAAGTGCCTTCCTAGCTGGAAACGCTCCTTCTTAAGCTTCCTGGGCAGACTGGGGTCTCAGTTCTTTTCTCCCTGTTTCCCATCTCCCCATAGCCCCTCTCAGCCCAGAGCGACAAATAACAGCTAACTGGTGATAGAAGGAGAGCAAATACAGGTTCCCGGGAGAGCACTTGAGAAGAACGTTTGCACAAAGCTAGGTATCCTGTAACTTGACAAGGACATGGCCAGTGGCTCCTGCCTGCCTGTGGGCTTTCAGAAGCGGTCCGAAGGGCTGCCGGTCCGGTAGTCTTCCCTTTAGGTAGGATGGACTCTGCCGAATTAAGAGAACCCAGGGATTTCAAGTCCTCACCAGCCTTCACCCTTGTGGTAAAAGCTGATTTCACCCGAAGGACATTCACCTCCTTCGACCCATAGCTGAACTTCAGGATTGAGGTCAGAAATAGCTGTGTGCAGGGGCGCCTGGGTGGCTCAGTAGGTTGGGCATCCGACTTCAGCTCAGGTCATGATCTCACGGTTTGTGAGTTCGAGCCCTGCGTTAGGCTCTGTGCTGCCAGGTCAGAGCCTGGAGCCTGTTTCAGATTCTGTGTCTCCCTCTCTCTCTGACCCTCCCCTGCTCATGCTGCCTCTCTCTCTCAGAAATAAATAAAACGTTAGAAAAAAAAGAGAAAGAAATAGCTGTGCCCATGCCCAGAGATGGCCCTGACAACTGCTGGCGCTCACCAGGCCTATCCCTCTGAACATCCTGGGTGCAGGGAGCTTACTTTGTATCCTCCATCTTGCTGCCTCTGAATCCATTGACTTCTTTTTTTTTTTTTTTTTAATGTTTATTTGTGAGAAAGAGAGAGAGATAGAATGTGAACAGGGGAGGAGCAGCGAGAGGGAGACACAGAATTGAAGCAGGCTCTAGGCTCTGAGCTGTCAGCACAGAGCACGACACGGGGCTCAAACTCACAAACCATGAGATCATGACCATGACCTGAGCCAAAGTCAGACGCTTAACTGACTGAGCCCCCAGGCGCCCCTGAATCCACTGACTTCTTAGACATCTTTCCAAGTCTTAAGGACCAGCTCTATCCCCAGACAGGAATACTGTTTCTTTTCATACCTTTCTTCCTCTAAACAGCTAAATTTGGTCTCTGCTGGAAAGGCTGGGTAAAAACCTCCTAGGGTTTCTGCATTTTGTCCCCTGCTTGTTTCTAGGAGAGGAGGGGGGGAATCTTAGCTTTTTCATGCCCTTTTTGTCCAAAGGACTTATCTGTCACTTTGCACTTAAAGGAGCTGGAAAGAAGTCAGCCTTGGAGGGCTGGGGGCTGGGGGTGAGTGGTGCCTGGGACCGGAGTGAGTGATTCAAGCTGCAGGTGTACCTCTGGGAGGCAGGTTCCTAATCTCTGAACATAAATGCCTGACCCGGGTGATCCTTTTTCTCAGATGTGAATGTGGACCAGCCAGATGAGAAATCAATCATTACTTACGTGGCTACTTACTACCACTACTTCTCCAAGATGAAGGCCCTGGCTGTGGAAGGGAAAAGGATTGGCAAGGTACTCCCCACCACGGGACGGTCGGCACAGAGGTCCGGCCCGGAGGCCTCCCTCCCCTAAAGCAGAGACAGGGTGGGGCTGCAGGGCTGGGCCGGGGCCCCGTGGGCAGGACGGCCATGTCGCTGTGTCACAGGTGCTGGACCACGCCATGGAGGCAGAGCGCCTGGTGGAGAAGTACGAGTCCCTGGCGTCAGAGCTGCTGCAGTGGATTGAGCAAACGATTGTGACCCTCAACGACCGGCAGCTGGCCAACTCCCTGAGCGGGGTCCAGAACCAGCTACAGTCCTTCAATTCCTACCGCACGGTGGAGAAGCCACCCAAGTAGGTGCCCGGGGACCACACCATGCGGCAGCATGCCTGCCCCGAGCCGTGCTCATGGCAGAAGGAGCCTCAGTTAGGGTGGCCTTTTGGGAGGGAACTTTGGCAGAACATAAATGCAGCGAAGGCTCATTTCTCCCAGCTCAAGTGCCAGAAGCAGTTCCAAGATCAATGTTTAAAATGATTATCCATTTTTGAAAAATCACGCTGTAGAAATGCTTGCTCCGGTAGAGCCAGTGCAGTCTCCTCGGAGGAGATTCCTGGCTGGGTGTTGGGGATCCCCCCAGCCCAGCCCAGGGACGGGGGGATTGGAGCTGATGGGCAGGTCATCACCAGCAACACGGGAGTGCGGCTGGTGACTTGCACATTGCAACAGTTCTTGCAGTCTATTCACCTATTCTAGAAATTTTTTTTTTTCAAGTGCAGAATTGCCGTTAGGCACTTCGATACCGTGCGTGCTAAAACTTCCGTTTTTCTGTTTTTGAGCTCTTTTGGAGTTAATATGTTTCAGCTCCAAAACGAATACTGATCCAGCAAACATCTCTTCCTGCACATTCCAGGAATGATTTAAGATGTGCCCTTTGACCCAGAAAGGCCTCTTCTGGGCATTGAACAAAGATACAGGTTCCAGGATGGGCACTAGCCTGACCTTTGTCAAAGCAAAATGAGTCATGGGCAAACCCGTGAAATGAAAGTTGAAGAGCTGCATTTGTTGACATGAAAAGATGTTCGCGAGAAGTGAAAAAACTGCTTTGTAGACAGCTAGATGTTCAGGTTCAACGTACCTGAGTTCAAATCCTGGCTTTGCCATCGAGCAGTCCTGAGCATTGGGCTCCTTATTTAGCCTCTCTGCGCCTCTATTTTCTCATCTGGAAAATGGGGATAATAAGAGAAAGCAGAGAATAGTGAGAACCAAATGAGAGGGCCTGGCTCACAGTAGGGATCGGGAGGTCCTCGGCAAACATTAGCTGTGGTTCTGATATAATCCCATCTGTGTATTAAAAAAAAAAAATAAGAAGAGGAAGCACATGTATGCCAAAGGATAACTGGTCATTTCTATATGGTTTTCATTTGCTTTAAAATTACGTTCTTTTTGCCTGCCGGTATTTTCTGGCTTTTGCACTGAGGCCATGCGTTGTTCTATGAGAAGAAAAGCAACCCAGGACATTTTATTTCAAGACGTAAAGGGTTCCTGTGCCTAAGTGGCCTTTGCCTCTGACCCCAACCTGGCCTCCCGCCTCAGGTTCACCGAGAAGGGGAACTTGGAAGTTCTGCTCTTCACCATCCAGAGTAAGCTGCGGGCCAACAATCAGAAGGTCTATACGCCCCGGGAGGGCCGGCTCATCTCTGACATCAACAAGGTGCGCAGCCTCCCTTCCCATCCCACAGATGTCCCCTCCTTGACACCAGCCCCCACTACCCCAGCTGGAACATTTGTCCAGGCTCCCCGCGGCCCTCCCCGGGGCAGACATGACTCACACATACTCTCGTACGTCCTGCACATCCCCCCTTCCTCCTCCGTCCGTCTCTCCCCACAAGCGCACAGAATAAAATGACACCCCAGTTCCTTATCTGGTTCAGCATGCCCCCAGTGTGCTCTCTCTACTTTTATTTTTTTTCACAGACCACGCTGTGAGGTTACTATAAGTAATAGGGTTCACCTGTGGTCCCACCACCACAAACAAATCCTGTGGCTTCCAGTCCTCAACCACAAGCAGGGGAGCTTCCACGCAGCTCCGTGGCACGCACGCCGTCCCACTTCTCATACTGCCGCACACAACTGCCTAACCGACCACGTCCGCAGATCCACTAGACCGAGCTTCCCTGGGCTCCTCGTGGGCCCTCAGTCCCGATGACCCCTCCCCACGCTCACTTCCTGAGCCCTGGTCCCTTCACACCTATCCTGTCCCCACCTCGCAGGCTTGGGAGCGGCTGGAGAAAGCGGAGCACGAGCGCGAGCTGGCCCTGCGCACCGAGCTGATCCGCCAGGAGAAGCTGGAGCAGCTGGCCGCCCGCTTCGACCGCAAGGCCGCCATGCGGGAGACCTGGCTTAGCGAGAACCAGCGCCTTGTGTCCCAGGTAGAACCCGGGGGGCTCAGGCCTGTGCGGGTCGGGCAGGAGAAATGGGAGAGTGCTCGGTGGATTCAGAGCCCTGCGATGTGAGGAGCTCATGAAATCAGGAATCCATCATGCCGATAAGAAGACGAAGAATCCCTGGTATGGGGGGTGGGGGGCAGAGGTTGGCGCAGGAGAAAGGGGTAGTGAGATAGGATGGAATAGGGAGGAGACAGAGCCACCTTGTGGACTTGACATCTTGCAGTGGAAGCGCTCCGGGGAGCAGAAGGGGAGGGTGAGCAGAAGGGGTGGCCCTGAGTCCCCCAACTTCCCCTGCCTGCCCTCCGCCCCAGGACAACTTTGGGCTGGAGCTGGCAGCCGTTGAGGCAGCAGTGCGGAAACACGAGGCCATCGAGACGGACATCGTGGCCTACAGCGGCCGGGTGCAGGCTGTGGATGCCGTGGCCGCAGAGCTGGCCGCCGAGCGCTACCACGACATCAAGCGCATTGCCGCGCGGCAGCACAACGTGGCGCGGCTCTGGGACTTCCTGCGGCAGATGGTGGCGGCCCGGCGGGAGCGGCTCCTCCTCAACCTGGAGCTGCAGAAGGTGTTTCAGGACCTGCTCTACCTCATGGACTGGATGGAGGAGATGAAGGTAGCAGCGGGACGGGGGCGGAGGTGAAGCTGAGCAGGGCAGTGACAGTGTGACTGCGGGCCTGTTCCCTTGGTGCACCTTGGTGGCATATGTCTCAGTGCAGGGCCCTGACCCCAGTTCAGATGCACAGAGCCAACTGGGCCCTGTCCGCATGGGGCTCACATTCTAGTGGGAGGAGGCTGATGATAAAACCCATGGGCCTCACCTGGCTGGCTCAGTCGGTAGAGCATGACTCTCGATCTCAGGGTCATGAGTTCGAGCCCCACCTCAGGCATGGAGCCTACCTAAAACAAAACAAAGCAAAACACTCCATGAGCCTATCAAGAAACAAAAGAGCAGGTGGACATAAAGCCCATGAGGAAAAGTGAATAGGGCCATGTGATAAACTGGTCCAGAAAGGCCTCTGAGAAGGTGCCATTGAAGCTGATATCGGAATAACCCAAGGAGCCAGCACAGGGAGGTGGGAGCAGAGAATGTCTCAGGCAGAAGGAACAGCCTTGGACCTGCACAGGCGTGCCGTGTTCAGGAAGAGCAGGATGGCGGTGGATGACACAGGGTGGGAGCAGTGAGCTCACCCCGGGCCTTCCTGGCCTGCTCAGGGGTACAGGTCTTGTTCAAAGTAATGTGGAGCACTGAGGGTGATTAGAAGGTTTTGGAAAGGAGAGACATGATTCTGCCTTAATGTTCTTAAAGGTCACAGTGACCATGAGGTGAAGGAGGACCGCGGGCAGCCGGAGTGGGAGCCAAAGGGCCAGTTAGAGGCGCTGTAGTGACCTGCGCAAGGGATGGGGATGAGGCTGGGTCTGGAGAGACCCCGAAATGCTGGGGTGCTGGGGGCTAAGCCACGACCGCAGGAGGGTAGCGATAATCTAGGGCCGAGAAGGTGAGTCAGAACGGAGATTTCAGGAGCAAGATTTAGTAAGAAAGTCGTTCTACGGGAGGGGAGTCATGTACAAAACGGCCGGGGTGCCCGGACAAGGCTGGGGTGTCACTGTGCGTGCGCGAGGGAGAGCTGTCACACGGGAGCAGGTGTGCCCATATGGGTGTGGGACCCAGAGCCCCCCGCAGAGGTTCAGAGGAGCCTTGGATCCAGGAGAAGGGAGCAAGCTCAGCCCACGTGTGTGGCGGGGCTGAAGGAGGCCTGGCGGGGGGGGGGGGGGGGGGGGGGGGGGGGGGGGGGGGGGGGGGGGGGGGGGGGGACCGGGCGGCCCTCGGAGGGCCGTGGGCATGCCACCTGTCCTGCCAGGGCCGGCTGCAGTCTCACGACCTGGGCAAGCACCTGGCCGGAGTGGAGGACCTGCTGCAGCTGCACGAGCTGGTGGAGGCCGACATCGCTGTGCAGGCTGAGAGGGTGCGGGCTGTCAGCGCCTCCGCACTGCGCTTCTGTGACCCAGGGAAAGGTGAACACGGGTGGGGGGGGGCGGCGGTAAGGGGGCCGGGGGGGGAGGGGCTGGGGAGGCGGACATTAAGAACTGAAGCAGCGAGGCCAGGGGAAACCGGGGCCGGGAAGGATGACGGGTGGATGGTAGGGGGCCTGCGCAGGGACGGGGGCGGGGATCTGTAACCAGGGATGGGGAGGGGCCGCACGATGGCCGGGTCACAGCTCTCAACCCTCCACCCTGACCTTTGCAGAGTACAAGCCGTGCGACCCGCAGCTGGTGTCGGAGCGGGTGGCCTCCCTGGAGCAGAGCTACGAGGCGCTGTGCGAGCTAGCGGCGGCGCGGCGGGCCCGCCTGGAGGAGGCCCGGCGCCTCTGGCGCTTCCTCTGGGAGGTGGGCGAGGCCGAGGCCTGGGTCCGGGAGCAGCAGCACCTGCTGGCCTCGGCAGAAACCGGCCGGGACCTGACCGGCGTCCTCCGCCTGCTCAACAAGCACACGGCGCTGCGAGGCGAGATGAGCGGGCGGCTGGGGCCCTTGAAGCTTACGCTGGAGCAGGGCCAGCGGCTGGTTGCGGAGGGCCACCCCGGGGCGGCCCAGGCCGCCGCCCGCACGGCCGAGCTGCAGGCGCAGTGGGAGCGGCTGGAGGCCCTGGCGGAGGAGCGTGCCCAGCGGCTTGCCCAGGCCGCCAGCCTCTACCAGTTCCAGGCCGACGCAAACGACATGGAGGCCTGGCTGGTGGACGCGCTGCGCCTGGTGTCCAGCCCCGAGCTGGGGCGCGACGAGTTCTCCACGCAGGCCCTGGCGCGACAGCACCGGGCCCTGGAGGAGGAGATCCGGGGCCACCGGCCAGCCCTGGATGCGCTGAGGGAACAGGCCGCGGCCCTGCCTCCCGCACTGAGCCGCACACCCGAGGTGCAGGGCAGGGTGCCCACGCTGGAGCGGCACTACGAGGAGCTGCAGGCCCGGGCAGGCGAGCGGGCGCGGGCCCTGGAGGCAGCCCTGGCGCTCTACACCATGCTCAGCGAGGCCGGGGCCTGCGGGCTGTGGGTGGAGGAGAAGGAGCAGTGGCTCAATGGGCTGGCCCTGCCCGAGCGCCTGGAGGACCTGGAGGTCGTACAGCAAAGGTAGGCCCCCCGCACCCTCCCCCACCCCTGCCGGGTCCCTCGGGATGGCCTTGGCCTTGACCGGGAGGCCAGCGTGTGGGTGGTGGGCCCCGCCATGAACCGCCTGCTCCTGCTACAAGCCTTTGAGTCTTAACGGTTGTGTTTTCGTTTTAACGAAAAATGTTTTCAGAGAAAACGTTAGGGGGCCCTGCTGGCTCAGTCGGTTAAGAGACCGACTGTTGGTTTCAGCTCGGGTCATGATCTCATTGTTTGTGGGTTCAGGCCTCACATCCAGCTCTGTGCTGACAGTGTGGAGCCTGCTTCAGATTCTTTCTCTGCCCTTCCCCAGTCTCTCTCTCAAAAATAAATAAACTTTAAAAATTTGTTCAGGGGCGCCTGGGTGGCTCAATCGGTTAAGTGTCCAACTTCGGCTCAGGTCATGATCTCACAGTTTGTGGGTTTGAGCCCCGCGTTGGGCTCTGTGCTGACAGCTCAGAGCCTGGAGCGTGTTTCAGATTCTGTGTCTCCCTTTCTCTCTGACCCTCCCCTGCTCACACTGTCTCTCTCTCTCTCTCTCAGAAATAAATAAAACATCAAAAAATTTTAAAAAAATTTGTTTAAAGGAGAAAACGTTATGCAACAAACTCCTATATACCCAATCCCCCAGATTCAATAGTTGTCAATATCTTGCTATATTTGATTATTTTTCCTTTTAAAAATTAGCAAATCCCCACATTATCAGTTTCACTTGTACATTCTCCAGGATGTGTCCTCTAAAATATGAAGAAGTATTCTCAGATAGAGTAAATTATTTTGTAACTGTATGTGTGGATTTAATAGAGCTGAGGCTTTGATGTTATAAACCTATAGGCAGATACACTGATTAATCTCTTATGAAACAAGTTTATTTACAGAATAATGCATCTTAGAATCATTCAGAAAGGACATTTTTCTTATAGAATCACAACACCATTATCACATAGAAAAGAAATAGCAATTCCTTGATATCATCTATTTCTCATTCCATAGTCAAATTTCCTGGTGGCTTAAAATATGTATTCAAAGATTTTTTTTTCTTAGCTTTCAAGATACTCTATGACAGGGATCAGCAAACTATAATCCTGGGGCCAAATCCAGCCTGCTGCCTGTTGTTTTTTTTTAAATAAAGCTTTATTGGAACAGAGCCATACTCATTCATTTACATATGCTCTCTGGCTGCCTTTGCACTACAATAGCAGAGTGAAATACTCTTGATGGAGAGCTTACAGCCCAAAGGCTCAAAACATTTGCTCTCTGGCCCCTTACAGAAAATGTTTGCAGACTCTGAAAATAGCTGATGTCCCTAAAAGTTATGCTTCACATCTTTATCATGCAAACAAATATTTGTGGTTATCAATTCATTTTTTAACACATGTTAATGGGAGGGGACCCAGGTGGGCAGCAAAGGGGTTCCAGGAGGAATGGGTAGGTTCCCAGAAAGGGTGAAGCTCTGGGCCAGGAACTTGTTTGGCTTGTGCCACTGTTCGTGCTGTTCACTCTGATCATCTTCTTTTTTTTTTTTTTTTTTTGTATTTTAAATAACACTTTATTGAGCCCTAATCCACACATTATATAGTTAGTAAATTTAAAGTGTATAATTCAATGGGGTTTTTTTTGTTTTTTTTTTTTATGGTTTTTATCTTTTCTTTTATTGATATGATGCATCACATTGATTGTTTTGCGAATGTTGAACCAGCCCTGCAACCCAGGAATCTTGAGTAACTCCAGAGAGGATTGCTTTTCTCCTTGCTTGGGGGGAACTGAGGCTCCCCACGTGACCCACAGATGCTGCAGGCATTGTATATAAAGATGTGCAACCTCAGGCCTCCTCAGAGAGGAATTTTCCTGGGCGTGAGGGGAGATGGGCTGGTGCATCACCACTCCCACAATCCACGGCCACCTCTTCCACCCTCTCAGGTTCGAGACCCTGGAGCCTGAAATGAACGCCCTTGCAGCGCGAATCACTGCTGTGAATGACATTGCGGAGCAGTTGCTGAAAGCCAAACCCCCCAGCAAGGACAGCATCGTCAACACCCAGAAGCAGCTCAACCACAGGTGGGATTGGGGAGGGCGACTAAGAAAGGATGCAGCAGACGGGGATGGCAGCCACAGGGGGCTCTGCAGGGCACGGAATGGAGGCTAAAAACGAGCAAGGAAGGCCGTCTGGAACATGTTGCGGGGCAGAGGCGGGAAATGGGGAGAGAAACGAAGGGGGTAGAGGTAGTCCGAAAGGGCTTGTGCCTGGACAGGGAGCAATGGAGGAGGCAGGGGAGGATGCGCAGGGAGCGGCCGGCTCTTTAACAAGCAGAAGCAGGTGGTGGAATATGCCGAGGCGGAGAGAGACAAGAAGCTTCTAGGTATGCCTAAGCCAGCAGGGAAGCTGAGCAACTCTAGACACCAGACCCTCCCCCCACTCGCAGGTGGCAGCAGTTTCGGACCCTGGCAGACGGCAAGAAGGCAGCTCTGACGTCAGCCCTGAGCATCCAGAACTACCACTTAGAGTGCACGGAGACCCAGGCCTGGATGAGAGAAAAGACCAAGGTCATCGAGTCCACGCAGGGCCTGGGCAATGACCTGGCCGGGGTGCTGGCGCTGCAGCGGAAGCTGGCGGGCACCGAGCGGGACCTGGAGGCCATCGCCGCTCGGGTGGGCGAACTGACTCGAGAGGCAAATGCCCTGGCTGCCGGCCACCCCGCCCAAGCCCCTGCCATCAATGCCCGGCTTGGAGAGGTACAAGCTGGCTGGGAAGACCTCAGGGCCACCATGCGCCGGCGAGAAGAGTCTCTGGGTGAGGCGCGGCGGCTGCAGGACTTCCTGCGCAGCTTGGATGACTTCCAGGCTTGGCTCGGTCGCACGCAGACCTCTGTGGCCTCTGAAGAAGGGCCAGCTACCCTGCCCGAGGCGGAGGCCCTCCTGGCCCAACATGCAGCCCTGCGGGGTGAGGTGGAGCGGGCCCGGGGCGAGTACAGCCGGCTCCGGGCCCTGGGTGAGGAGGTGACCCGGGACCAGGCTGATCCGCAGTGCCTCTTCCTACGGCAGCGACTCGAAGCCCTGGGCACCGGCTGGGAGGAGCTGGGCCGCATGTGGGAGAGCCGGCAAGGCCGCCTGGCCCAGGCCCATGGCTTCCAAGGCTTCCTGCGGGATGCTCGCCAGGCCGAGGGTGTGCTTAGCAGCCAGGTGAGAGCCCTGGGACCCAACGGCCCACCCAGGAAAGAGGGGGAGCTAGGGGTGGGGAAGTGCGGGGGAGAGAGGTGGATGGGGAGGAAATGGCAGTGGGGGGTGGTTGAAGAATCTGGATGGACAGAGAGCATGTTAGAAAAATACGGGCGGGGTGCCTGGGTGGCTGGGTTGGTTAAGCATTTATTTGACTCTTGGTTTCGGCTCAGGTCATGACCTCACGGTTCATGGATCTGAGCCCCTCTCTCAGGCTTTGCGCTGACAGCATGGTGCCTGCTTGAGATTCTCTCTCTCCGCTCTCTCTGCCCCTCTCCCACTCACACATTCTCCTTCTCTCAATATAAATAACTAAACATCCCAAAACAAGTTCATTTTAAAAAGAAAGAAAGAACAATGTGGGAATAAAGAAAAATGTAGGTACCTGGCTGGCTCATTCAGTAGAATATGTGACTCTTGATCGCAGGGTCGTGAGTTCAAACCTCACACTGGGTTAGAGCTTACTTTAAAAAGAAGAAGAAGAAGAAGAAGACGACGACGACGACTAACTAGAATAAAAAAGATGTCAGTATAACTTACCAAAACTGACTTGAGCAGAAATAGAAAGCCTGACCTGTTGCGTAATTGTCCAATCTATGGCCAGAAATAAGGTGCAATAGGATTTGGGCTATTAAGGTCCTCCTGCCCGGCCCCCTCGTAACTTTACAAGATGGCAGCATAATCAAGCACCCCCACTCATCCCCCCAGGCTGTCTTCAGAGCCCGACCGGCTCCTCTCCTCTCCCCAGCTGGCCTCCATGTCTGATAATGTCCTTTCAGGAGAGCCCTTCTGAAAGGTTGACAAGTGCTTTTGAGAAGTGAGTTCTGTACCTCTCTTCCCACACAGGAATACGTTTTGTCCCACACGGAGATGCCGGGGACACTCCAAGCTGCTGATGCCACCATAAAAAAACTGGAAGACTTCATGAGCACCATGGATGCCAACGGAGAGCGGATCCGCGGGCTACTGGAGGCCGGGCGCCAGCTGGTGTCTGAAGGCAACATCCATGCAGAGAAGATCCAGGAGAAGGCTGACTCCATCGAGAGGAGGTACGGTAAAGACAGTGGGTAAATGAGCGGCCCGGGGGGATGGGGGGAAGTGGGCGAAAACAGCATGGCCTGTTTCATTGAAGAAGAAGCTGGAGAACGCCGCACAGGCAGACAGATGGTGGTGGGGGCTGACAAACACTAAGTGATTGGAGAGGGACTAAGCCATGAGCCGGGAAGCCCTGCCTCCCCCACACCAGGGGAGATGAAGGCCACTGGAGTAGCTGGATGCTGGAGACCAGGATTCCTGGGTTGTCCTGCAGCACTCCCAGAAGGCAGTGTCCCCAAAACAAAAGGACTGAAGGCTTCCAGGCTAGTTAGAGGCTCATAACCCTTTGCCAGCAAGTTCAAGGGTCTCACAAGGGACTGTCATTACAGACACAAGAAGAATCAAGAAGCAGTGCAGCAGCTCTTGGGCCGTCTTCGGGACAACCGAGAGCAGCAGCATTTCCTACAAGACTGTCACGAGGTGAGGCCCTTGGTACCCCCATGGCCCTCCCACATCCCCTAGCCGTCCCTCTGCTAAAACGCCCTGGCTCTCTGAGCCGACAGCAAGTCCGCTGTGGTATCACCGAAGTGGACCCCTGCGTGGCTTCTCCCCACATCCCTCCCAGCTCACCTCGCCCCCTCATGCGCCCCTCCATCTGAAATGCACTCTGCCCTTCTCCGTCCCTGCTCTGCGCGGGGTCCAGCTGAAGCTCTGGATTGATGAGAAGATGCTGACAGCCCAGGACGTGTCCTACGACGAGGCCCGCAACCTGCACACCAAGTGGCAGAAGCACCAGGCGTTCATGGCTGAGCTGGCCGCCAACAAAGACTGGCTGGACAAGGTAGACAAGGTGAGTGGTGGGACAGCAGCAGCAGGAAGAGAGCCCCGGGGCCTCTTCTGGACAGGATCGTGGCCACAGTGCAGGGAGGGATCCTGGCGTTAGTCTGTGGTTCTTCCAGGGTTAGAGATCTCAGGGCCTCTGGTGCCAAACCTCCAAAGTGGAGAGTTATGGTCTGGGGAACAAAGGTCTTTGGTCTATGAGACGGTGACTCCAGAACCGTGGGAAAGTACAAATTAGTAGCACGGGAGCCAAACTGCAGCCTTGGGTCAACACAGTAACTCTCCCTGGGTCCAGAGCAGGATGACGTTCTTTAGCTGGGGTCAGCAAACTTCTGCAAAGGGCCAGATGGTAAATATGTTCAGCTTTGTGGGCCACACATTTTCTGCTGTGACTACTCAGCTATGCCAGTGTGGCGCAAAAGCAGCCCTCGAGAATACAGAAATGATTGCGTGCAGCTGTGTTCCAATAAAACTTTATTTATAAAAACAAGTGGTGGGCCACACTGAGCCCACAGAGCACCTTTTGCCAACCTTTGCTTTTGAGTCTTCTTCTTCCTGATACTTGGTACTTGGTACCACTTCCTCAAGAGCTGAGCACAGGTAAAACTTTATTTCAACTCAGCAAGTATTCCTGGGCAACAATATGCATGCTCAGCTCTCTGCTAGGTACTGCAACGTATATAAAAAGACACTTTCCTTCCCTCAAGGGCATGATGGTTGGGGAGAGGAGGGGACCAGCGTATATCCGGTGTTTCCATTTATTCAGCAAATATTACTTGCTGCTACTATATGCAAAGCATCGTATTAGGCACTGAGAAGGAAGTTCCTTAGGCAGTTCCATTGTGGGCTCCACCCTTGAAGAATGACACGATAGCCAGGATATGAGATGTATACACAAATAAATTAGATTAAATCCAGAGCAGAATATAGCAAATGCAGTAAGAGAGGGCCGGATAGAACCTAGGCCCTCTGTGTGTGCCCGTAAAGCTGTTTACAAGGAGAGAGGAGGTACGGAAATCCTAGAGGCAGGAGCCTCCAGGGTAGTCCATGAAGGATGAGTCAAAATTGGACAAGCAGACATTGGACAAAAAATGTTTCTATGCAAACAGGAAGCCCAAGTTGCGGAAGTGGGGTAAGGAGCAAGGGGTAAGTCAGTCTGGCAGGAGGACAGAATGCGCGAAGGGGCCCCATGGTGGAAACGGTGGGAAAAGCCTGCTAGGCCAGGTCATGAAAAGCCTTGAACACCACGTAAGGGCTGTGCGTCGAAGTGTGGCTTGTGCTGAAGGTTTGTGAAGTTACCCAAGTAGTGCCAGACTCTGACACTCATCGTGGAAGCCGTGCACAAAATGGCCGCATGGCAGTGTCTCCTTCTGTGTTCTCCCAGAAGCAGACCCTGAAACAAGGCTTCCAGTGAAGGCCACTTTATGGGAGACAAGCACCAAAAATACCAGTAGGAGAGTGCGGTGCTGGGATGGAGAAGGAAAGGCATTTGATAATGGGCCCACTGCCGTGCCAGTCACCCCAGTGGGCCCCTGGCACTCAGTCCTAATGGGGCCCCGTGGGAGACAGCGTAGAACGCGCATCCACGTTATCCCAACCAAAGAACAAGGATGCTGAGTCTTCGTCCACCAGCTCCCTGTCTGTCACTGGTGGCGGGCTGCTTCCTCGGGCAGTGACTCCCGGGCGCTTCCGGTCTGCCTTGCCTGCAGGTCAGGAGACCGTGCCTCCCCCGCCTCTCCAGCAACGAAAGTCCTCAAGCAGAAAGGCCGGGATTGGGAAGAGCAGGTGGGACTCGTGTGTCCATAAGCCAGGGGAGGGGCAGAGAGACTCGCTGAGAAACAGGAGAAGATGGCAAATATGCAAGACCGTGCATGGCATAACCCCAGAAGCGACAAGCATGAGGGAGCCCAGAGTAGGAAAGGTCTCCATGGCTTCTTAGTTGAAATGAGGTGTGAGCTGGACCTTGAACAAGTAGGGTGTAATCGGCAGCGGGGGATGGAGGGGCTCGCAGGGGTCTGAAACCTTTGAGAAGAGCATGTTACGGAGAGTACGCGAAAACCTGGAATTATTGCCTAACTTCAGGTTCCTCCTGCCCTTTAGGTCCCTGATCTGCTACCAACCCATAAAGTTCAGCAATATCTAATTCTTTTATTTTTTTTGTACTGTTTATTTACTTTTAAGAGAGAAAGCACAAGCAGGGGAGGGGCAGAGAGAGGGGAGGACAGAGGATCCAGAGCAGGCTCTGCGCTGACAGCAGCGAGCCCGATGTGAGGGTTGAACTCACGAACCATGAAATGGTGACCTGGGCCAAAGCTAGATGCTCAACCGACTGAGCCACCCAGGCGCCCAGCAGTATCTACTTCTGACACGGACACCTTCTTTGTCCCACCACCCAGGAAGGGCGGGAGCTGACCCTTGAGAAGCCAGAACTGAAGGCCCTGGTGTCCGAGAAGCTGGAGGACCTGCATCAGCGCTGGGACAGGCTGGAGAGCACCACCCAGGCCAAGGCCCGTAGCCTCTTCGATGCCAACCGAGCCGAGCTGTTTGCCCAGAGCTGCTCCGCCCTGGAGAGCTGGCTCGAGAGTCTGCAGGCCCAGCTGCACTCGGACGACTATGGCAAGGACCTCACCAGCGTCAACATTCTGCTCAAGAAGCAACAGGTGCTCTGCAGGCCTGTGACGGGGATGGGGAACCGCAGCAGAGAGGAGGAGGGAGTCTGTAGCTCTTGAGATCTGGGAGGTCATTCTCAGGCCTCACAGATAATCTCTTTACCGGTATTTCTCAAAGCAACGTCCGTGGGCCACTGTCTCAGAATCTTGGGGAGCATGTATGAGTCAGAGTGAAGCCAGAAGATAGAAACCATGCTCTAACTTGAACAACGAAACTTTAGTAAAAAAAAAAAAAAATAGTATCAATTAGTAAAAGGTGGTTAACTACCAAAGGGTAGAGAGATATCGAAAACATTTTTCTATAAAAGTAACATTTCGGCCTTTGTAGGTCATAAGATCTCTGTCATAACTTTTTTTTTTTCTGAGAGAGACAGTGTGAGCAGGGGAGGGTCAGATTGAGAGGGAGATACAGAATCTGAAACAGTCTCCAGGCTCTGAGCTGGCTGTCAGCACAGAGCCTGACACGGGACTCGAACTCACGAACCGTGAGATCATGACCTGAGCCGAAGAAGTCGGACGCTTTAACTGATTGACCACCCAGGCACCCCACTCTCATAACTATTCAACTCTGTTCTTGTAGGGTGAAAGCAGCCATAGGCAATATGTAAAATAATGGGTGTGGCTATGTGCCAACAAAACTTTATTTACAAAAACAGGCAGGGAGCTGGATTTGCTGATCCCTGCTGTAAAGAGTACAGAAATAGCAAATGCAGGCAGCAGCTACTACCTCTAGTGCTGAGGAGGGGTACCCAAGGAGGAATGATATGGCTTCCCCCACCCATGGCTGAGTTTCAGACCTCCTTGGAGAGGGCTGAGGCCCATGGGGTAGATATTGCAGAACTTTGCTGGGGTATCATGGGACCAGGCCGGTCTAACGCTGGCAGGCCAACATTGGCCCGCAGGAAGTTGCCACTGGGAAGCCAGCAAAATTTGCTGGAGGGCAGTGAGAGCCGCTGGATTTCCTGCACACCATGGGCAGTTTTGCTATAGAAGCAAGAGGAAAAGCACACAGGAACGATAAATTGCACCTTCCCCTGTTTGCATTGTGCTGTGCCTCTAGCGCCCTCTAATGACAAAGCCTAGCATTGCACCAGCTGGTGAAGGAAAACCGTCTACAGGGTTCAGTCCCAATGTCTTAAAACAGGAAAAGATGTACCTGGAACTGAGGTGAACTTGGATCCGGCCCAGTTATCACATCCCCCCAGACTCTTAGGTATATTAGAGTGTGAGGTCCACTGAGCTAGGCCATGAGGAGATGCTCTCCCTGCGGTGAACCCCGGGGATAAGAAATCCTGATTGACCACAGGAAGACTGGAGTCTCCTCTGGGCTTGAAGGCAGATGCGTGGTGACAGCACCCCTTCCTCCCCGGGCTGCAGATGCTGGAACGGGAGATGGCCGTGCGCGAGAAGGAGGTGGAGGCCATCCAGGCCCAGGCGACGGCGCTGGCCCAGGAGGACCAGGGTGCGGGGGAGGTGGAGAGGACGTCGAGGGCCGTGGAGGAGAAGTTCCGGGCGCTGTGCCAGCCCATGAGGGAGCGCTGCCAGCGCCTGCACGCCTCCCGCGAGCAGCACCAGTTCCACCGGGACGTGGAGGACGAGATTGTGAGTCACTAGCGTCCGGGCTGGGGTAGAGTCATCATCATGGCAAATTGCTCCTTGCAGTTTGCTTTCCAGTCTCCTTCCCCGATGCTGGGGAGATGCCAGCCTCTCTTCCCTTTGGCATCGAAAACAGACTCTCAAGGGACGCCTGGGGGATGCCCTCTAGGTCCCTCTGCCCCGGACTCAGAGATGACCGTTCCCAGCACGCGCACACCAGGAGCCCTAGCAGATCTCTCCCCAGGGCAGCACACCGCCCAGCCCCAACTCTCACTTCGCCCTCTGGACCTCCACCGACCCCCTCTTTCCCATCCAGCTGTGGGTGACAGAGCGGCTACCCATGGCCAGCTCCATGGAACATGGCAAGGACCTGCCCAGTGTCCAGCTTCTCATGAAGAAAAACCAGGTGAGGCCGAGGCTGAAGGCGAAAGAAAAGGTCTCAAGAGCCTCCGAGACTTGGAAGGTTTTTTTTCTTAAAAAAAAAAAAAAAAAAAACGGGTTTCTCTGGCTCCCCCTCAATCCTGGTGTCATCCTAGACTTCACTGCTTGGCCTCTTCTCCCCCAAGGAGGGCGGGTTCCCCTTGTAGCAGACCAGGCGTTACCATCCCCTTCTTAAGCCAGAAGAGGCGGGGAGTGAGGAGGACTCAGGAAGAAAGCAAGCTGAGAGTAGGGGGCTGGCTGTTGAGCAGGGGGAAGCGGGGATGTGGTGAGGGGCCCCGTTTCAGAGCGCCCGTTTCTGATGCCGTGGACAGACCCTGCAGAAGGAGATACAGGGCCACGAGCCGCGGATCGCGGACCTGACGGAGCGGCAGCGCACGCTGGGCGCGGCGGCGGCAGGCCCAGAGCTGGCTGAGCTGCAGGAGATGTGGAAACGCCTGAGCCGCGAGCTGGAGCTTCGAGGAAAGCGACTGGAGGAGGCGCTGCGGGCCCAGCAGTTCTACCGCGACGCCGCCGAGGCCGAGGCCTGGATGGGCGAGCAGGAGCTGCACATGATGGGCCAGGAGAAAGCCAAGGTGAGAGGCCCGGCAGAGCTCAGGCTGCGTGGCCGCCGCTCTCTTCCCCAGCCCCCTGCTCCCTGACGCCCACTGTCGTTCCCAGGACGAGCTCAGTGCCCAGGCGGAGGTGAAGAAGCATCAGGTGCTGGAACAAGCCCTGGCCGACTATGCTCAGACCATCCACCAGCTGGCAGCCAGCAGCCAAGACATGATTGACCACAACCACCCAGAGAGGTGAACCCAGCGGGGCGAAGGGGGAGAACGGCTCCTGGGGGGAGCGGGAATGGGTTCCCGGGTGGTGCCTGGACTGCGGAGCCTTCTATACTACGTCTGTACAGAACTACCTAGAAAGCTAGGCAAGCGGAGCCTTGGCAGGGAGTGAGGGGGTGGGCAGGGGATCTGGAAGCAATAGAACGGGAAGGGACCAGAGCCCTGTGCCCTGAGTCCTGCCTCCCCTGCCCGGCAGCACGCGAATATCGATCCGCCAAGCGCAGGTGGACAAGCTGTACGCCAGCCTGAAGGAGCTGGCGGGGGAGCGGCGGGAGCGCCTGCACGAGCACCTGCGGCTATGCCAGCTCCGCCGCGAGCTGGACGACCTGGAGCAGTGGATCCAGGAGCGCGAGGTGGTGGCCGCCTCCCACGAGCTGGGCCAGGACTACGAGCACGTGACTGTGAGTGGGGGGGGGGGGGGGGGGGTGCCAGCAGCTCTGGGAGGTGTGGAGGACCTGCCCGGAGGCCAGCGCCTCCTCCTGGCCGAGCATCGAGGGGCAGGGGGCGCGAGAGCAGGCTGAGCCGGGCGCTGTCCGTGGGCACCTCATTTGAAGGGCTGCACGCAGATGTGGGCAAAAAGGAAATTTCCAATCACTCTTCCAACAGAACTCAGCGCAGGGGACGTCCTCTACACTGTTTGGGATTTTGGACCCCCCATTAGGTGGAGATGCATGGACCATAGTTAGGGTATCCTTGCTTGAAGGCCAAAGATTCCAAGCACCCCTAATGTTTTCCTGGAGTCTGGGGGCATCACTCACCTGTGGGGTAAATGAGAACCAATTGTCCTGCTGAAGAAACCTATTTTGGCCCGTGTGGCCCATGGAGAGAAATAGGTTCTCGGTTTTGGGGCCAGAAGCCTCACCCACTAGGCACGGACTGCATCTACCCGTATTAAAGTGCTATCCACGTAACTGCTTCCTCCTCCAGATGCTCCGGGACAAATTCCGAGAGTTCTCCCGGGACACGAGTACCATCGGTCAGGAGCGCGTGGACAGCGCCAACGCACTGGCCAATGGGCTCATCGCTGGGGGCCATGCCGCCCGGGCCACCGTGGCCGAGTGGAAGGACAGTCTCAATGAGGCCTGGGCTGACCTGCTCGAGCTGCTGGACACGCGGGGTCAGGTGCTGGCAGCGGCGCACGAGCTGCAGCGCTTCCTGCACGGGGCGCGCCAAGCGCTGGCGCGCGTGCAGCACAAGCAGCAACAGCTTCCCGATGGGACCGGCCGCGACCTCAACGCAGCCGAGGCCCTGCAGCGCCGCCACTGCGCCTTTGAGCACGACATCCAGGCCCTCAGCGCCCAGGTCAGACCCAAGCATGGTGATGGTGAGGGGTGGCTCAGAGGAGACTTTGTGGGAAATGGTGGGATGTGGGACTTTGTGGGGATGGCATCCTCTGGAGGGACGCTTAGGGACGAAGGTGGTGGAGTGGCTCCAGGGAAGCCTCTCTGGCCAGGGCATATGTAGCCACGGCATTCACACCTTTAATGACCAGCCGTCCTGAGGGCCTGGGACACTTTCAGATGGTCCCAATGGCTGGATTCTTCACATCGTACTAAAATCTGCCTGTTGGTCCCTCCCAGGTTAGAGCTCTAGACCTACACCTCAGAAGCACAGATCCTTCCTCCAACTGTTTAAACCCAGGCAGCCACTCCCCAGATCCCTTTGTGGCTGAAAACCTCATTCTAGCAATCTCTGGGGCCCCTCATGTCCTGGACAAGCCTCCAGAAGCTCAACTGGCCATTGGTCTGTTTAAAGGGCTGCCCCCGCCAGACTCCCCAGGCCCCATGTTGAGACCCAGCAGGGCAGGGGGTGACAGGGCTTACTCTGGGCACCGGCCTTCCTTTTTCCCAGCCCCCACCCTCTGCTCTGCCTCCTGCGTCTCTGGCTGGTAGAGAATAGAGACCAGGACCAGAGAGGCCCCTGCTCCTTGGAGTCCCCCAGCTCTGCCTCACTCTGAGCCGGGGGGGGGGTGCGCCCACAGGTCCAGCAGGTGCAGGATGATGGCCATCGGCTCCAGAAGGCCTATGCTGGAGACAAGGCTGAGGAGATCGGCCGCCACATGCAGGCGGTGGCTGAGGCCTGGACCCAGCTTCAGGGAAACTCTGCCGCCCGCCGCCAGCTGCTCCTGGACACCACGGACAAGTTCCGCTTCTTCAAGGCTGTCCGGGAGCTGATGCTGTGGATGGATGGGGTGAACCTGCAGATGGATGCCCAGGAGCGGCCCCGGTGAGGCCCACGCTGCCCCGCAGCCTCCGAGGGTTGCAGACTGGGGGCTGGGACAGGGTCGTGGGCAGCGGTAATGTGGTCTCTGTACCCCCCAGGGACGTGTCTTCCGCAGACCTGGTCATCAAGAACCACCAGGGCATCAAGGCGGAGATAGAGGCCAGGGCTGACCGCTTCTCCTCTTGCATCGACATGGGGCAGGGGCTGCTGGCCAGGAGCCACTACGCAGCTGAGGAGGTGGGCGAGGTGTGGGTGCAGCCAGCCATCCTCACGGGGGAGGCCTCCGTGCCGGTCTTTCCTGAGTGTTCCTCCTTCCTCTCGTTCTTCCTTCACAGAGACCCCCCCTCCCCTCAGTGCTGCTCAGGACTTCCCCGTTCCAACTTGCCCCCGGAACCACTTGCCTCCTGAAATCAGAAATCTCTGGTTCCCTGCGGGAGTCCTCCAGGGACCCCGGAAAGGTCCCACTGGGTGCTAACTCACGTCTCTGCCCCCCCCCCAGATCTCAGAGAAGCTGTCTCAGCTGCAGGCACGGCGCCAGGAGACAGCAGACAAGTGGCAGGAGAAGATGGACTGGCTCCAGCTCGGTGAGCCGCCATGGGCACCGGGGAATTGGCCAAGGGCACCAGGCCCCCGGAGAAGGGGCTGGGGTCTTGTACATGGTAGTTTCCAGAGTAGGCAAGACCAAGAGGCCTGAGCATGGAATTCAAGGTGCCCGCCCTTGGCACTGCCTGGCTCTGCCCTGTGCTTCTGCTCTGGGGCAGTAGCTTCCTCTGTTGTCCCTGTTGTTGAAGGGCTGTGGTGACGGTGCCCTGCTGGAGCTCTGACCTGCCATTCCCCCCTGCCCCCCAAAATCCGCAGTTTTGGAGGTGCTCGTGTTTGGGAGAGATGCGGGTATGGCAGAGGCCTGGCTGTGCAGCCAAGAGCCGTTGGTGAGGAGTGCTGAGCTGGGCTGCACGGTCGATGAAGTCGAGAGCCTCATCAAGCGGCACGAGGCCTTCCAGAAGTCGGCGGTGGCCTGGGAGGAGCGCTTCAGCGCGCTGGAGAAGCTCACGGCGGTGAGGAAGGCCCGCCCCCTCCCACTGCCCCAGGCCCGGGCTCTCCCCTGCTTGATGTCCCCACTGCGCCAGAGTCTCCCGGACGTGAGCCACCCGTGCCTGTTGTACCCCGGCTCCAGGAGCCCTCAGCCCCCCCCGGGTGACACTCACAGACACCATCTCCCCCATTGCTTCAAATCCCCACCTTCTTTTGGAATCTTATTTTCTATCCTTTCTGTTCCATCAGGCTAGAGCTGAGGCATTTCCGCTTTCCCCAGTGCCCTCCCTGGTCCTCTTGAATGCGACCTTCTGTGCTCTGACCCCAGAATGTTTTGACAGCTGGAAGAGCAGGAGAAGGAGCGGAAAAGAAAGCGGGAGGAGGAGGAACGGAGGAAACGGCCCCCTGCCCCAGAGCCCAGAGCCAGTCTGACTGAAGGCGACCTGGTAGACAGCCGAGCAGCTCCCGATGCCACCCGGGATGGGTGAGAGCTGGGACCCTTGGGGACAGAGACCGAGGCTGAGGCTGAGCAACCCCAAGGACTTAACACTCTGTGTCTCCTTCTGCTATTCCAGAACCCGCCCCCGGCCGCCAGCATCTGCACAGCAGGCCAGCGTCAACGGAGTCTGCACAGATACAGAGTCCCCTCAGGTGACCCCGCTGCCCTGTGCCCCCATCAGAATCTCTGCTCCCCATCTTGCGCATCGTCTTACAGCTTCTTGTCCTCACAGCCCCTGTTGGAACAACAGAGCCTGGAGCAAGGCAGCTTCCCAGAAGGACCTGTGAGTTTCTCCCAGAGGTGTGGGTGTTGAAAACTGGGAGATGAAGGGATGAAGAGGGATGTGAGCTGGTGGTGGGGATCCTGGGGGTAGGAGAAGCCCGGTGCCCAGAGGAAACCCGGGGGCGAGAAGACCAGCCCTTGGACTTCAAGCTTCATGACATTCAGGCTAGGTTTTTCCCATCTCATCCTTTGACACTGACACCATTGTCCATTTTCCCCACAGGGGTCTGGCACAGGGGACGAGGCCAATGGGCCACGGGGAGAGAAGCAGACCCGGACGCGAGGCCCAGCCCCTCCTGTGATGCCCCAGAGCAGATCGTCCGAGCCAGCCCGGGTTGCCACTTTGCCCCCTCGAGGCCCAGAGCTCTCTGCCCAGGAACAGATGGAAGGGATGCTGTGCCGCAAACAGGAAATGGAGGCCTTTGGCAAGAAGGCTGCCAACAGGTATTGGCCCTGTGGCCACACAGCATCGGTGGCCTCTCCGGTTCCTGCCTTCCAAAGAGGCTTCCCCAGGGGCGCCTGGATGGCTCAGTCGGTTAAGTGTCCGACTTGGGCTCAGGTCATGAACTCACGGTTTGAGCCCTATGTCCGGCTCTGTGCTGACAGCTCAGAGCCTGGAGCCTGATTTAGAGTCTGTGTCTCCCTCTCTCTCTGCCCCTGCCCCACTCATGCTCTGTCTCTCTCTCTCAAAAATAAACAGTAAAAAAAAAAAAAAAAAAAGAGGCTTCCCTGGAACCTCTTCCAAATAGGCGGGGAAGAGGCTCGATGTAGGAGGAGGTTCTCTGGGAGGGAGAGGACCCAGGAGAAGGGCAGGGCCTCAGGTGACAGCTGGGAGTGTGTAAAGATGAGGGGCTCAATGATAGGAGTGGCACTGGAAGCCCTCAGACACCGAAGCTAGGGTTCTAGGCCCCACAAAGACTAGTCACCTGTCTCACCTCGTCACCTACACCACATCCCTCCCAGGTCATGGCAAAACGTGTACTGCGTCCTGCGGCGTGGGAGCCTTGGCTTCTATAAGGACGCAAAGGCCGCCAGCACAGGAGTGCCATACCACGGAGAAGTGCCTGTCAGCCTGGCCAGGGCCCAGGGCAGCGTCGCCTTTGATTATCGAAAGCGCAAACACGTCTTCAAGCTGGGGTAGGAAAGCCAAGTGCCCTCAGGATGGGAGGGGAGGTAGGGGTGACCCTAAGTAAAGGGGAGCCACAAGCTAGGAGTAGAGGGAATAGAGTTCCAGGGCTGGTTTGGGGACAGAGTTGTAGATGGGGGAACGGGAGGGGGTTCTGGCTGTATTCGGGCCGCAGGAGCACTGACGCCTAGGCCTGCCTGCTGACGATGTCGAGCAAAAACATGATTGTGAGTGGGAAATCTGAAGGAGGCCCATGTGCGGGGGCCTCCAGGGGCCCACCTCTGCCTGCCAGCAAGCAGCCAGCGCAGGGGGCACAGCCTGGGATGCAAGCGAGCTCACCGTGGTGCTCGGCGGCCAAACAGGAAGGGCCTGCTTTCGCACAGCGCTGAGAATGTGCAGAATGTGCAGGGCGCCTGCGCTGTGGGGCTCAGGGCTCAGGGCTGCAGCCACATGCCCTCCGGCCTGCTCTCAGGGTCACCAGGACTCCTCCAGCACCGCTGTGGCTGGGCCAGATTCTCAGCTCTGCCCTGAGGTTCCTCTTTCTCCCAACAGCTTACAGGATGGAAAAGAGTATTTATTCCAGGCCAAGGATGAGGTGAGCTGGCCCCTTCTGGCCCCACGTCTCTCTCTGTGCCATTCTCAGAACCTTCCAGTTGTAGATTCTCCTCTCTTCCCTCTCCTCTCTTTTTCCTTAAGTGTCTCCCTCTTGGTGATCAGAGAGGTCACAATGTGTCACCCAGATGTTTGTGAAGGCCACACAAAAACCTGTTCCCCGTCTTCAAGGGGTCATTTTCTCCAGTGAGAGGAAAGAGTCCCATCCCTTTCCTCCCCGCTCGCCTGCGGGCCGCAGCTTCTGCCCGGCTGCCTTGACGCTGACCACCTGTCTTTCTGTGCCCTCTGCAGGCGGAGATGAGCTCGTGGCTGCGGGTGGTAAATGCAGCCATTGCGACTGCGTCCTCTGCCTCTGGAGAGCCCGAAGAGCCAGCGGTGCCCAGTGCCGCCCGGGGCATGACTCGGGCCATGACCATGCCTCCAGTCTCACCGGTCGGGGCGGAGGGGCCGGTCGTGCTTCGCAGCAAGGATGGCAGAGAACGAGAGAGAGAAAAACGCTTCAGCTTCTTCAAGAAGAGCAAGTAGTTGGGGGCAAGACTCCCAGGCCAGCTTCTTCCCTCTATTCAGGAAACTGCCAGGGACTGTCCACAGGGACCACCCTCTTGTCAGGACAACTGCCTGCTGCTAGGGTCTGTTGCCAAGGTCAACCCATCACCAGGAACTGTTGGGAGGCGGGGTGGGGGGGGACAAGCCAGTGTTCCCAAGGGCAACGCTCCTCTTCTGCTATTTAATTCCAGACTGGTGGTGGGACCCAGGCAACCCCCAATTCCACTCCCACCTCCTGACTTCGTCCCTCTCCCCCCAGCCCTATGCCTCTACCCCGACTAAGGTGCGGACAGGCCGGAAGCCCCAACATGGGCCATGTGGGGAATGGCTGCCCCCGCCTCAGGTCATTCTCCCACCACAGCTAGGGCATGCCCCCTCGGTTCCTTGCCCCCGGGGACCAGCCAGGAACCTCTCAGAGCTGAAGCAGGACCTGGGGGCAAGATGGCCAGATGACCGAGTCAGGGATGCCGAAGCTCCTCCCCCTTCCCATCCTAACTCCTCCTCTGACTCGAGTGGCCGCTCCGTCTGCGGCGACACTCGATGGCTTCCAGGTGTGAGTTGTTCAGGGGCAGCCACAGCCTTGAGTCTGGCCAAGGAGGTGATTAAACAGCTCAGCTTCTGTTACTGCTTCTGGGTGTCTTTGCTTTCCCGACCACAAGCTCCCCTGCCTACGCCCACGTTCTTGCCTTTGGCTCTGGTCCCCTCTGTGTCAGGTCTCCGCGGTGCCCCCAGCCGCCAAGCCCTCAAAGAACCACATTATTCTCAGAGCCACCCTACTTTGGTTTCATTTCCCCATGATAATGGGTTGACTAATGACAATCCTCAGTTTTAGACCAAAGAAGTTCACCATGGGTCAGGATATTAACAAGCACTGTTAATGTTAAAGGCAGTGAACGACTAATTCCCCAGTGCACGACTTCACTCGTGACT
Organism: Hyaena hyaena; assembly: GCF_003009895.1. Lineage (NCBI taxonomy): Eukaryota > Metazoa > Chordata > Mammalia > Carnivora > Hyaenidae > Hyaena > Hyaena hyaena. The sequence continues at coordinate 2,265,435 of NW_024080881.1, read as the reverse complement.
CTCTCAACTGTTTTCAAAAATGAAAGACTGAATTGCCACAAGCAAGTCTCAGCCACTGCTCAGCCCAACAGGGGAGAGTGGAGCACAGAGGGGGTGATTATGGACCCCGTGTTCTCTCTCCTCCCCAATGGAGAGGATCAAGGGAGGTCAGACAGGGGTCAGATAAGTGGCGAATTCCCAATCCACTGTCCAAGGGGATGACATCACCCTGGGAAGCCACAAGGTACATTCAAAGTGTGGAAACACACACATACAACAGAAGATATTCTAAATCTGGTGAAGTATATATTAAAAAAAAAAAAAAAACCCGGCAGGTAGCTTTCTCCTTTGCCTTTGGCTTGGCAGTTGGAAGTTTCAAGCAACAGTATTGCCTTGGTGACCTCCTACAGGAAAAGCTTTGTTCTTTCATTTTTTTTCCCCATAAATACACAATCATTTCTTTTGGGGGCTCAGAGAAGCAGCCCTATCTTTAACTTTTTAAAAATTTTAAATTCCAGTATAGTTAACATACAGTGTTATATTAGTTTCAGGTGTATACTATAGAGATTCAACAATTCCCTTCATCACCCAGTGCTCATCACGACCATGGATTCCTTAATCCTCATCACCTGTTTCACCCATTCCTCCATTCCACCCCCCCACTAAGCAACTCTTATCTTTTTTAATGTTTTTTCTTTTAATTTATTTTTGAGAGTCAGAGAGAGACAGCACGAGCAGGGGAGAGTCAGAGAGAGAGGGAGATACAGAATCCAAAGACAGCCTCCAGGCTCTGAGCTGTCAGCACAGAGCCCGATGCAGGGCTTGAACCCACGAACCGCAAGATCTGAGCCGAAGTCAGACGCTTAACCACCCAGACGCCCCTCTATCTTTAACATAGTTGGCCTACGGCCCTGGCTGAGTAGACCCCCGACCATCATCAGCCATGACAAAGAGTCAGGTGTGTGCAGGCCCGGGCCTAGCACAACACAGCCCCAGAATGGTCTCCAGATATGAGATCTGGTAGACCAGATAGCTCACCGAAGAATTCTCCCTTTCTCATAAGAAAAGCAGATTCAGAAGAATTCCACAGTAAACGTGTTGGGTAAATGGGACCGAACACTCTGTCGCGGGACTCTACATCAGCATGAGCTTCTCTTGTTCTTCGGGTACAACTGCAAAATCTCCATTGTAGGAAGGAAGAAAAAGCCATACAGTGTAGACTGCTCAAGTAACCCGGGTATTTACACTCCAACATGGCAAGCCTGGAAGTTAAGAGGGGGAACAGTAATGGGAAATTTATAAGGAAATGTATATGGGAGTGAGAAATTAATGAAGAAATTATTGTTTTATTTTATTTATTTCTGAGAGAGAGACAGACAGACAGCATGAGCAGGGGAGGGTCAGAGAGAGAGGGAAATAGAGAATCTGAAACAAGCTCCAGGCTCTGAGCTGGCTGTCAGCACAGAGCCTGACACGCGGCTCGAACCCACAAACCGTGAGATTGTGACCCGAGCCAAAGTCGGACGCTTAACCGACTGAGCCACCCGGGCGCCCCAGAAATGATTGTTTTAACATGTAAAATGTGAACGTAAATAGGGCAGCCAAGTACAGCGGTCTCGCAGGATGCAGTCACTGTGAAAGGAAAAGTAACAGAGATGCGGTTTGAGCACCTAGGAGGCACCTGAAGCCTCCTGGGGACACGAATCCTTAAGAACAGGACATAGAAGAAGATAAGCATAAGGTCAGGAAGTAAGTCTTGAGAGATCCCTTTGGATATGAATGCAAGAAAAGTTCCAGAAAGAACAAAATGGAGAGTGAGGGATACGAGACAGGTTAGGGCACAAAAATACGGCAAGCGCAGGCACCACAAGTCATGGGGAAATACGGACAGATAAAAATGGCTTGAGAAAGGTGTATTTGTCATCTTACTGAACGCCACCTCCAAGAGTGAACGCTAGATCTGTGCTGTCCAAGGCAGTAGCCATGAACCACAAGTGGCTCCCCAGCACTTGAAATGTGGCTAGTCCAAACTGAGATGTGCTCTAAGTGTAAAATGCTCACCAGTTTCAAAAACGGAAGAGGGGGGAAAGTTTTAATATTTCATGAATACTTTTTATATTGATTATATGTTGAAATATGTTAGCTTTATCAGGTTTTAAAAGTATTAAACTGAACTTAAAGTGGTTTCATTTTACTTTTTAAATGTCATTACCAGAACATTTTACATTACATAGATGGCTGACATATTTCTGTTTGGACAACACTGCTTTTTGTTTGCTTTTTAAAATGTATTTACTTATTTTGAGGGGGGGAGGGGCAAACAGAGGGAGAGAGAGGATCCCATGTGGAGCTCGATTCTTCAAACTGTAAGATCATGACCTGAGCCAAAATCAAGAGTCAGACGCTCAACTGACTAAGCCACTCAGATGCCTTTGTTTGTTTGTTTTTTAAGATTTTATTTTTAAGTAATCTCTCCACCCAGCGTGGGGCCTGAACTCACAACCCTGAGATCAAGAGTCTCATGCTGCACTGACTGGCTAGCCAGGCTATCCATGAATGATGCTGTTTTAAATCGACTACACACCTAAACGTGAAGAGGACAAACATCACTGTTAATACAGAAAAATGTAGAATATATTTGTGACTCCAGGGGGAAGAAAAGAACGTCTTATATGAAACTTCAAAAGCACAAACTTTAAGACAAAAATTAATTAGATTCCATAAAAAATTAAGAATTTCTGTTCAATGAAGAATGCCATGGACAACGTTGATAATTTAGTGGAACGATAGAAAATATTTGAAACCAATAAGAGATTAATATCTAGAATACACAAGAAAATCCTGCAAGTCAACAACAAAGAGGAGACTGCAACCACTAATAAAGATGGGCAAAAGATATGAACAGGAAATTTACAGAAGAGCAAACCCAAAAAAACTCTTCTGGTTAAGAGATCCTTAAAATAATTAGTAATCAGAGAAATACAAATTAAGGCAACAGTAATATATCACTTTACACCTATTATACTGGTAAAAATTAGCAAACTGGATAATATCCAACATTGGCAGAGTTGTGGATATACAGGGCCCCTCACGTGCTGCAGGAGGGTAGACCGGTATAGTTTCTCCACAGAACAACTTGGTACTACTTAGACAAGTGAGTTCCAGGAGTACCCTATGACCCAGCAAACTAGCAATTCCACCCTGGGTTTATATCACCCCAAATTCTCACAGAGATCCAGTAGGGCACACATAATTAACATAACGATGTTCATTGTAACCTTGTTTATAATGGTGGGGAGTTGGAGGCATCCTAAATGTCCTACATGTAGAGATGGAGAGGTAAAATGTGATTGCACACTAGGGAATATTACACAGTCGTTAGATATCACACAGCAACACGGGGTGCTTAGCGGAAAAACGAAGACAATGAGCCAAGCGACACAATTTGCATAAAATATTTACATAATTTACCCAAATGCACAATGGGCAGACCTTGTTTAGATTCACGTTAGAAGAAACCAACTGCAAAACGACTTTTTGCAACAATCTAGGGGAAATTTTAATATAAAGATTAGATAATCTTAGCATAGTGCTGATGTTTTAATTAGAGGTAGATAGTGAAGTCCTTACAGGCAAAATGACATTACATCTTGGGATTGCTTTTAAAAACTCCAGCCACACACACACACACACACATATACACAGGGGACAGATAAGATAAGCAGAATGTGATAATTGTCAAAGCTGGGTAAAGGGTCCATAGGAGTTTGTCATAATATCCTGTCTCTATGCGTTTTTGAAGATTTCCCCAACAAAATATTTCTCAACATGGAAAAAGCAAATGTGCACTAAAAAGACATGTGTCGCAAGAACACAAACAATATAATACACATTAAACTCATTAGAATCGCTGCCTGTAAGGGAAGGGGAACTGAGATGAAAACAGAGTAAGAGTAGGGCTATAGATGGGGGGGAGGGACGCAAGGGAGACGGAACAATATAAAAACACAGGGAAGATGGTGAATGAAATGAAAACTTCAGAAGGGTGAAAAGTGTTAAAAAGACATTAGTTTTGGTGACCTCAGAAAACTTAGGGAAATTGGAAAGGTGGACAGAACCCAAAACACAGCACTAAGGGTGGGCAATAGTAGGTTCAGACTCTACATTTGAGAATAAATCTGGCCTGGAACACAGGGAAGGAAGCCAAGATAAAAAACATGAATAGTGAAGATGAGTGAAAGCTATTTCACAAATGGGTGAGGAAGTCCCTATACATGTTTTAAAAGTCTGAGTGTTGGGGGGCCTAGGGGCCTCAGCTGGTTGAGTGTCCAGTTCTTGGTTTGGGCTCAGGTCATGATCTCACGTTTTGTGGGTTCAGGCTCTGTACTGACAGTGCGGAGCCTGCTTGGGATTCTCTCCCCTTCTCTCTGCCCCGCCCTTGAGCATGCACGGTCTCTCTAAACAAACAAACAAAAAGTGAGTGTAGAGAAACTGGAAATGACAAAGGAGGAGGGAAGGGGAGAGGTAGATAGAATGCAGTGGGAGAAATCATGAGTTGTTTTAAATTTGGAAGGACAGTGCCTCTTCTGAAATAGCCTGAGAAACAAACAAACAAAGAATTCCGGGAAAAAAACTTATCAAAGTAGGTGGGGAGGAGGAGAGCACTCTGGGGAATTTGTGTCTGATGGTATCAGAGAAGCTTCTTTGGAGCTACCACAATGAAGAATGGTGACTGACAACCACTCTGGCATGCTCCACTCTGAGATAAGCTGGGTCCATCAATCTCTATAAACGTCTATTCTTTGTTCAAGGATGACAGTGAATAATCCACCTAATAGCTACTCTTTTGCCACCAGGAGGTGCCCTTGGACCACAGCTGAATTTTGAATGCTAGAAAGGGCCGGGGAGTCACAGTTGCCTGCCTAGACCTCCAGCAGCTTGGTGTGGACTTTCGAGACCCTTTCTCACCCCTTCCCTCCGTCCAAACAAGGAATTTCTCTGGGCCTCTGCACCAAGTATTCTTTTGGTGTGTTCACCACGGACCAGGGACTGTGAAGGACACACGATCAGAGCTAATACTCTACCTAGAGAAAGAAAACCAGCCCATATATATACATGAGCAAAGAAAATGTGGCTGATAAATGTAGCCTGGATAACAACGCATCTTAGAGCCTTCCCAGCTCTGCCATCTTTGGTTCTCTTTCCTCGCCAGTGGCTAACATGTTTGCAATGAAAAAAACTAAGTTACTTTTAAAGCTCTACAAAAACTGACTACGTTTGCTTAAAATATGACGCTTCCTTGTTTCTAAAATGTTTCAAAGCTACCAAAGAGGTTGGCCCGCTAAGAACCCCCGTTCAGAGGACCCAGTGAGATAACCCTTTGTCATCAGCTACCCGCCCCCACTCCCCCGCCCCCCCCAACTGGCCCAATAGCACGACCCATTGTGATGGCGAGCGACATCCCAGGCTTCCGATTACACCAAAGCAATGGCTGCGTCCGCAGCCCTTCTGACGCCGGAGCTCCGATCCTCCCCCAACCCCGCTCCCGAGGTGCTGATTGGCTAGTCGGGGCTGTGGGTGGACTGACCTCCGCTCCGCAGCGACGTCACCAGATGGCCCCGCCCCCGGGTCGGGGCAGCTGGGAGCCTAGCCTGGGGCAGCCATTTGTATGCGGCTGCGGGATTGGCCGCCCGGCTCCCGCGAGGGGGAGGGGAAGGCGGTAGAGCGCACTCGCGCGTGCGTGAGCTGGCGCGCGAGAAAGGGCCCGGTCGCGCCGAGGCTCGAGCGGCCGTCGCCATTTTGTAGGGTTCTCTCTGACGCTGGAGCCGCCGCCACCGCCGCCGCCACCCGGAGGTGCGAAGGGGTCTTGTGGGTGTGTGGGGAGCCCGAGGGTGGGCCGGGCTGGGCCTCTGGCGAACGGGGCCTGACCAGCGTTTGGGTTTCTCTTGCTGCGGGAGGTCCGGGGAAGACAACGGGAGGAGGCGGGGCCGGGTCTCCGGAGGGGGCGGGGCAGGGGTCGGGTCGAGTCTTTGTTGGGGCCAAAGAACTGGAGGTTGGGTCGCTGGGGGAGTCCTAGATTGGGGCCAAGGAAGCCTCTTTATTCTTAGAGTATCTTTGAAGGTAATACCGCCCGGAGGAGAGGTGCACAGATTTCCCTCCAAAACCTCGTTACCAGGGTCACTCTTGAACCTTTCTTGAGCTCTTCTCTTTCCTGCCCCCCCAAAACAGTATTTTAAGACCTAAAACAGCCAACCCTCTTATTTAGATGCTCCTCGTTTCACGGAGATGATACACTAGGCCACGCATGCCGACCCCCTACCTCCTGTTTGGGTGTCACATCTCACACCACCCCTAAAGTACAGACCTTCCCCCACTACTAAAAAAATAAAGCTTATGTGAGGGCCTTGAATCTCGAAGGTGCCAAGAACTTTAGAGGGTTAAACCAAAATGCTGTGCACCGGAATTCCCCACTCCACCCCTAACTTTTGGAAATCTCGTTTCTTCCCTCCCAGGCTCTCGTCAGGATGGTGAAGCTGTTCATCGGAAACCTGCCCCGGGAGGCCACAGAGCAAGAGATCCGCTCCCTCTTCGAGCAGTATGGGAAGGTGCTGGAATGTGACATCATTAAGAACTACGGCTTTGTGCACATAGAGGACAAGACGGCGGCCGAGGATGCCATCCGCAACCTGCACCACTACAAGCTGCACGGGGTGAACATCAACGTGGAAGCCAGCAAGAACAAGAGCAAGGCCTCCACCAAGCTGCACGTGGGCAACATCAGTCCCACGTGTACCAACCAAGAGCTTCGCGCCAAGTTTGAGGAGTATGGTCCGGTCATCGAGTGTGACATCGTGAAAGATTATGCCTTCGTACACATGGAGCGGGCGGAGGATGCAGTGGAGGCCATCAGGGGCCTTGACAACACGGAATTTCAAGGTGAACTGCTCTGGGGTCTGGGCTGCGGAACTGAGTAGTGGAGTCTGGGTCAAGACAGGCGAGAATGCAGGACCACGTGGCTGGCAGGGTGGGGTCTTGAGTTCTATCTTAGCCGGATATAAGAGATGGCGTGTTTACCACTCTTAAGTACAGTTTACTCTTGGAGAAGCAGACACTTCCCCCTTTCAGATTTCTTTGCCAAGCTGTTCCTTTAGCAGCTGTGTAGAATCACACACTGCGGGTTACTTTGTCCCCCAGTCTTCTTCATTCATCTGAGTTCTGCTGGAAGTTTAATCTGCCTGGGCAGATGAGCACCTCAGGGGAGAAGGGAGGATAAAAGTCTGTGGATTACCTGCTTCTTTTGTTATATTCAGGCAGCCTTATCTTTGAGAGTTTAAATGCTTAGGACTTTCTACTCTTTACTGCCTTGGGTGATAGGTTGTTGTAGGAAAGAGGAACGGAGACATCGCGAGAGTTCCCGGTATTAAAAACCTAGATGGTGAACCTGGATTTGGGGGAGTAGCTTTAAAGTGCTCAAATATATTCAGTCTGTGAACTATACAGGCAGCGTCAAAAACCATATTGGACTATTCTAGTCCACCTACTATTATTTAGTGGAAAAAATAATTTATTTTTAAATACTAGGTTGAATGAGATGATGATCTTATTTCTGAGAGGTTCCAGTAAAGGTGTTGTAGAGAGTATTGTGTAATTCTTTTTAAGTTTATTTTCAGAGAGAGAGAGAGCGCACGCGTGAGTGGGGGAGAGGCAGAGAGAGAGACTCCCAAGCAGGCTCTGCACCATCAGCCAGACATGGGGCTTGAACCCACAAACCATAAGATCATGACCTGAGCCAAAATCCAGAGTTAGACGCTTAGCTGAGCCACTCAGGCGCCCCTAACTTTACCAGTTGTAAAGGTACATATGTTCTCCTTAATACCTTGAGGTGTCTGAAGACTGCAGCTGTAGCCACTAGGCACACACGGCTATTAAATACATTTTAAAATTCAGCTTCTCAGTTGTACCTCACACACTTGAAGCACTCAGAAGTCACATGAGCCTAGTGGTGACTGTATTAGTGTAAATACAGAACATTTCCATCATTATAGAAAGTTCTGTTGGACAGTGCTGTTCTACAAGAACTTTTTTGTTGACAGTATCATCTTGGGCCACACATTTACAGCCACTTTCCAGGTTCATGAATTAACACCATTTTTTGAGTGCGACTAAAAGATTAGTTGAGAAGTATCTAGGCATCCTCTGCTAAACCTAGAAAACAGTGAGAAAAGAAAGGGGGGAAGAGGAGAATCTTCACTATCTGCAAATTTTCTTAAGGGTAAGCAAGTTTGCAGATCGTGTAGGTTGCAAATAGCGGGCATCAAATCGCTCTGGCCTCAGCCAGTGGTGCCCTGGCCTTTAGGTCGTCTCTGGCATAGGGTGGAAGTCATAGATAACTTGCTGCCGTTAACTAGTCGTGTGACTTTAGACAAGAGTTTTAATCTCTCTGTGCTTCATTTTCCCCACTTATAAAACAGAATTAACGATGCCTGCAGTACCTCCCTCACAGGATGGTACTGAGGCTAGGGTGAGGTAATAGATGTGAAAATGTTTTCACAGTAAGCATTATATGATGAAAGGTGAGTGTTGTCTGCTCCAATGAGTGTGTTTCCATTATGGTTAGAAACTGACTTATAATGTGATAGTTAAGCTTTACTCATTTACCTATCTTGTTTGTTTTTCTTTTGTTATTTTGCAAAGCTGTTGCCCCGTAGACCGCTTTAAAAATATTCTTACTTTCACTGGAGACAAGACAGTGGACAATGTTGGGGGAAAAATGGGGGTTGTCTCTTGATGGGTAACAAAATGTAAAAGAATGCAGTTAAAGCTGGGGACAAACTCTGCAAAGATACCCTAGTAGCGTGATACTGCATGTCCTTACCTTTTTAATTCACAATCGAATAAAAAAGATAAGGGCAAAAGTATGCACGTGAAAGTCCATTAATTGGGAGGCGCTGGCTTGGGAAGAGTGTGTGTTTTAATAAACCGAGTTTAATTACTCTAGGAAGTAGATGTTTGAGTAACAGCGATCGATGAAATTCTTTAAAACGTCATCACTGCTTTGGAAAAGAAAAAAATCCTTTCTTTGGTTTTCAGGTTCTTAGCCGGGCTTCTCTGGAGAAAGTACCCTACTCTGAGTTACACATACAGACATTTTCATAACCAGCTCTGATTTTTTTTACAGATGACAAGAGAAAGTTTAGCATTGGATAACGGTTTTAAAGAAAATATCTATGTACCAATTTGTCACATTTTTAATAAAGCTTTTTTTTTTTTTTTTTTAAGTCAGCTCCTAGTGAAGGTGGCCTCTTAAGAGTGCCACTTTGAACATCTTTTGAACCTTTACATGTTAGTAGCTGCCATTTAGGCTTCTGCTGCGTTCGTGAGTTAGAAAAGGAAACAGCAGAACTCTTCTTACCTGGGTCTTGGCAGGACCTGTCTCCTGCCCACCTGTAGCAGTGAACTGAACCACCCGGGAGTTAGCAGTTTGCCTTGGAAGACCCTAACTAAAAAAGCAAGTCCTAAGTAACGATTCAAGCTGCTGAATTGGGAATGATGCATGAGTTCAGGAGTCTTGTTTTCCCTTCAGTATGTAAACAAGCACTAACCTGGAGTACTGTTGTGGGTCAGCTATACACCCGGCCTTCTCTGGGTCCAGGCACATGTTAGGAGCTCGGTACTTAGGACCCCAAGTTGCCCATCTCTCAGGATTTTGATAATCTTTTTTATTCCGGTTTTCAAAAGAAAATACTTCTATTAGGCTGGTTTTCTGGGAAATGTTGGCAGCGTATTTCACTAACTTTTGGAGATCTCAGAAAATCTTTTAAGATTTTGGCTTCTCCAAGTGTAGTGAAGTGGTAGAATTTAATCTTTCAATTTTCTTTACCCTGGTTCCTTAAGGTAATAGAGAAGCACAATAATTTTCAACTATAAGAACTTTAGAGGACTTAAATTGAAAGCCTAGTTTTACAACCTTTGGAACATTGTGTGGAGGAAAAAACCCTATCATTTCTATTACAGATCTTTCAGTTCTAGTTAAGAAAATATTTTACCTGAATCCTTTACAGCTACTACAGATGTAGATTTTGCCATAGATGTTTATAAACTTATGAGTTTTACTCTCAATAAAACAGGAATGAAGACTGGATGTAGTAATAGAAACATCATGCAAAAATTACTGAGTTTTGTTTCTCAAAAAAAATAATAACTAGGGCCAGAATCAAAAGCAAAAAAGCAAATTAAGTTGAGAAAAATATTTTTATGTACTTTTAGGTCTCTGAGTTGGCTACTTTTTAGCTACTTTTTAGATTGGCATGGTTTCTCCGACTTCAGAATCGGAGCAGTTTGTGTCTGTCACACAGGTTCATGTATGTCACTGTGCATGTTTGAAAACCAGGTAACTTGTGGTCTTCCAGTCTAAATCATAGGGAGCTGTACATTTGGGATATAAATTGGGGCAAAAAAAAGTCTGCGTTTCTCTTCTAAACGTAGTTAGCACAGGGCCCTTAATAACTTCTAAGAATTGGAATGGGAGTATTTAAATCTCTGAAAGCAATGGTGGCTAAATGCTGCTTTCAGAGAATTACTGCCATTTGGTATCTGTTGACTGTCAGTGGTGATGGTGGGTGCTGCCTCTCTGCTAGCAGCTAGAGCACTTTTGTTTCTGCTAAAGAAAAGGTTTTAACTCGGAGGTGGCAAGTACTAGAGATGGGGGTGGTATGAATCTTAGACACTGGGCGGAACTGGTTTGACTAAAGCGATGTTCCTGCGCTAACCCGCTCCCCTCTCAGGGTCAGTGCATGGCGCTGTTCTGGCCACCGTCCTGAATCGGGCTGTTTCCAACAGGATGGTGGAGCACGGGGCCTCCTATCTGCATAGCTGCAACCAGAACAAGGTCTGTTAAAGAGAGAGCAACTTGCCTATAGTGGAGGGGGGATTTATTCTGAGCCGCCTTTAAGAGTGACGTGAAATCCCTGTTCTGCTTCTCTAGTGGCTGCCTTTTGGCTACGATTTGAGAAGTAACTGACTTCATCTCCAAAGTCTTAGGCAGTTTGGGACTAAATACTGCCAAAAATACTCCCTTCCTCAAACTGCTTTTAAAGACCTTGGGTGCTTTCATCAGTTAAGGCTCCTTGGGCTTGGAGTTAACACAAGCTCAGGGCCAAGATTGTTTCTTCTCTTAGCTGTTCTGGTGCTGGTCATTTCCTGGAGGAGTGGATGTTGCTTGTTTGTATGGGTGCCCAGAGACCTTTAGTAAAATGCTGCATTTTTCTAACAAGTAGATAATCCCCTATGAAGAATCAGAATTGTAAACTACACTGCAGGATGAATGCTGAGCATTCCATTTCATGGGAACACACTGTCTCTAAGAAACCAGAATTGTTTCAGTATCTTTCTGATTGCTGTTGAGAGACCTTGGACAAGTTTTCATTTTCACAGTAGGCATGGATTCACCCTTGCTGAAAAACGTGGGGTGGGGTTGAAACCTGGAGGGTCTCCTAACTCCTAGAGGTACTGGAGGTGAAGCAGATGATGAGCCACGTATGATTTGTGTACCCAGCATAACCTTCTGGTAACACCTGCAAAAATGGCTGGACGAAACAAATGGACAGAAGATCGCTGTGGTTTTTAAGCTACAGTTAAATGCTCAGGCCGTGTATTGCCCTGAGTAAATCAGTGAAGAGGTTGGTAAGATGCTTTTCGAATTTGGCATAACCGAGGTTTTGTTGGCTAGTTGATTTGGAAGAAATGGCAGGTCTTGAATCGTTACAGTTACAATCAATCTTAGCCGTGAAAAGTGCTGAAAAGTTTTTCCGTTTCTGTGTTGGGGGGCAGGGGAAGGAAGGGAAAGTTGTGGACACAGAAGTAGGAGGGAATCCGGTCTACCTGATGTAAGTAGAAAGTATTGACTGGTCTTAGAGGACTCAGATTTTCTAGCTGGCATCTGTATTAAAAAGTAATATCGACACCTTTTGGAGGCGGTTGCTGAAATAGGGTTGCAGAGCATGTGTGTGTATGTGTACCTTAGGCCAACTAGTTTACTTTCATTTGGGGAGGATTAAAGAATGTCAGCGGGTTATAATATGTCTTCTTACATCTGTTTTCTCAAGGCAAACGAATGCACGTGCAGTTGTCCACCAGCCGGCTTCGGACTGCGCCTGGGATGGGAGACCAGAGCGGCTGCTATCGGTGCGGGAAAGAGGGGCACTGGTCCAAAGAGTGTCCGGTAGATCGTACAGGCCGTGTGGCGGACTTTACCGAGCAGTACAATGAACAGTACGGAGCAGTGCGCACGCCTTACACCATGGGCTACGGGGAATCCATGTATTACAACGATGCATATGGAGCACTCGACTACTACAAGCGTTACCGGGTCCGCTCTTATGAGGCAGTGGCGGCGGCGGCGGCGGCCTCTGCATACAACTACGCAGAGCAGACCATGTCCCATCTGCCTCAAGTCCAGAGCACAGCTGTGACCAGTCACCTCAACTCCACTTCTGTCGATCCCTACGACAGACACCTGTTGCCAAACTCAGGTGCTGCCACTTCGGCTGCTATGGCTGCTGCTGCCGCCAACACTTCCTCCTATTACGGAAGGGACAGGAGCCCCCTGCGCCGCACTGCAGCTGTGCTCCCCGCAGTTGGAGAGGGCTACGGTTATGGGCCAGAGAGTGAGCTGTCTCAGGCTTCAGCAGCTGCACGGAATTCTCTGTATGACATGGCCCGATATGAGCGGGAGCAGTATGTGGACCGAGCGCGGTACTCAGCCTTTTAAAAACTGGAGGTGAGAGTGGGGTGGGTGTGGTTAAGAGACTGTATTTAGTTTCCTTGAAAGAGACCTGTGCTGCATGGAGGAGGCTAAAGCCACCTGTTTGTTTGCTGTCAGGACACTATCCAAGTGGTATAAATTCCATAGCAGTCATAAATATTTCTCTAGCTTAGGCCAGAGGTTCACTTGGCCTATTGAGGTTTTTTAGTGTACGACTCCAACCACTTTGTTCCTTCTGAGAGAACAACAAACTCAGAATATTTTTTTTTTTTAATATTTTTATTTCTAGGAGAGAGGGAGAAAGAGACAGCGTGAGCAGGGGAGGGTCAGAGGGAGACACAGACTCTGAAATAGGCTCCAGGCTCCGAGCTGGCAGTCAGCACAGAGCCCGACGCGGAGCTCGAACCCACAAACCGCGAGATCATGACCTAAGCGAAAGTCGGACCCTTAACCGACTAAGCCACCCAGGCGCCCCCGAACTCAGAATATTATTTAATCAAGTGTAAGCAGTCTGGGTTACAGCACATAGTTAAGAGAACTTTTGTTGAGTCCCATCTGTACATGAGATCATTTAATCTCCACAGTAAGCCTTTAAGATGTTTTCTCTTTTACAGAGAGGGGAGCGAAGGCTCAGAGAGGTTAAGTACTTTGTCTGAGGTCATCTGATAATTGAGAGGTAGAGTTCAAATTCAGGCCTTGCTGACTTCAAAACCACTCTCTTTCCACTATAAAAGTCACTGTGGTGTAAGCTGAAGAGCACAGGTTCAGGAGTTAAGAATGAATGTCACGGTGAGAATTTTAACTACAACTTTAGACTTCTCACTTGCTAATAAAACTACTACTTAGGTCATTAGCCTTTATCAGAGGAAACTCTTCTAATATCCTAGATCTGTAAGCCAGGTAAAGGCCTATAAATTTTAGGTGTTTATTTCTAAGACCCTTGAAAGCAAAATGTTTTGATGCCACTGTCCCATGGAGTCCTTTCCTTATCGGTAATCCAGAGCATCTTACTCTGCATGGGCACTTTAAGCTCTATTTCTGCAAATTCTCTGTTACTATCGTTTAGAGCCCCAACACTTCTCATTTCTTATAGGAATTTTTGTTTTGGTTTTTGTTCAAGAGGAACCTATAAAGAACTAGAACAGGTAATTTTCTAAGGTGTATAAAATCCCACTGATGGTGACCCTAGAAATTTAATTTTTCCTACTTGAGAAAAGGTGTACCAAAGATGTTGGAATAATTAGTAATATCTAGAGATTAATAAATCTTTTCGTCTGAGTGGAAATGGCATCATGGCAACTTCCTGTTCTCATGGTTTTCCTTGTACTTTGAAATCAAGCACCACTTGAATTGGAGGCCTTACCCGAGAGGTTAAATGGAGTTACCACTGAGTTTCCAAGGTTCCTAACTTATCCTGTTGGTATAGAAGAAAATAAAGCAATAGGAATTTGCCCTTTTATGTAGTGAGAAGCAAATGATGGTTTGAACCTGTGATAAATTACATCCTGTACGACCATGACACGACTGGGATCTCCCGAGACCATTGTGTAGCAGTGTGTCTTCCTGTGCGTGTAGGTAATCTCATACCTTGTGTAGCTTGCCTAATTTTTACTTTCAGTGCAGCAGGATCTGCCATGAAGTGGGATATTTCTCTAAAGGTGGTATCATCTACCAGATTGACTTCTGTTTTTTCTCAAATGTGTTTCAAATTAGTGTACTGTGGTCTTAAAAGGGTATCACTAAGGTATTTTAAAGTGAATTTTGACTGCAAGCAGTGGTTGTTCAACTAACCTCTTTTTAGTGATGACTTTTAAAGAAACTTACCTTCCAGGTGTGAACCTCAAATGGACTGAATAACCCTGAGTTGGTTGCAGTCCCAGGAGCCTGATGTTAATGAGGCTGCCAGGATGAAATACTCCAGAACTGTTGGGGATCTGAATTTGGGTCTCACCCTAGCAGAACTGATTCAAGAACGTCACAACTTTTGAAGTCGGTTGGTACAGATCAAGACCCAAGATTTGGCCTTTTGTCTGTAATAAGTAGAGGAACTTGGTGTGAGTTAACTTCTTTTCTCCCTCAGCCATTGGTGTCTGGAGTTCCCATCATCAATGGAAGAATTAGAGAATTTTAGGATTTCTTCCTTTGATTTGGTAAGGGAGATGTGATCAACTAGGGGAACTACTAGAATTATGGCTCTAAATCTGTGGCAGTATGACATGTAGGTATGTTGGAGGGTAAATGAACCATTCCTTGATACCCTTTGTGATTGTTGTTTCTGCAATTTGTTTGCTATGAAAAATTAAAACAAAACAGATTTAGAGTAGTGCATTTGGCCATATTTGAGATCTTGGCATCTTCTGCTTTTTTCTGGACCTAAAAATTAAATTATGGTTTTGGATAATAGCTGTGTATGCCCTTTGTTGCTGTGACCGTAGCCTTGTGTCACAGAGGTGGTCTTGCCTAAAAAATGGTAAGAGAAAGAGAAAGATGTATTTTATCACCAACACAGCAGTCTTCCAGATATATTCCTTCTTATCCTATATATAACTAGAAGTAGATTCCTTGGTAATTACATGGGATGTAAGTTTGATCCAGTCTGACTTGGTTTTGTTTTGTTCTTTGTTTTTTTCCCCCCTGGAATACAGGACGGGACCAGGGCCCTTGTGCTCGGAGCCAAGCTGCTCTCCAGGCATTGTGTAAGCCTCTTGTGTTGTGCTCTCTTTCAGGTAGGATAATTGCGGACTGAACCCTCGGGCTGCGGTCATATATGAGAACTTGCTCCGCGCGGTCCCCTTTGCCGGGATGTTTCCATTGCTTCATGTTTCAGTAAACAAAGGAGTTTGTGACCAACTATGTTTTCTTTCTTAATTTAATTCTTCTAAGTTGACTTTTCTTTCCTCCTGATACTAGTCTCTGTAGCTTTTCATTCTATTCCTTATATTCTCAGCCTCTGAGCAGCCCTAGGTAAGGATTATGCTGGCAACCCCTTTTTCCTGTACAGTGGAACCCCTCTTATCTTGCTTTCCTTAGGAGTTGAACCCTTCTCCCTGTCTACCTGCAACATCTCCTTTCCCTTTAAAATGACCATGTAGTGGCAAGCGACCTTTTACTCTTCTCTGTTAGCTCTGGACTCTAACATTGAAGCTAATCTTCTGAAACTGCTAGGACCATTGGGGTTTTGGGGGTGGGGGTTGTTGTTTTGTTTGTTTTGTTTTGTTTTTTTATGTCTGACCTGTGATCGTGGTACAGCATTAGCTGAAATTTAGCCTTGTTTTATTCCACTCCTCCCATTTTTTTTTTTTTTTTAATATTTTGACAAATAAACGTTTCTAACACTTAAGTACCTTTTTGTGTTTGTGCTGTTATTTACTACCAGTATCTTCTGGTTCTTGCATCTTCTGCTGCTTCCTTAGTTGTGCTCAAACTATAAAATTTGGTTGAGTATCTGGGGCGCCTGGGTGGCTCAGTCAGTTAAGCGTCCGATGTCAGCTCAGGTCATGATCTCACGGTTCATGGGTTTGAGCCCTGCGTCAGGCTCTGTGCTGGAGCCTGTTTCGGATTCTGTGTCTCCCTCTGTCTCTGACCCTCCCCTGCTCACGCAGTCTCAGAAATAAAACGTTAAAAAAAGTTATGAATGAGTATATGCCTGAAATTTAGATGCAGAAGGAAGGGTTTAGTAGGGTCTAGGTAATGTGGCCTCAGTAATGGAGGGAGGAAAGTTAGCCAGCATCTTGAGACATTGACAAGTACGCTACTGCTTATGGTCATGATCCTTCTTTCTACCTAATTAGAGCTGCTTTTTCCACTTTACAGGCTAGCAAACCCAGCTTAGAACCCCTGTATCAGGAAAAAATTAAGCCAGAATATTTCCAAAGACATCAGGTTTACTGTTTGACTTTATGTGTTCAATTAAATTCACTTACAACTACTCAAAAAAGTTTCCCTCTGGTGTTAATATTCTGCTAGGATTGGACTTTGGCTAAAATGAGAACATGTCATATTTTGAGCAGAAAAGCAAGTAGGCTATTAATGATCAGCAGTGCCAACATTCTGCAATTAAACATGTATAATTTTTTAAAAGATGTATGGACCTTGCTTGGTCTCCAGAAAAGCAAGTTTAGTGATAGACGTAATCTTACTTAAGCTTTATTTATTGCAACCTAGATGGAAATGCTGATGTGTAAATTCTGACTACCTGTGAATTTTAAAGCAAAATTTTCCCTGATTTTTTGGGGGTAGGATAGAACAGTCTGGAGATGTTAACCTGTCCATTCACCACTATAACAAGTGGTAAAGTACACAAGGCTTCAACATCCCCTAAGGAGGCAAGGCTATCCATTTTACATAAAAAGGAAAAAAAAGATACTGGGATCCCTTGTAATTTATGTGCAAGGTACCAAGCAGAACAAAGTTAACTGTACAGGTTTTGTTGATCTCACCAAAATCTCAGGTCCTCCCTCTGTTTTGGGTCTGTGCAAACTTTTAATATAACAGTTTAACATACCTTGATTTCTATCTCACTGGCAGGACAAACAAAAACAAAAAACACCAAGGTCTGTGAAACAGTTCTACACCAGCTCTCTCTCAAAAACTTGGCAGTTATTGGAAGTACTCTACATCTGTGCTGTCCTCAATTTATAGCCATTAGCTACATGTAGCTGGCTCTTAAGTACTTGAATGTGACTACTGAAGGTGAGAAACTGGAGTTTTCAATTTTACAATTAGCCACATGTGACTAGTGGCTACTACTGGACTACACAGTTTCAATGATAAAAGAAGTTATATGAGGAGGGGAAAATGCCTTGCACAATCATACAAAATATTTTTCCTTTAAAAAGTCCTTTCACTCCTACCAAAATAGCACCCTGGGAAAGGGGTTGGTTTTCAGCCAATGTGAGGACTGTTTAGTAGGAACAAATGTATTTCTAAATCTCTATTATTACCATGAGAAACTGGATGTTGTGGACACAAAATCCCTTTTACACGAAGACAAAATTTCTCACTATTGACCATTTCAGAGTCGCATGAGACCTCTCACAGTAAAAGCACCTGCATTCATGTATCAGTGATTTGAATTCCTACTATGAGCCAGGATTTGGGTGATGAAGGAGACTGAGGCCTATGTGGTTTGTAGCAGAGAAACAAACATTAATTACCTATCTTTTAAGTAAAGGACGGAGTACAGGATGCTCTGAAAACATAATAGTGACCGATTTGGGTGGGTGCTGGACTATTAGTTGCCGGTCCAAGTGAGCAAACAGCTCCTGTGAAGGCCCCTGATCAGGAAGAGTGTGGCCTACACAAGAAACCAGAAAGGGAGCTCTGTGGCAGAAGAAAATCTGTGCAGTAAGAATCTAAAGAGGGAAATTAATAGGCACAGTTCATTAGAGCCTTAGAGGCTGTCTTAGGAATTTCATCTTTATCCTAAAAGCCTCACTGGAAGCCATTAAAGGGTTTTAAGTTTTTTGGTTTTTGTTTTTTTTTTAATTTTTTTTTTTTTAATGTTTTATTTATTTCTAGGAGAGAGAGACAGCGTGAGCAGGGGAGGGTCAGAGAGAGAGGGAGTCACAGACTGAAACAGGCTCCAGGCTCCGAGCTGGCAGTCAGCACAGGGCCCGACGCGGGGCTCGAACCCACGAACCGCGAGATCATGACCTAAGCGAACGTCGGACGCTTAACCGACTAAGCCACCCAGGCGCCCCTAAAGGGTTTTAAGTTTGAGGGTAACAGGATCAGACTCACTTTTCTCAAAACGATCACTCTTAGGGTCACCTGGGTGGCTCAATCAGTTGAGTGTCTGACTCCTGATTTTGGCTCAGGTCATGATCTCACAGTTTGGGAGTTTGAGCAATCAGATCAGGGTCTGCACTGGCAGTGTGAAACCTGCTTGGGATTCTCGTTCTCTCTGCCCCTCTCCTCGTATGTTCACTCACTCACTCAGAAATAAACATTAAAAAACAAAAAAACACAATTACTCTGGAGAGGAACAAAAGTAAATTATTGTATGTGAAATTTTTGTGATAAACAGCAGCAGTCTGTCCCCTAACCATGAAGCCAAAAAGGGAGAAAAAAAAATACCTTGTAAACAGGAAAAGGACCATTCATAAGGACATGTGACTCAAGGGGGCAGTCAAAGGGGTAGAGTTTAAATCCCTGAGGTTAACCCGTAAAGAATGAGCTATGCCTCTCCTACCCTAACATTTGGTGAGCACCAGTTGCTGGCCGGGCCCCAAGGGCTTTGCACAAGGTACTGCTGAGGGGCAGGAGAGAGAAGGTCTCAGCTGAGAGGATGGCATGATGAAAATGGCAATTGCTATGAGAAATGTAGAAGTTTTGTGTCAGTTTAGAGAAGGGCAATTATTTATGCAATCCTACCAAAACTCCATTGTTTATTCTTTGTGCCTTAAGACCTCTTTCCTTTGAAACAAACTTAGCAATTTACAGAGACCGTGCAAATGAAGGGACAATGAAGGCCAAGGGCCCTGGCCCAGTTTGGGGGTGGAGGATGGAAATGAAGAATATCCCCAGGTCTTCCATCTCCATGACTTTTCTTCTTAAGCAGTCTACTATTTGATGTGGGGTTCTGGGCATCCACCCAAGCAACACCCAGCCATAGCAGCAGCACTGTAAGGCACTTCAAGTACAAAGCACAATCAATCCTAGCCTGATTTAAATATTGCTCCCCAGAAGAAAAGCATCCAGATTCCCCGAGGTGGTGTCTGAGGACTCCCTGGCTTCTACTGCAACACTTTCCCTCAGGTGGGAGGGGAGACTCGGACTTGTTACAGCATCTCCTTG
This sequence comes from Hyaena hyaena, assembly GCF_003009895.1. NCBI lineage: Eukaryota > Metazoa > Chordata > Mammalia > Carnivora > Hyaenidae > Hyaena > Hyaena hyaena. Next base: position 2,245,895 of record NW_024080881.1, on the reverse strand, counting down.
GTGAGAAAGCTCCTATTGTAGCTCCAAGGCCTTGCTCAGACCTTTAGGCTTCTGGCAGCTTGTAGAGGCAGACAATGAGGCATAGAAAGATACCATGCTTTCAGCACTCAATGCACTGCACACAGCTTGTCTGAAAGGCAAAAAAAGGTTGGCAGGGGGGCTGCAAGGCAGCCCAGAAAAGGGAAGCAACTTGCCCAAGATTGGCTTCACGGCTTATCAGGATTTGGGCTCACAAATCTGGTCCTCAAAAAGTCTCTTGCCCTAGATTTGGGAGGAGGAAAGGTGAAACATTCCTAGGAAAAGCTGTCAGCTTGTCAGAATCATCCCTCTCAAGGTCTTTCTTAAGATATGGGCTATGGGGGCGCCTGGGGGCTCAGTCGGTTAAGCGTCCAACTTCAGCTCAGGTCATGATCTCACAGTTCGTAGGTTCAAGCCCCGTGTCAGGCTCTGTGGTGACAGCTCAGAGCCTGGAGCCTGTTTCAGATTCTGTGTCTCCCTCTCTCTGACCCTCCCCTGTTCATGTGGTCTCTCTCTGAGAAATAAATAAAACACTAAAAAAAAAAAAAAAGATCTGGGCTACGTTTTGCTGAGAAGAACTGAAGTACCAGAAATGACACATCAGCCCCAGGAACCCACAAGGGAAGAGGTTAAGGTCTGGTGAGAGAATTTCCATCAGTAGTGCCTTAGGTTTGTGGGCCCTTTGAAGATCCCAGCCAAATCCAAGCCACCCAACAGCCCCGTGATTTGATTTGATGACTCACCAATCACCTCTGCTGGTCCACAAGAACCCAGTGAGGTAGCCTCCTTGGCTACCCTGGTAATTAAAGCAACAGAGGTTTAAAAAGCTAAATGACTTGGCCCCGCTCCCCTGGCACACAATGCTGAGGAAAAAAGATTCTGGATTCCTAGTGCTTGTTTTCTACAGCAGAAAGCGGCAGGCAGCAGCCACGGAAGAGCAGCTGGCAGAGGGACCTGGCAGTCCTAGCGGGAAACCCTATCCACACAAGGGAAACACAACAGGAGATTTTTCAGCCTCTTCACTTGGCAAGGTGAACTAGACTGCCAGTGATGGTGGTCCTGGACTGACCTTGGCTCTGGTATCTCTGAAGCAGCGCAATGGCTATGAGAATTAGGAAAATGATTAGGGAAAGCAGTCTCCCCACCACAGACACCATCATGTTCCCTCCGAGCTGGGGCGTGGCCAGGACACTTCAGGGGCTGTGTTTAGAACCGTGCTCTGCCTCTCCATATAGACACAAGGAAGAATTTGAGAGATCATCTAAATTGGGCGACTGGCCAACACTCCAGGGACCACACCGGTGCTGAAGCCACAGTACACTAGACAGGCTTGCATCAGGCAGGTACAGAGCCCCAGGCCCCACTGGGAAGCCAGAACTCTGGGTGCACCTCAGAATAGAGCTCCCACTGCCACTGCACACTCATTAAAGGCTGAAATTTGGGCTCTGGAACTGGATTGCCAAAACTTAATTACAAGCCCTTTCTGTGGCCTTAAGACATGTTACTTAACCTCTCTGAGCCCATTTCATCATAAAATGGGAATAACAACCTTCCTCTTTGTTGGGAGTAAATATAAAACACTAAACTGTCCATTCCCATCAAAAATGAACTGTGGAGACCTTGGGTGGCTCAGTTGGTTAACTGTCCGTCTCTTGGTTTCGGCTCAGGTCATGATCTCATGATTCGTGGCATCCAGCCCCACATTGGGCTCTGGCTGACAGAGTGGAACCTGCTTGGGATTCTCTCACCCTCTCTCTGCCCTTCTCCCGCTTGTGTGTGCACTCTTCTCTTTCCAAATAAACTTAAAATACAAAAAACAAACTGATGTGGGCAGGCAAAAGAGAAGGTTCCACTCTCTGAAGCTCATGAATTACTGGAGAAGGTGGACCTTCAAATACACAAATCTATGATGACAAACTATCAAAAGGGCTATGCATGCATCCAGAAAGGTAGAGGGAGGAGAGCTGTCGTCATACTCTCTTTAGTCCTTCAAGGATTCCAGCTCCCTCTCCTTCAATTTCATACCCAGCTATGAGATCTAAAGACAAACCCACTTGCTCAGCCCTTAGGGATCACCAAATCTCAAAGATAAACGGCCCTCCTAGGTTATCAAACAGTTCTACCTTCTTTGCTTTTTACTGACAGAACTTTTCTGGGATGGAGCACAACTTCAGCCCTAATAGTGGCCATTGCCCAATCCTCTGGTCCTACCTCAGGGTCTGGTTCTATGCTGGCACTTGTTTTGTTTTGTTTCTTGTTTATGTGAGAGAGAGAGCAACAGGGGAGGGGTAGAGAGAGAAAAAGAGAAAGAGAATCCCAAGCAGGCTCCATGCTGAGGCTCACAACCGTGAGATCACAACCTGAGCCAAAATCAAGAGCCGGACACTTAATCAACTAAGCTACCCAGGGGCCCTGGCACTTGTTTCTTGAATGACTAGTGACTGCTGAGGCAATGAATGGATTGGGCAAGGGCAGAAAGTAGTATGTTCTCAAGAAAAGTGCTTACTTCAAATGATAGCTTACATATATACATTAATTATTAAATGCCTGTTACATATCAGGCACTGATGCCTGGCACAGGAAATTTAATTCCCTGTCCCACCCCCTCCCCCAAACTTGCAATTTTGTGAGGAAAATGTTCAATAAACAAAGAAAGTGAGTTAAGTACAAAATATATAAGCTGGGCACAATGGTAGGGAAAAACGGGAGGAGGCATCTACTTAGAGGTTGACAGAAGGATCCTCTGATACTTGATCCTGAAGCTCTAAGATCTTAGGGATAAGATCTTAGCCCTAAAGTGGTTATCCAACAGAAATATAATGTGAGCCACAAATGCAAACTACATATGCAGTTGATCCTTGAACAAGATGGGGGTTGGGGCATCAACCTCCCGTATAGCCAAAAATCCACATATAACTTTTGACTCCCCCAAAACTTAACTACTAATAGCCTACTGGCTTAAACCCTTACTGATAACATAAACAGTTGATTTACACATATTCTGTATGATGTATGTATTATATATTGTATCCTTACAATAAAGTAAACTAGGAAAAGAAAATGTGAAGAAAATCCTAAGGATGAGAAAGAACATTTATAGTACTATACTGTATTTAGTTGGGGGAAAAACCCACATAAGTGAATCTACACAGTTCAAACCTATATTGTTCAAGGATTTTCAACTATAATTTGAGAACCTCTACTAGCCACATTTAGGAAGGTAAAAAGAGGGGCACCTGGGTGGCTTAGTTGGTTAAGTGTCCGACTTCGGCTCAGGTCACAGTCTCACAGCTTGTGAGTTCGAGCCCCATGTTGGGCTCTGACAGCTCAGAGCCTGGAGCCTGCTTCAGATTCTGTGTCCCTCTCTCACTCTGACCCTCCCCCACTCATGCTCGCGCGCTCTCTCGCTCTCTCTCCCCTCTCTAAGAATAAACATTTAAAAAAAATTTTTTAGTAAAAAATAGGTGAAACTAATAATTTTATTTAACCCAATATATCCAGTATATTATATATGATCATGATCATTTAAATATGAATATCTCAAATTATTTTTCATACTAAGCTTTTGAAACTCCACAGTTATTTTACACTCACAGCACCCTATATGGCTGCGGCTATACTAGCACAACTTTAGTTGGTATGCAAAACCAAAGGAATTGCTGAAATTGCCTAGAATAGGGTTTCAACCTTAACACTACTGACATCTGGGGCTAGGTGATTCTTTGGTGGAAGGGAGAGATTCTTTCCTGTGTGTTAGAGGATACTTAGCAGCATCCCTGGCCTCTACCCACTAGATGCCAGTAGCATCACCTCCCACCCCCTCACCCCCAGTTTCGACAATTAAAAACTTCACACTGCCAAATGTGCCAGGAGAGGGTGGGGAGCCAAGACAGGAAATCACCAATGGTTGAGAACTACTGACCCAGAGGGAGAACATAGAGAAGAGGGTCCAGGAAAACTGGGAAGTCCAGATTTAGCATCTACCTTAGGTGGTATGCCCAAGGAATTAAAAAGAACAAAAAGGAAGGGGTGTGGTGATTTCCTGTGAAGAACTCAGAGATCCATTTCTAGCACATGAAAAAACCTAACCAATGTCTCTAACAGCAACATCAAGAAGTCTTCCTCCACCAAGTTTCTCTCCTCTTTTCTGAACCATTCCTCTAGGCCCATGGAATTTCAAAAGCATATATGAAGGACCACTGTCCTCAAAGAAAAATTCCATATACCATTTTGGAGAGATTAGGAGTTATCCAAATTAGAGGAAATCATAGGTACAGATTCAAATCTCAACTACCATTGCCTCTTGGACAGACAGCCTGCTTGAGCACAGAGACAGAATCTGGGGCTGGAGATGGACATTTGGGAATCTTCAGAATACAGACGGTTGGTAAAACTAAGGGAACTGGTGATACCACCAAATGAGAAGCATGGAGAAAAGAGAGAATAGAGCCCCAGCCTCACTTTCACTACCCTGAAAAGTTATCAGCTTCCTTTTCACCTTGAAAACCCAAATCTGTTTAAAACAAAAGAGGGACTTTAAGGAACATCCAGAAAATAGCTAGTGTAAATACTAAGGGAGAAGGGGCCTTGTTGTAAGAGTCCAGCCTATACTGTGACTGAAGCTGAGTGAGCAAAGGAGCAGGACACAGAGAACTAAGATGAGGAGGGGGCAGGTCATGCAGGGCTTTACAAGCCTTTTGCTGGATTCTGACTTTGAATGAAAGAGCGAGCCCCCAGCTGATGGACAGGAGTGTGGGGGTATTTGACATGATCTGATTTCCATTTTATTTAATGTTTTATTTATTTCTGAGAGAGAGAGAGAGAGCATGAGCAGGGGAGGGTCAGAGAGAAAGGCAGACACAGAATCTGGAACAGGCTTCAGGCTCTGAGCTGGCTGTCAGCACAAAGCCCAACGTGGGACTTGAACCCACGAACCGTGAGATCATGACCTGAGGTGAAGTCGGACGCTTAACCAACTGAGCCACCCAGGCGCCCCTGATTTCCATTTTCAAAGGATCACTCTGAGAGGCACCTAACTGGTTCAGTACTTAGTGAATGCAACTTTTTTTTTTTTTTTTTGGAAAAGCATACAACTCTTGATCTCGGGGTCTTGCCTTCCAGCCCCATGTTAGGCATAAAGCTTACTTGATAAAATAAAATTTTAAAAAGGGATCACTCCAGTTGCTATATTGTGAACAGATGGTAGATAATGTAGAAGCAGGGAGATCAGGGGCGCCTGGGTGGCTTAGTCGGTTAAGCGTCCGACTTTCGCTTAGGTCATGATCTCGCGGTTCGTGGGTTCGGGCCCCGCGTCGGGCTCTGTGCTGACTGCCAGCTCAGAGCCTGGAGCCTGTTTCAGAGTCTGTGACTCCCTCTCTCTCTGACCCTCC
>NW_024080881.1:2113808-2240353 GCF_003009895.1 Hyaena hyaena | reverse complement strand
CTGAGAAGTAAAACCAACAAGATTCCCAATGTATGGAATGTGGGAGTAACGAAGTTCTTGGTCAGAATAACTGAAGGATGGAGTCTCCATCAACTGAGATGAGGGATGGGTATAAGAGGAGTGGTGGTGGAGGGGGATATCAGAAGATCAAAATTATACAAGTTTTAAAATATCACACACCCAAGCAAAAATGTCAAATGGGTAGTAGGATATGAATCTGAAGTTTGGAAGAAAGATTTGGAGCACAGATTTAACTTGAGAATACTGATAAATTTTTTTTTTTTTTAAATGTTTTTATTTATCTCTAGGAGAGAGAGAGAGACAGCGTGAGCAGGGGAGGGTCAGAGAGAGAGGGAGTCACAGACTGAAACAGGCTCCAGGCTCTGAGCTGGCAGTCAGCACAGAGCCCGACGCGGGGCTCGAACCCACGAACCGCAAGATCACGACCCAAGCGAAAGTCGGACGCTTAACCGACTAAGCCACCCAGGCGCCCCGATAAATTTTGAATCCAAAGGATCACCAAAGACCCACAGCTGAACCATGGAGCCTCAAACATCAAGAGGTCAAAGAGAAAGGGGAACCAGCAGAGGAAATTGAGAAGGCAGAAAAACCAAGAGTGTTGTGACCTGAAGTCAAATGAACTAAGTGTGAAGGAAGAGAAAGTAATCAACTATGTCAAAATACTAACACCAAAAACATAAGTAGGTAGATGAGGACTAAGAATTGACCAGGGGTTTAGGGGATTAACTGCAAAACAACACAAGGGCCTTTGGGGTGACAAAAATGTTCTTCTTGTAATTCATCAATGTGTCAATCTACATACTCTTAAAATCAGTATTCTTTTTTACATGGAAATACCTCAATAAAACCACTTTTTTTTCTTTATAAAAGGTGAGTCACCCCACACTTCTCTGCATGACTATTTCACTCAGAGTAAAGGTCAAACAGGTCCTAGATGATCTGTCCCATCACTGAACGATCTGACCTCCTCTCTTGACTATTCTCTCCTCATCGTTCCACTCTTGCCGCTACCAGCCTTACTATTAAAACAGGCCAGCTACAATCCCATCTTGGGGCACCTGCTCTCTCCACTTGGAATACTAGAGATCTGTTTGGCTCTTGCCTCATTCAAGTCTGGTCAAACCTCAGTCTCTCCATGAGGCCTGGCCCCCTTTTACCACAATAATCTGCCCACACACACATGGCTCTAGCTCTCCAAATACTCCACACTCAACTCTTCCCTTTTTAATACAAAGCTGTTTCGTAACAATGTACTTATTTACTATGTTCACTGTCTGACTTGGGCTGGAGTCTAAGTTTCAGAGGGTGGAACTTCATAAGGACTGGCACAGAGGAGAAACCAACACACCACCAAAATGGACATGTGACATGAGCAAGAAATAATCCTTGGTCTTCTCAGTTTAAAAAAAAAAAAAAAAAGTGACCACATGATTTAGCAACATGAAATCAAAAGCAATGTTCCTGTGGAATGGTAGGGATAAATAAAAGTCTGATTAAAGAGGGGCGCCTGGGTGGCTCAGTCAGTTAGGCATCTGACTTCGGCTCAGATCATGAGCCGCGTCGGGCTCTGTGCTGACAGCTCAAAGACTGGAACCTGTTTCAGATTCTGTGTCTCCCTCTCTCTGCCTCTTCCCAGCTCACGCTCTCTCAAAAATAAATATTAAAAAAAAATTTATTTAAGTCCGATTAAAGAGGATTTACGAAAAAACAGAAGGCAATAAATAGAGACAGAACCAGAGAAAATGCTTTTCAATTTTGCCAAAAAAAGTGTGAAGAAATAAAGTGGGGGTAACAAGGGAAATAGTCAAGAACTTTTTTAGTGGGGTAACAGATTATGTGTAATGCTAGTAAGACTGACCCAGTAAAGGGGAAAACTAGATGACATATGGGGGAAAGAAGCATAGCAGCAAGCTGAGTCAGAGGGTGTTAGGAGAGCATTGGCCTTAGGTAAAAGCAGTTCACAAGAGGGAATGTGATGTGGGTGCAGATGCTGGAGGGGAGCAGGTGTGATAAGCAGGCTAAAATTCCCTTCTGATTGCTTGTTTTCTCAGTAAAGTATGAAGCACATCAGTAGCTAAGCATATGAGAGGAAGTGAATAGACCAGGGACCTATACTTTTGATTGCTTGGCAGAACAATGGGTCTGTATGAAATACAAGGTTTGTGATCATTCATTAAAGTGAGACCAGTCACTGAGATTGGTTTTTCTCTATCACTTTCAGCCTCATCAGTCAGGTGAATTGGATTTAATCTGGGATGTGATTCTGCCAAGGTGTATGATGGAGGCTATGGTACTATGTAGCCCCAGGGCTTGCAAAGAAAATGATGTAGGCAAAGAAATGATAATGACTGGCTATGTATTTCAAGTTGTGTAAGGAAGAATATTAAGAGGGTGAGGGACAATGAAAAGCTGGATCAATGAATTAGAAGTTCTAGTGGGATCAAAGGGTTGGAATACTGAAGAAAGTAATCTGGAAAGAGAGAAGATGGCTAATGTAAGACTAAGAAAGTAAATTCTAAGAAATTAAGAGGATGGCATTTTGGAAGGATTGTCTCCAAACCAAAAAAACCAAGACACCCTTCCACATTAATTGGTGCACCACTGCTGTGATTTATATGCGTTCCCCCTTGGTGAAGGGGGTAAATACTGCAAGATTTCTTACCCATCTGTTACATTAAAAGATGCCCAATATTAAAACCTAAAGGAAATTTGTTTAAAGAAACTGTCTTATGACTAATTTAACTGATTTTTGATGATTCCTGCTACATTTTCCATTATTCACTCTGATACAAATTATCAATAGATTCTAATACTAACTCTTTCTAAACTCAAAGTTATATGAGATACGTAAGAAATTATTCTTATTATTATTTTGAAATTAGTTTCTGATGAAAAACAACTAACCAGTAGGAATGCTGGTCTCTATAATACATCATGCCATGTAAAGTCTGTCAAATGGTTCAGTGAAATCAGGAGGTGGCTATTCCTGTTGCAGCATGAGAATGTTAAGAGAACTGGATGCCAAGAATGGGGATGGGAAACAAACCATGGTTCTGGACACCAAAAAATTAAGACATCTGCTAATATGTAACTATAATCTATAACTTGACCTACAACCACTACAGAAAACAGGTTGGGCAAAGGTTCAGCAAAATTCCCACTCAATAGAAAACCTGGGGAGTAAGGTCTTCACTTAGATCAACATAATGGCCCATAACCTAGACCAAGTCTAGGATATGTTTCACAGTCAGATAACTTACCTATTGTTTGGTTTTTTTTTTTTCTAATGTTTTATTTATTTCTAGGAGAGAGAGAGACAGCGTGAGCAGGGGAGGGTCAGAGAGAGAGGGAGTCACAGACTGAAACAGGCTCCAGGCTCTGAGCTGGCAGTCAGCACAGACCCCGACGCGGGGCTCGAACCCACGAACCTCGAGATCATGACCCAAGCGCAAGTCAGACCCTTAACCGACTAAGCCACCCAGGTGCCCCTCTATTGTAAAAGGCAACTAATAGTCTTAAAGCCTAACTCCAGGAAAAGGCCCTAATAAGACCCGAGTAAAGAAGAACTCCTAATAGAGTAAAATATAAGAAGAGGCCAAATATGCCAATGTACCGGATGCAACTGGAGCAGCCAAATCAAATAAAATGAGCCCTTTCACCAAATATGAGGACATTCTAAAAGCCTGCAAGTAAATTTTTAGATTGCCAAGTAGTATAATTTGCCAAAGGAAAGTTAAAAAGTTAAGGTGGTTTTAAAACTTAAGTGTTTGCCCCTAAGTTGATCTGTATGCTTTCCACCAGAGCTAGAAACAGTGCTATAACATAGAAGAGGTACAGGTGAGGAGGAGTCCATCTGGACTAATAAAGGCAAGATGGTCCCTAGAGGCCCAATCCTGATAGAGAAGTCCTGGGCATTGTTACGAATGAACTGGAGACTACCACCAGTTAGTTCTTCAGCAAGTTCTGTAGGTTGAATAATACAGAATGAATCCCGGAGGATAGGCAGGCCAACTCCAACAAACCTAACCACAATAAAATAAAGCTTAAGTAAGCACTCTAGGCACAAATTACAACAAGGGTTGATTGTGCCCCCAATCCAACCCATAGAGACTATGATTTAATTGGTCTATGGCAGTGGTTCCTCCCTGTATAAGCAGGATTTATTAGAATAGGTAGGAGGCATCCATGTCCTGTTCGTTCCAGTCTTTCATCAGAAAGAGTACTAAAAGGGCACCTGGGTGGCCCATTCGGTTGAGTGTCCAACTCTTGATTTTGGCTCAGGTCATGATCCCAGGGTCATGTAATCAAGTCCCAAGTTGGGCTCTGCACTGAGCATGGAGTCTGCTTAAGATTCTTTCTCTTTCTCCCCCCCCATCCCTCTCCCTAGCTCATGAGCTCTAAAACAAAACTTCCTACTTACATTTGTTTTAAAAACAAAAAAAGGGGTACTAAAATTTCTTCTTATAATCAGAAAAGGAGATGGGATGTTCTAATAGCATTACTTTCATCCCTTTAGTGCCACTGCAGTTGAGGTTTCAATTTGTTCCCAAACTGAGTGGCCACCTAGAAAAAAAGGTTAGAGATCTACATCACATTTATAGCAAATAAATTCCAAATAGATAAAAATTTTAAACTTAAAAATAATGAAACCATAAAAGTACCAGGGGAAAAAAAGATTTCTTATTTCTTCTCAAGTGCAGAAATATCAAGTACGATGCAAAAACCTTGAGTCTTAAGAAAAAGAAGCTGGAAATTCAACTACCATATATTTAATTTTCCTACATGTCAAAGTATAATAAAATGACAAAGTCGAAAAAACACTAGCAACGCCTATCACAAAATGTATTTCCTTTATATATATTACTTCCACAAATAAAATCAACACTCAAATGTAAAAGCGTAAAGACTAACAATACAAAGACAAAAAGGAAATACAACTGGCCGTTAAAAATATAAAGATCTGGGGCGCCTGGGTGGCTTAGTCGGTTAAGCGTCCGACTTGCGCTTTGGTCATGATCTCGCGGTTCGTGGGTTCGAGCCCCGCGTCGGGCTCTGTGCTGACTGCCAGCTCAGAGCCTGGAGCCTGTTTCAGTCTGTGACTCCCTCTCTCTCTGACCCTCCCCTGCTCACGCTGTCTCTCTCTCTCTCTCTCCTAGAAATAAATAAAACATTAAAAATATATATATATAAAGATCTACCTCACTTATAAAATGGATGCTACATTTAACTATAATAAGATACCATTTTAAACTATCAGTTTGAAAAAGATCAACAAATGAACTGAGACACGGTTTAAGGAACCATTTTCATACCTTGCTGGTCGGAATACATAAACTGAAATAACTTTTGAGAACCTGACAACATGTACCAAAATGTAAAATGGCATTCCACCTTAAGAATACAGGTGGTTCAGTCAGTCAAGCATCTGACTCTTGAAATCTGCTCAGGTCATGCGGGTTTGAGATTGAGACCAATGATGGGCTCTGCGCTGAGAATGGAGCCTGTTAGGGATTCTTTCTCCCTCTCTCTCTGCCCCTTCTCTGCTCATGCACTCTCTCTCAAAAATAAACACTAAAAAAAAAGTACAGCTTACAGATATACTCGCACTCCATTGTTAATCTGGCAGTAATAAGATTTTTCAATATTAAAAACATTAAGCGATAATAATTTTAGATCATTTGCCAAAATGGCAATCAGTGCAACTCCTACAATTTGACTTCTAGGGCCCAAAAGTACAGAAGTTAGATTCAAAAGAGTACAGGTAGGGAATTCTTGAAGTATGCTCATATTCAAGTGGAGATCCAAAAAGCCCAACCAAAAGAATTCTGGACTGACAGTGAACTGTGATTTGAACAAAAAAGTTCTTTTTAAAAGAGCTATTTTAGGGGCACCTGGGTGCCTCAGTCACTGAAGCAACCAACTTTAGCTCAGATCATGATCTCATGGTCTGAGTTTGAGCCCCGAGTGAGGCTGTGCTGACAGCCCAGAGCCTGGAGCCTGCTTCAACTTGTGTCTCCTTCTCCCTCTGCTCCTCCCCTGCTCACTCTCTGTCTCTCAAAAATAAAAAAACATTTTAATTAATTAACTAATTAATTAATTAAAATAAAATAATAGAAAAAAATAGTAAGGCTATTTTAGGGGTGCCTGGGTGGCTCAGTTAAGTGTCCAACTCTTAGTTTCAGCTCAGGTCATGATCTTGTGTCTCAGGAGTTCAAGCCCTGTAGTCTGCTTGGGATTCTGTCTCCCAATCTTTCTCTACCCCTCCCCCACTCATTCTGTAGCTCACTCAAAAAAATAAACTTAAGAAAATAAAGAAGGGGCGCCTGGGTGGCCCAATCAGTTCAGTGTCCGACTTTGGCTCAGGTCATGATCTCACGGTCCATGGGTTCAAGCCCTGCATCAGGCTCTGTGCTGACAGCTAGCTCAGAGCCTGGAGCCTGTTTCAGATTCTGTATCTCCCTCTCTCTCTCTGACCCTCCCCTGCTCACGTTATCTCTCTCTCGCTCAGAAATAAATAAAACATTTAAAAATTTTTTAAGAAGAAAATAAAGGGAAGAAAAGGGGCTATTTTGAAGATTAGGATTCTGCCTTTGGAGGAACTACGGTGATTGACAGTGAAAGGAATCACCTGTAAAATTCCTTAAAAACTTATTGACTTAAAAAAAAAAAGAGGGACACCTAGGTAGTTCAGTCGGTTAAGCATCCAACTCTTTATCTCAGCTTGGGTCACAATCTTATGGTTCAGGAGATTGAGCCCTGCAATGAGCTGTGTTCATAGAACGGAGCCTGCTTGGGATTCTCTCTCTCCCTCTCTCTGCCCCCTTCCCTACTCATGTGTATACTCTTTCAAAAATAAAATAAACTTTTAAAAAATACAGGGGCACCTGGGTGGCTCAGTCGGTAGGGTCCAACTTCGACTCAGGTCATGATCTCATGGTTCAACCCTCCCACGTCTGGCTCTGTGCTGACAGCCGGGAGCCTGTAGCCTGCTTCGGATTCGGTGTCTCCCTCTCTCTGTCCCTACTCTGCTCATGCTGTTTCTCAAAAATGAGTAAATGTTTAAAAAAAAATTTTTAGGGGCGCCTGGGTGGCTCAGTCAGTTAAGCATCAGACTTCGGCTCAGGTCATAATCTCATGGTTCGTGGGTTCGAGCCCCGCGTTGGGCTTTGTGCTGACAGCCAGCTCAGAGCCTGGAGCCAGTTTCAGATTCTGTGTCTCCCTCTCCCTGACCCTCCCCTGCTCATGCTGTCTTTCTCAGAAATATATAAAAAATTTAAAAAAATGTTCTAAATAAAAAACATATACTTGCACTCCTGCAATGTACCCATATTTCACTGAATACAAAATGCTACTGATTTTTAGGTGCATCATTACTTTACATACCACTAAAACCAAGGCACCTAATTAAACTATGGTATCAAAATACATTCAGATATTTTTTTTTATAAATTTTTTTAATGTTTTACTTATTTCTAGGAGAGAGAGAGACAGCGTGAGCAGGGGAGGGTCAGAGAGAGAGCGCGAGTCATGGACTCTGAAATAGGCTCCAGGCTCTGAGCTGGCAGTCAGCACAGAGCCCAACGCGGGGCTCGAACCCACGAACTGCGAGATCATGACCTAAGCGAAAGTCAGACGCTTAACCGACTAAGCCACCCAGGCACCCCTCAGATATTTTAAAATGTGGGGAAAATGTAAGACTTGATTAAATATATAATCCTATAACTTCATATTAATTTCATTCCATAAAACTTTTATTATTTTAGAAGGAGTGAGCAAATGAACACATGAGCAAGGACAGGAGATGTGCAAAAGGAGGGAGAATCCCAAGCAGGCTCTGTGCTCAGTATGGAGGCCCAACACAGGGCTCAATCCCACTACCTTGCTATCATGATGACCTCAGCCCAAATCAAGATGCAGACACTCAACTGAGCCACCCAAGCCCCTTGCACTTCTTTTTAAATTGAAGTATATATTCAAAAGTTGGTTCCCGATCTTTGCCAGGCCGTCTTTATTTTATAGATGGTACCATGGTGAAACTCTTCAGGAAATGTTTTTTGGCATCTCAGCTCCCAGGCTGCTTCTCTGGCTTCCCAGGAAAAACATCTTTGTTCACTACTAAAGTCTGCCCTCCAATCCATTTCAAATCTATAAATAAATCAGAAGGTCCCACTCCTGTTCAAGCCAGTGGGTAAAAACTATCTTCATTCCTCTTGCAATAGCGTAGATGAAATAGGTAAGAGGTGAAGTTCTATACTAAGAAAGCTCCCGACCCTCACATCTGATTTTAACATTTCTTACATAGTGAAATTGAGAGACCGTATCTTGTTGCATAATGGAGTAGGAACAATTCAGTATGTTGCATAAAGGTACTCAATGAAACCAGCAGGTTCAACCCTTAGAGAAAGAACCAGCCCTGGTGGACAAAAGAAGAATACTCAGCTTCCCTCGCTGGCCCTGGCAAATCAGACAAAACAGGAGCAGTAATAAAATGCTCAATTCAACTTTAAGATTTACTTACCACTAGCTAACATGTCCTTCTTTGGTGTCTTCTCTGCCTTGCATCTGAGGTGCTATTTACCTGTTAGTAAGGTGACACAAATAACACAAGCCCCAGGTCCTGTCAGTTGAGAAGGTTCACTGAGCGTTAAGCCATCATCTTCAGAAGCTGTTAGCACCACAAAACTTAATAAATCTCTTACTTCATCCTTCCCAGGAACAACTTTTTAGCTGTTCTTACCTTTATGTGACTCAATAAGATGGTCACTATTCTCCATTTACCACTTTTAAACTTATCTGTTGGAGCACCTGGGTGCCTCAGTTGATTAAGTGCCCAACTTTGGCTCAGGTCATCTCACAGTTCGAGGTCAAGCCCGTCAAGCTCTGTGCTGACAGTACAGAGCCTACTTGGGATTCTCTCTCCCTCTCTCTATGCCCCTCCCCAACTCACGCTTTCTCAAAATACATAAACTTTAGGGGCTCCTGGGTGGCTCAATTGATTAAGCAGCAGACCTCAGCTCAGGTCATGATCTCAGTTTGTTAGTTTGAGCCCCACATTGGGCTCTGCTGACAGCTCAGAGCCTGGAGTCTGCTTCAGATTCTGGGTCTTCCTCTTTCTCTGCCCCTTTCCACCTTATGCTTTTGAAAATAAACTTTAAAAAAATTATGTTAATTTGTATTATAGAATGAGTTTTGCTCTTATACATCTCACTACTCACCCATCCACACTTCCCCATTCTCCTAATTTAGTGAGAAGATAATTATTTTACTAAGTACTCAGTGCTGCCATGATCAGGACTAGGTTGAGCCCCAGAATCATATTTTACAAGTTTTTGTAAAACACTTGTTTTTCACTTATTTGCCATGTACTTATCAGTAATTCAGCTCTGAACTCTTCAAATGAACCAAAAATGTCCTTAAAATATTAAAATACAGGAAATTTTTTAAATGTCCTGGAGACATTCCCTTATAGAATTCTACTTTCTCCGGTTTCAACCTACACTACGTGCAGTTCTCCAAGCCCTGAGAAGAAAAGTACTCCTGGGACCTTCTACTGTCATTATTCGGGGAATACTTTTTTTTGCCTCAGCTTGAGACCACATGGAAAACACCAGAATTAAGCAAAAACTTTACTTCAGTAGTTTGCAACAACACTTACTACCACAATGCTAGGGGTGCCTGGGTGTCTTAGCCAGTTAAGCATTCAACTCACTGTTTTGGCTCAGGTCTTTATCTTGCAGGCTCATGGGAATGAGCCCTGTGTTGGGCTCTGTACTGACACTGTGGAGCCTACTTGAGATTCTCACTCTCTCTACCCCTCTCCTGCTGTCTTATTTTTTAAACAACAAAAAAACAACCCACAATGCTCTACCTCTCACTATTGCACCCCTAGAGTGTAGTTTAGTGCTGATGTAGCTCTGGGCTAAGGAGCCTGGTTTAATTGGGCATTCACCCACGTCAACCCCTATTTTGATGCCTGGAAGGCTTTTAAGTCAAAGTTAAGGTCTAACACCAAATCAAGCCCCAATTATCACCCTGAAAACTGTTTTGTCCTGTGACCCATCCAGAGTCAGCTGGATCAGATGTCAACACCATAGATAGTATGATCATTCCCATCCTCACCTGACTTCCAGTGATACACCAATTATCTATACACCCAAGGCCTAGACAGAGGCGAGGTAAGGATGGGCACCATGCCCTATTCATCTGTGTATTCTCCAGATGCAGACTTACATAGAGTAGGCAACTAATGAACTTTATGAACTACAAAGCCAGCTCTATGGTAGATGTTAACCCACTTTACTAAATATACTGAATGATGGAAGCCTACAGAAAATCAGCATTATGAAAGCATTACTCTTGAAAAACTACCATGGGACTCCTAAGTGACAAGCAGTATGTTATCCATTACACATACCAGATTATGTGGCCTCAACTCAGAGGTACACTTGATTAGAAGCTTAAGACAACACTAATTTCAAAAAACTTTACGTTGAAATATCAGGAAATCCAATTTAAATAGTTTTAGAATTCACAATTTTCCCACTATTCTTAAGAGTGTTTTGCCTTTCAACAAGTAAATAATTACAAAACATCGTAGGGATGTAGCATTAAACCAGCCCAGATTTTGGCAGTCATGAAAAAGTACTCTTAGGTGGTCTGTTACAGGGAGATCACGCTCTCAGAGCAGAAAGTAGGAATGACTCCCTTCAAATTTTTAACCAGACAGCATGTTTTATAAAACAAAAATGTATTACTCCCATACAGGACTATGATGTGCCATCACCTCAGAAAAGCCTCCCACCATTCCCATATAAACAAAAATTCTCTATTTGACATTATGTATTTTGTCCTCTTTAGCCTATAAGCTCCAGAACTGTACCCAGCACCTAGAACAAACAGTATCTTGCAGAGGATCACTCAAATTATCAATGAATACTGTTAGTCTCTATCTTTTGAAACTTTCCAACTCCACCTATCAGACCAAAGGGTGTATTGATAACATTATCAAAGAGTGATAGGTCCATCTTTTCAGAGAAAAAGGGATCAAAGTGGGCACCACCCTCTAAGTAGTGGCACTGGAAAACCAACCTAGCCAAAGCAGATTAAAGACAAAGGGAAAGTATTTACACTTTACTCATAATCTTGTTATTGACCACTTCTCATCTGGAGGAGCTAATAACCCTTCCCATCCCTAATCCCCTTAACCCTACCAATAGCATTCTTGGAACTGCTTTCATAATCACTAGCAACTATTTGTATTTTGAGAGTAAGAGGAATAAAATATAATTGACAGAAAATGGTTGCATTAAATTAACACAAAAAGACCTATCACAGGGTTTCACATAGAGCAAGCAGTCAGTAGTTATAAATTGTATCCATACAGTTATTTCCATCTTGGCCAACGACCAAGGAGAACCAGTAAGGTACAAACTTCAGTAGAAAATCTGAGAAATCACCTAACTAAAGACCAGATCCTTTTTCTGATTTCCCATCACCACAACCCACCTTTACTAAAGGGTATGGTAGGTAATATTTGTTGAATGAATGATTCTAGAAAATGTCCTACGTTCAGGCCTCCTGGGTATGTTAAAATTAGAGCCAAGATACAGACCAAAAAAAAAAAAATTCTGGAAGACCATCTGTTGAAACATGGAACTAAGAGAGGCAGTGGTTCTTTGCGCTCACTCCCATGTTCATTATTAAATAATCTAAAGCTCACTGCTGGGTCCTGTTTCTGGGCCTATCATTCAAAGGCTGTTAAGTACAAGTAATGAGGTGCTAGTCATACCATTTAGGGTATTCTTTGGATTTTGGCAGAGCTATAAAAATAGATGGTGAAAGGCATCAAAAGGTGTTCCTTACTGGCCTAGACTAGCAGCAGAATGCTGACAGAACCACAATTTTATTTTTCTATTTGACATGAAAACTGAAAGCTGATCTCCTATTCTCTCAAATACTTTCTTTTCCTAGAACTGTATCTTGGAAATAAATCAAGCTAGATGTATTAACTGAGTGGCTGCAACGGTATTAAGAGGTAGGTGATGATTTATTTCTCAAGCAAGGAAAGACCTACATCTTGAAACCATGGATCAAGTTGTTGGTTTTATTACAAAGGTGCACTAGTGGAAGTCTTTACTGGAATAAGGTTACCTGCCTGGGTTTTTCCTTTGGTATCTTAATTCCTATCTACAATAAAAAAAAAAATGCAGTGATATTCACCCAGGGATGAAATGTCAAACTTTATAGCCTCCCCTTGTCTTCCAGGGACAAATAAAGAATCCAGACACAAGCCCCAGCAAGAACGCTCTCAAAGCACACATACCCTAAGTTGAAAAACCATTTATTTCACTGGGGAAAAAAAAAAAAGTGATCCAACTCTATGTGTCTACCCGCCACAAGCCTTTGGGCCAAAAAGACTCAGGAGCAGTGACATGCTCACAAAGGTCATTCCCAAGTCCAACACCCACTGGAAGCAGGAGGCAGGGAGACAGCACACCCCCCACCACAGTTTCTGCACACAATGAGGCCTGCTGGGAGAACAGAACATAAATGGGAAACTACAGAAGTTTTGAAGAACAGGAAGAACAGGAAAATGGGCAGGAAAGAGGAAAGGAAGAACTCCTCTGAACTTAGCAAGGCAAATTAAGGTCCACGATTCCTGAGGGACTGAACGTACAGAGCCGAAAACGTCCCGGAGATGGGGTACCACGAAGGGTGTATTCTCATGCACAACCGCAGCTCGGAATTTCAGCCCACACACATCCCACCTGCAAGAGAGCACAATACAGGGGCTTTACAGCAAAGCTCAAAAGGGCTTCCTATTTAAAACTTCAAAGAACATCTTTACAAAGTCTGGTAACTTGACACTCCTTTTAACTTTACTTGTACCCATCCCCAGTATCACAATAATCTCTAAAAGTGAAATGAGCTTAAAGGCCAGAGGAGAAACTGGGAAAGTCAAGCAATCCCAGACTGAGGCCCTTCTCTAAATTAAATAGCAAACATTCTTTGATGAGTGTAGGCAAAGATAATTCATTTCTCTTGATGTTAACATCAGCATTCCTCAGAAAAGGTGATTCCATGTCACAAATTGTCACTGGAGGCCAGGGGGGAAAAAAAGGTTCCATACAGCCCTCTGGGGTAGAAGTCAAAACTATGTTTGAATCTGGGTTTAGTACCAAGGTCCAAGTTAAAAATCATTCAAGGTCTAGGCAAAGTAGCATCAACTGAACAAACTTTAAAGACCTGAGGGCATCCAACTCGGCCTAGGGAATAATGTAGTGGAGGGCATATGTAAGCTACATACCAAGTCATTCAAGTTTCTTTTCCAGCCCTATCAGTGACTTCCTATCCAATAATCTCTGGCAAGTCACATACCTTCTGCCTTAACTGAAAGATAACAGAGTATCACTCACCCTGTCACTACAAAATTAAGGATCACTGTAATGTCTGGGACATACTGGAAACTGGGGGTTTCCTAAGACAAAGGGTGTTGAGAATCACCGTTTAACACAACAGCAAACTCAAAATACCTAGAGCCCAAAGCTGGCAAGCATCACAAAGAATATACTCAAGTAGAGCCAAATGGATCATGAGGCTCAAAACATATAGCATAGGAAAAAGCCAGAGGACTCAAGGTAGAGCTGGTTCAAGAGTATTAAATGTTGGTAATTAGTGGGAAGATGAAGGGAGTAATTTGCTTAAGGCAAAGCTCCCAACCCTGGTGTTCATTCATATTTATATCACCATATACTTCGAAGAAGTGGAAAGGATGTCCACCAGTTAACACTGTGAGACAGTTTAAAAAAAAATGAACAGGCTCTTTTGACAGATTCAAAGATAGAACAATGGGGTGGAAACTCTATTCAGGGAATGAATCTGAGCTAAGTGGAGAAGTTGGATTTGAATCTATAACCCAGACTCCTTACTGAAAGCTTTATTAATTAAAAGGTACCTTTTCTTCTCTCTGTCCCAACTTACCATCAAAGAAGTTTTTTCTATAAAGCTCATAGGGAGTGAACTGTTCAGGAATGTCAGAAAAAAGTTGCTTCAAGATTAAGATGATGCCACCTGGTTAGTCTTCACAGTAACTGGGACCTGAGCAGTGAGGACTACTTAACCAGTTATGGATTTTTTTTTTTACTCTAGGTCATATCAGACCTTTCACATAGCACAAAGCAGAACAGGAAACTTACAAACCTTGATAATGTCGCACACCTAGGAATTTCAACAAAGGCTCTGAGAAACAGCACACCTCAGTCTAAATATATGGGTCCCAGGTTCAGTTCAATTTCAGCACATAGGTGTGATCCAAGATTCATCACACCATTCTTAGTTTTTCCAGGCACAAATAGCATCAGATTGACTCCCACTACTAGGAGCCCTGGAAAAATAGCCATGAGGGCTAAGGATGTTTATATATTTCAAAAAGTTAAGTAATTAAGGACTTCCCTTAGCCTCTGCCATGCTAGTAACCTTACCCTAACCCCGCAAAAGCAAGCAAGCAGGGCAGCCTAACTGGAGCCTGTAAGCTGCAGGAGGGATGACAAAACCAGAACAGGGGACACCCCACCGCTCTCACCTCAAGCTTTAAAAAGCTGAATACCGCGCCCGATCCGCATACTGCTCCCGCTCATACCGGGCCATGTCGTACAAGGAATTCCGCGCGGCCGCCGAAGCTTGGGACAACTCACTCTCATGCCCGTAACCGTAGCCCTCTCCAACAGTGGGGACTGGGGCTGTAGCGCGACGCAGGGGGCTCCGATCCCGCCCGTAATATGAAGTGGAAGCTGCAGTAACAGCAGCAGCGGCTGCTGCAGCAGCAGCAGCTGTAGCAGCAGCAGCTCCTGAGGTCGGCAACAGGTGTCTATCGTAGGGATCGAGAGAGGTGGAGGTGAGGTGACTGGCCATGGCTGTGTTCTGGACTTGTGGCAGCTGGGACAGGGTCTGCTCTGCGTAATTATAGGCAGAGGCAGCTGCAGCTGCCACTGCCTCATAGGACCGGGCAGCACGGCAGCGCTTGTAGTAGGCATCGAGCGCTCCGTACGCGTTGTTGTAATACAATGAATCCCCATAGCTCATGGTGTAAGGTGTACGCACTGCTCCATATTGCTCATTATATTGCTCGGTAAAGTCTGCCACTCGGCCCGAACGATCTATCGGACACTCTTTGGACCAGTGCCCCTCTTTCCCGCACCGATAGCAGCCGCTCTGGTCTCCCATCCCGGGCGCAGTCCTAAGCCGGCTGGTGGACAACTGCACGTGCATTCGTTTGCCTTGAAGAAACAGACGCAAGAAGGGTTGCTATCACTCTTAGTCAAAGCCCCCGCCCCTACCCCAGACACTGGTCATAGCAATGGCTTTATCTAGACAACTCTATGCAGGACTCCTTGACAAAAGATTTTTTTTTAAGTTAAAAAAAAAAAAAAAAGAAAGTCCACTATATAAATTCAATAAAATGACCTGGTTTCAGGCAAAGATCAGTAAGATGAAGAAATGTTTCAGCTCTAACACTAGTTAAATGCTTGTGCCCAAAAATAAGCACCTCAACCTTTGCCAAGTAACTAGACAAAATCTACTCTGAACAACTAACCAATGTCAAAAGAAACTATCAGTGCTCCACAAGATTCTCACATTTCCAATCTTAACTATCAAGAATGATTTCATTAAGCAGGACAATACAAAGGCCCCCAGTTCCCCACTCCAAAAATCAAAGAGAGTAAGACCTGAATATTACTACTGATAGAGAATATAAACCAGAACTGATCCATGACTGAATGTGAAAAGCAAGTTTCAAGATTTCTGGGAAAATAACTCATGAACTGGGGGAAAAGGGACAATCATAATGCATTGAAGGACTGCCTTCCCCTTTAACAGAGTCCTTTAAATTGCTGGTCCTTATACTCATTCTAACAATGATTCTTTACAATCTGACAACTAACTTTAGGGACTGCCTGAAAGGGTCTAAAGAAATAGAACAGGCAATTCACAAAATAATTTTTAAAAATGTTATGAAAAACATGGAAGAAGGGGAGGGAGGTGAGAAAAAAGGGACAATAACCAGTAGTATCAGCGGATCAAATAATTCAGTTAAACAAGACTAAAGTACTTTTTCTCCTTAAACTAGGGATCTGAGAGATGGCAAGAACACATACTTAATACTACTTTTGCTGAATATTACAATTTATATTCTAGAAACAAAAAATGTTACTTCTGAAAACTTAACAAAGGAAGAAAGTTTTCTGAAGAAATTTAAGGTTTAAATCTTTTCACAGAAACAGTTTTGACCTAACATGATCTACCAATTTATTGGTAAGCAAAATTCCAGCAAAAACTTCTAATGCAATTGGCTACAATGTACCAAAACATGCAGGTTTCAAAGCAAATGGTTACAAAGGAAAGTCAACAGATAGATCATCTACTCATCTAACATTACAGAAATTGGTAAATAGACAATTTCACATGCAAAATTAAAGTCTTGGGAAGCTAGAAAAGGAAAAAGGAGGTGGAAGGATCAAACTACCCCCAAAAACTCCTGTTGTAAACATTACATCTGGTAAGTGTAGACACATTACAGGATAAGAACTTAGATACACAATTAGGTGCTCAAATGCTTTAAAGTGCTCACCTATGTCCCTCTGGTATTTACCCTCAGGGACACCTTGGCACCTAACAAAACCAAAGAAAACAGGTGCAACCAAGGAACTAACCAAGCACATTCATGACATAAAGGTCAATAACTAAAGCCCTGATCTAAGGATGTGTCAATTCCAAAGCCAGGAAAAGAAACTAACTCTAAAAATATTTACCACAGATGTCTTTAAAATGGGCAAACGATAGAGAATACACCCAAAACAGAGAAACTGAAAGACCATCTTGATAAATACTGCTACTCCATAAACACGAAGAACTCTACTAAACAATAAGGAGAATGACTAATGCTAAGTAGCAAAAAATATAAATAAGCATAGGCAGCACCAGAGAGCCTACAATTCATACCAAAAGTGAATGCCTTATCGCCATAAGGACAGGTTGTCCAGAGTCAGTACACACTGGCCTCCCCGTACACATGTAACTGCTACAAGACTCTCCCATCCACTCAAGTGACTGGGTTAAGTGGAGAAGAGTCCAAAAATTAGGTACCACAAAGCCTCCACAAAAGCAGCCTTTGCTCCCAATTAAGTTGTTGACAGCAAGTTAATTCTCAACTTACCAATTAAAAAAGAAAAACAAACTAGACCTGAGAGACTAGTGACACTTTTCTTTAATAACACACAGCAATACCCACAACACAGTGCACGGTTAACTTGGGGGAACGATGACCGGACCTCCAGCTCTAAGAAAGGTCCAATCTAAGGGAAATAAACACACAAAACAGGAGCAATGACAAGAGAGTACTCAGAAAAGGAAACAGTAACTACCTTGTTTGGGCTAAAAAGGTTGAAATATAGTTTAAAAATGTAGCAAGTTGTGGGAATACCCCAGAATTAAGCAGTACTTACAAAGGAGAAAAGGCTCTTTTTTGATACCAGGGACACAAGGGGGTGGTGGGATAGGAGAAGAGTTTTAGTAACCTACCATGGTTACTACACTCACCCTTCCTGATTGACACTTGCCACAGGAGCTCACATCTTAAACTAAGAAAAGATAAAACTTTCCAAATAAAGCAACAATTCATACCATCATTCATGCAGCCCTCTAAGTACACTAACAATCTAGTCAAGGCTCTAAGATAACACCCATCTAAGGGCTCTATTCACCAAGGATGTTGAGTCCACCCTCAAACAGTGAAAAGGCATTGCCATTATTGCTCCCAAACCCCAATATTCCCTCCTCAGAAACTCCTGAAATCAGACTTTTATTCTGGTGTGGCCTCATCCTCAAAACAGAACCTCTTGGTACAAGCATAAAAGAAAAGCAACAAGAACAACAGCCCTTTAAAGACCCTAGTTATCAAAACACTAGTTATTTAATAACTAGTTATCTTTACTGGGAAGTTAGGAGTTGGGCTGAGGCAGGGAGCTTAACAGGGATTCTGCTCCCAGATGTACTGCTTAAAACGCTTTTGTCACATTCTTCATATGTAAAATAAGGCATAACGCTGACACTGGGCTGAAGCAATAAATTCAGAGTGAACCACCAAAATGTGCTCTACTACCAAGAAAAACAGAGGGAAAAGGGTACTGGGAAAATCAAAGGAAAGGATTTCTGCACTAACAGACATAAAATAAAGCTTTAGGAGTTCCAAACTAAAGCCATGTGGTGTTTTCCCCAGGGACTAGTCTAAGTTAAAAGTCTCTTATTCCCATGCATTCTCCATTTTAAGTCCATCACCCACAACGCTTCACCATCAGCCAGCCAACAGCTCTATCTGTACCCCTAAACCTCTCCCCTCACTTATCCAACCTATTTTCTGCACATAGAGTGTGTTCAGCCCTCTTCCCAAAGAGGGTGGTTCACCTTGAAATTCTGTGTTGTCAAGGCCCCTGATGGCCTCCACTGCATCCTCCGCCCGCTCCATGTGTACGAAGGCATAATCTTTCACGATGTCACACTCGATGACTGGACCATACTCCTCAAACTTGGCCCGAAGCTCTTTGTTGGTACACGTGGGACTGATGTTACCCACGTGCAACTTGGTGGAGGTTTTGCTCTTGTTCTTGCTGGCTTCCACGTTGATGTTCACCCCGTGCAGCTTGTAGTGGTGCAGGTTGCGGATGGCATCCTCGGCCGCCGTCTTGTCCTCTATGTGCACAAAGCCGTAGTTCTTAATGATGTCACATTCCAGCACCTTCCCATACTGCTCAAAGAGGGAGCGGATCTCTTGCTCTGTGGCCTCCCGGGGCAGGTTTCCAATAAACAGCTTCACCATCTCGACACAGCCTGTGTGAGAAGAAAATATTTCTAACAAAAGACCTTAAAAATTTTTGTTGAAAAAAAAAAAAATTGCCACCTCCTTTCACTCTAGCAAATATTTCCAGTTTTCCCTCTCTCACACACCCACTTCCACACAACAATCAAAGGAAAGTGGAAATAAGGAGGCCTGCTACAATACCGGCTGTAGAACCCTTAAGAAATGTAACAGAAAATGTAACAGATCCTTAATAGACAAAGGGTTTGATAAGAGTTGAATGACTTCTAACGAAAATGGAAATGAAAGTGAGAGCATACACGCAGCGCTAGGGATACTGGGCTTTCCTAGCCACTGTGAGGTCAGAAACCGTAGGTCTAACTGCTGGCTGGCCGCACGGGCTCCTGAAATTGTGAATCAGCTCTTCCTCTCGCAACCGAGTAAGGAGCCACCATTTCCGGAAAAGTGGGCCTTATAATAGCTTCGTTTTAGGGTTTCCTTTGGAAGCGATGAACGGGCGACTGCGCCCGACAGCAAGGCCTGAGGAGAGCCCAGGAAGTGCAGGAGTGGGGAACGCCTCTCTCGGGGTGCTGTCCTACGAGCTCCTGCAGAACCGGGAAAAGCGTGCCCAGAGAAGGGCTTCAGACTCCTCAGACAACAATGTCTCACAGCCTAAGAAATTCTCGAAATGGGTTTCAATTTTCCTAAGTTTAAGGGAAGCACGGTAATCTCTATGGAAACGTCAAGGCAGGAAACCGAGCCAAGTCGGGTAGAGGGCAACTTGGGGATAAAGGAAGGTATTCTCGGGGGAGGTCGTGGGGGAAGGGCTGCTTCAGGCTTACCGCGCAATGCCCAGCACCGAGGTCGGCTCTCAGAGACGGGTGCGGAGGCCGCGACCCCACTAGGATACCTCTGAAGCCCAAAGTAGTGAGATAGGATTTAAGAGAGAAAAGAGAGGCAATGGAGGGGGCTCGGAGTCTCTCACCCGCACGGAAATCAGCAGGGACTCTTCCTCGCGGCGCAGACGCTTCTGACAAAACGCTAAAATGGCGGCGGCCGCAGCAGTGACTCTGGGTAGAAGGGGAGGTGAGCCTACCACCGGATTGGCTGCTCGGTAAAGTTAAAAGCAGGCGTTCCCGTAGCTCCTCCTCCTGATTGGTTACCACCAACGCCAATTACCTGAGAGGCCGGGAAGAGGTGGAAACGTCAGTAACCCCTCAGCTCTTACGCGAATGCCAATGAGCGCCTATCTCGCGAAGCCGAAGTCACTGATTGGGTAAGAGGTCGGCGTGAGGGAGGAACTACAAACGTGGGCTTCGCCCGAGAGCGACCCGCCATTAGGCGGAGCGAGCTAAGGCCCTGGTGTGGCGGTCTTCAGCTTCGTGGCGCCAATTTCGTGAAGCCTCGGAAACGTTTCGCCATCAACACGTGCACAGCCTGACAATATCCCCCTTTTGCCTCCTCCAAATTCCTCCCTCTAAACTCCCAACCACCACCCCTTCGCAGCCAGGATGCCACGAACGATAGCTTACGCAGACCCAAACGCCAGGTAAGAAAAAAAACCGAAGCGTCCCCACCTGAAGAACCAAACTCCTCCTTTACCCAAGAATCCACCCTGTAGCCCTCGGAGTCCCGGACCTCCCCCCAGATCAAAACTACTGTCATAGGTGGTGAAAGGAACTCTGGAGACAGTTAATGGGCGCGGCTTCAATTAGGTTATAACGGCCCCAAGCTAGCCGGCTTGGAGGCTGCGTTACTTGGAGGCAATGAGGAAACCAGTTCCCTCGAGGAACCAGCCTCCCGGAGTGTGTCCAAGATGAAGTAATGGCTTCTTTGTGTGACCATGTAGATTGAAAACACCCCCACCCCGCCCTGAGAAAAAAACTGGAGCAGCGAAGTTTTTTGTTTTATTTTATTGGGTGCCATGAGCCAGAGCTGTAGGTTTAAACTCCTAGAACCGACCTTTGAGGAAAGAGCCTAATCACATGCAGCTATAAACAAAATACAATCAAAACAGCATTCTCCAGAGCGTCTGGCTCCCTCATCACATTTTCTTTCTCATCCTTTGGCTTCTTCACATAATCCCCAACTCACTGAGCAAGCAATGACCCTTTGCAAGGCAGCTTTTGAGGAGGGAGTTAAAAGCGGGAAGTGGGAAGGTGCTGGATGAAAAGACATGATAAAAGCAATGAATTTTCTGAGTAAGGGGATCATGAGTGGAGATGACATGAGTATAACACGACAGTCCACAGCAGCCTCCAAAGGGGAGGGGGGCATAAAGAGAAAGGAGTCAAAGTTATGGAAATGGGTTTTAAAACCTGACGTGACTGAGGAATCAAATGATGGAAAACCGGTCAAGAACTTACTCTAGGGTGGGAAGAACAAAGGAGCTAAAAACATCAAAATAATACATTTACAGATGTGGTTGACACTAATCTTGGTCCACTTTCATTGTGGATTCTTATACTGAGTAAAGGCAATATAATCAGTGATGAAGAAAACCAAGTGTTAGTCAGCTGCATGTGTGCGCCCTTTTGAGGGGGCCAGCATCATGTAGGAAACTGCAGGCAGGGAAACTCATCTGGTATAGAAATCCTCTTAGGTCCTTTCAGTTTGATCTTCCAAATTCAGTGTGTCCCAACAGCCCTGGAGATAAAACTTTCCTCCGAAATACCAAAGCAGATGAGATCAACTCGCTCTATAAAACTAGGAATCTCTCCAGATCCAACGCAGAGAAGACTGGGAATAGAAATCTCAGGATCACAAACCATGCCAGTTTGCAGACCACAGTACCACCCCTCCTCCCCCCCATCTAATTACTTGATTTACCTTAGGAAAAGCCTTTAAGGTGGAGTTGTAGTTGTTTCATTTTGCAAGCTCATCCAACTGAATAAAGCACATTAAATCACCCCCCTCTTCTTAAAATTCACTGCACTGGAAAAATTTCACTTACCCCACCTGTTCTGGTTCTTGCCAGTCTCCCAATCTCTTAAACAACCCCCATCTCCCATCCCCCCACTCCACCACCACCACCCCCCCACACACTATGCTCCACCCCAATGGCCTTTCTGTTCCAAGTTCAGATTAGAATGTTCTTTCTCCAGGTCCTTGGGTGACCACTCCATCTAAAGACATCCTCCTACTCCAAAACCCGACCTTGGAACTCCATCTCAGGACTTCATGTCATTTTTCCAAATACTTACCACCACTTGAAATCCTATTTGTTCATTCCATTCTTTTCTCCCACCTCCTACCCTCCCATCAAATAACTTGTTCAAGGGCAGGGACCTTTTCTTCTTCCCTACTCTATCCGGTGTTAGAAATGTGCCTAGAACATGGTAGGCACTCAATTTTTGTTGACTAAGTTAACACATGGGTGAATGCATGAGTTAACTTCTTGGAAACCAAAGGAGATATGATGAGATTTTCAGTTAATATCAGTTTAAGACCATGGACACTTAGTCCTAAAAACAAACATTTGAGTCTAAAAACAAGCACTTGATTCTTAACACCTAGCATACTTTCCAGTCTCCCTCAAACAGAAAAAGCATGTACCCAAAAGCCAGGGGGTAACCTATGCTACAGCTTTTCATCACCAGGACTACCAGCTTGACAAAAGCTGCAAAACAAAGCTTTAGGCAGAAAGATCGTATTTGTGGTTCAGCTGTCTCCACACTGATGTTCACCTATCCAACTCTACTAAAGGAGCTTAATATTCACCACTTAAGGTTTATAAATTAAAGACCTATGTTCCAAATCTTCTACCACCCCAACTATGCAAAATAGGATTGAATGCGGTATTTTATTTTATTTTATTTTTTTTTAAATGTTTTGTTTATTTTTAGGAGAGAGAGAGAGATAGCGTGAGCAGGGGAGGGTCAGAGAGAGAGGGAGTCACAGACTGAAACAGGCTCCAGGCTCTGAGCTGGCAGTCAGCACAGAGCCCGACGCGGGGCTCGAACCCACGAACCGCGAGATCATGACCTAAGCGAAAGTCGGACGCTTAACCGACTAAGCCACCCAGGCGCCCCTGAATGCGGTATTTTAAAAGCACCTTGTCCACAGGCACCTGGGTGGCTCAGTCTTTAAGCACCTGACTCTTGGCTTTGGCTCAGGCCATGATCTCACGGTTTGTTGGATCAGGCCCTGTGTCGGGCTTCTTGCAGACAGTGCAGAGCCTGCTTAGGATTCTTTCTCTCCTTCTGTCTGGCCGTCCTGCACTCTCGTTCTCTCTCTCAAAAGAAAAAAAGTATATATATATTTTTAAAGCACCTTGTCCAGAACACTGTAAATACCTCTTGGTGATTTTTTTCTTTTTTTTTTACACCGTGTATTGTCAAGTTGGTTTCCATATCTTGGTGATTTCTTAATTGGCTGATCAGGTTACTAAGCACCTCAAAGGTAAAGTGACTTGTTCAAAAAGTCATCTAGAAATCGGGTATCTGTCATAACCAAGCATAAATATACACTCTGACTGCAGATTTTGAAAAGACAAAAGTGCTTGGAGCCTGGACTCTTGAAAGGGAAAGGAGGGACAAATCCAAACATAGGGGGGAAACACTCGTGTCCATGAAAAACATTCAAATGTAAATAAACACATCACTTTCACACCTTTAGGGGTGCATAAAATTTATACATGTTAATATCTCTGGCTCCTGTCCAGAAATGAGTTACTGGTTTAATAAAAGCTCAAATTAAAAAGAAGTATTCTCCAAGAATATTCAAACTGGCCTTCCCGCACTCAGCCAGTCAAGCAAGCTTCTTAAGCCTCCAATCCCACTGGCAGCTACACTCTTAGCCTCCCTTTACTGTCTTTGCAGATTCCCTACCGCTTACCTTTCTTTTCCATACCCAAGGAGAACCTGATCCCAGGACACTGAACAGTGTTGTCTGAGACTGGAGGTGACAAAAACTGGTGTGATCCGTGGCCTACTTCACTCCTAGGTATCACTCATTTAAAAAATCCACTGCTTCACTATCGCTCATATGTACTGCACTCACACCTACATCCACAGTCCTTTGCTCAGCTGTGAGACAGCTCCACCAGGCCACCCCATTCTCCCCAGAATGTCCTAACTCAGGTCTATGAGACAGCTAGCATTTAATAATCAGTGTCTGGGGGCGCCTGGGTGGCTCAGTCGGTTAAGCGTCTGACTTTGGCTCAGGTCATGATCTCGCAGTTGGTGAGTTCGAGCCCCGGGCTCTGTGCTGACAGCTCAAAGCCTGGAGCCTGCTTCGGATTCTGTGTCTCGCTCTCTGTCCCTCCCCCACTCGCACTCTTTCTCTCTCCCAAAAATAAAATAAACAATAATCAGTGACTATACATGACGCCCCACACTTGTCACATGTTCTCATTTGATGCTTCCATGGTATTGTAACGATTACAAGCAAAGTCCTGGACAGTTCAATTAAAAATGACTCAATTCCTTATCTACTGTTTTCGAACGATGTGATCCTAAGAAAAGTTTCTTAAGGGGTCCCAAGGTAGCTCAGTTGGTTGAGCGTCAGACTTCAGCTCAAGTCATGATCTCCCAGTTCATGATTTTGAGCCTCAGCTCATGAATTTGAGCCCCACATCGGGCTCGCTGTCAGCCTGTCGGCACAGAGCCTGCTTCCCATCCTCTTTCCTCCTCTCTGCCCCTCCCCCAATTGTGCTCTCCCCCAAAATGAATTTTTTTTTAATTACTTAACTAACCTACAGCCTCAACTTCTCCATTTACAAAACAGGTTTAGAAATAATGGCTTTTGGGTTGCAATGAAGATCAAATGAAGTTACTGTATGAAAAGCACTTTTAACAGTGCTTAAGCAAGTGTTCAATGTTAGCTATTATCTCCATTTTATAGATGAAAAGCCTAAGGCAGAGTTCCTGACAGATCCAAGATCATACAGCTAAGTGATAGAAACACTCAAACTCAGGAAATCTGATTTTAGAGCCAACACCCTTACTCATTCTGTGCCAAGTCAATTTTCCAATCAAACAAATCCCATCTCCAGAACATTTTAACTAGTGGAAACTGCCCCTTCCTTACCTTCCACTACCCTAGCATTGCTTAGTAACCGTAACTAGTTCACTGAGGTAGGTTCTGCCTCCCCGTATTATAAACTCGAGGTCAGAGCAAGGGCTCAGCTACTTAATACTGTATTTCCGGCACTACAGACAGACACAGTATTTCATGATTTAGAGCTACACTTGAAATAACTTTAAGAACTCCCCCACCTGGAAAACTTGATTCTACCCTTTATGATCTCTCTTAAGGTAACTATAGGTGAATATAAATTTTTCACTTGCTTTAATCTTATCTTTTCTATTACCCAAACTTTGATAACATATCCTACTAGTCCATAAATCTAGGAAATTATTTTCATTACAACCCAAGTCATCCCCTATTAGGGTCAGCTTACTTGGCTTGATAGGACAAAATGACTGGCAAGCCACCAGTCTGTCCACAGACCTTGGCAGAGCTTAACTGATGGGCAGGACTAGAAAAGCAGCCTACCCGGAGGGTGACCACTCAGTGATACTTCCATTACCTCCACCAGAAGGGATGGAGCCCCAGGCCTACCCCAGACATAATGTGAAACAAGGTCCAAACCTCAGAAGAGAACAGGCTGACAAGGCTAGAAGCCTCTATGTAGTCTCGTTCCAGGAATAAACCATCTTTAACTTCTCCAATGAAGGCCAAGTTGTAGAGGTGATAGATGCAGAAGTGCAAAATCTGGGAGTCCATATTCCCCACTCTCTTATCCCAAAACACACATTAAATATCTGTCTTCCCATTCACTCAACCCCACCATCTCCAAGTTATAGGACCCAAGAACTCAGAAATCCACAAAAAGCAA
The DNA here is from genome assembly GCF_003009895.1 of Hyaena hyaena. NCBI lineage: Eukaryota > Metazoa > Chordata > Mammalia > Carnivora > Hyaenidae > Hyaena > Hyaena hyaena. The sequence continues at coordinate 2,214,641 of NW_024080881.1, read as the reverse complement.
GTATGAGGAGCGGGCTACAGGATTAACACAGGAGGCATAATTTAAATAAAAGAGAAAGAAGGAAATTTTAAAACAATCTGCAAGAAAGAAGAGAATGACAAATGATTTAGCTTTGTAACCTCTTCTGCTTTAAACAACGAAAAGCTTGAGAGCAGCAAGGGCATCAGGACCTAAAGATGATAGGCAATTAAGAGTGATCATCTAGGCCAGGTCACTCTGAAGAACTTGGGCTGCAATAAAGAACATCAACACTGGCCCCAAAGCACATAAAGCTGTTTTTCACAGGAACCACAGGATTGGAACAGTGGCAGAACCCTCACTGGATAAAGGAAGACATAAAGCCACATGACAAATATTACAAATACACAGGCCACAATCACAGCCCTGTAATCAACCAACCCCTCTATTTTCCAGAGTAATAACCAGACCTAAGTTTGTTAGCTTGGTCCTCAGATCACCCCACCCTCCCTGCAGAAGTGACAAGAAACCTATCAAACTCCCCCCACCCAGTCCTGCAAAGAAATGAAAAGGAGCAACAAAGCACCTGGAGGTAAAGCAGTGAGCAGAAGGAGAAGCAAGGAAAGAGCTATGGCCCCAGCACCCCCGGAATTACCCATTAGCATCCACAAGAGCTCATTCTTGTAAAGATCATATGCTTTTTTGCCCACCGGGCAGAGGGAAGGGAATATCTGGGGCAAATTACTACGTTACAAGCCAAGTTCCCCAAGAAGCCGGTGAGAAAAGCAGAAAAGAACCCACCTGAATTCCACTTGATTTGACACACACAACTCCCCAGAATCATCTTGCCCCAAAATGCTCCCAAATCAAATATCTAAAGCCCCCTTTCCCAAAGGAACAGCAGTAGGTTCCTACCCAATCAGTCTTCTGTTCACTCATTTATTAGTGAACCCAAGCCTCCACTTTGTCCCTGGCTGGAACTGTCCCTGCGCCCCCCCCACCCCCCCACCCCGCCCCGGTCCGCTCAACCCACCAGTCCCAGAATAAAAATACAGAAAAGAATCTTCCATTTCTCACTCTATCCCAGCATCCCTACTCGGGTTATGCTTGTACCTCACCCCTTTCCCAATCTGTGAGGACACCTTCGAATATAAACCCAGGAAGAAAACATCTGGAAACCCTAACAAATGGGAGACGGGAAGTGAGTCTCGGGACCGATGGCAGAAGTTGGCAGGACGCAGGAAGGACACTCCATGGTGATGTTCAACATGCGAAACACCAGCTCTACGGCCATATCCCCCGTACCTGCTTCCAATCGGCCGACTCCTCCTCTCCCCACCACAGGGAAGTACCAGACACTGACACCACCACACCACCCTACCCCCACTACTGGCTCCTTTCCAGGTCCCAGCTCCAGCACTCACTCAAGCCCAGTGCCGGAAGGATCCACTAGCCTTATAAGCACCAAAGCAGTCCATTTCCCCACTTCTCACTTGAGAAACCATACCCCAGAACCATCCTGCTTGGAGCATAGGTTGCTTCCGAACTGGAGAGAAGTCAGGGGGAAATGGGCAAATAAATTTACTGCATTTTGGTGTGATCAATTAAACTTAAGGGCTGAGGAAGTCCAAGCAACTTGGTCTGGACTCTCCAGTCCTAAAGACAGCAGACGAACAGGACGACGATGACCTAAATCCCTCTGGGCAGCAGGGAAATCACTAATTCCCACATTCAAACCCCTTTCCTCATCTGTCCTGGGTTCTCCAGCTGCCTTTCCTTTAGCTGTCATGTCTTCCTGGATGTCAAACTGGCTCCTCTGAAACTGAGTGCAATCAAGACAATGACAACCAGGTTTCCAAACTGCAAATTGCCCCAAGTTTTATTTGTAGTCCATACAAAAGGGAAAAAAAATTAAGGTTTTCTAACACCACCTACTTGGGGAGATGGGGATGTGGGACTGTGCCACTCAGCATCAGCTAGAACATCAGGGGGTCAGTAGGGATTTGGACATATACCAACCGACTGTCCCAACAGGAACTCAGTCTCAACACAGTCTATACTGGGACAAAGTCAGGGCCCCCTGGACTGCTGGCACACTGGCGCACAGGAAATGGTTAAGCTAACCCTTTCCTGGCCTCCCTCACATCTAAAAAGAAAAAGGCGCCGCCGACCTCAGTTGCAGGTTGCTTCCCCATCCAGACGACCTTAAATATCGCGCACAAAAATAAAAGGGAGCCAGGAAAAAATAAAAACATAAAAGAAACTCCCATCCTGGGGAGATGGGAGGCAGGGGAGAGGGGAAACCGCAGATCTAGAGCCAGTAGCAAGATTTGCTGCTGAGGCGAAGGAACAAAGTAGGTTACTGCCAAACACTCAAAAGGATCATCTCCTGGGGAAGGCCCACAGGGTCGAGGGGATGAAAAACCGCAAACGGGAGAGGTATGGGCCAGTGGTTATAACCTGGGCCTGCACCCTACCCCACCTCTCCTCTCCTTCCCTCCCTGTGGTGCCCCATGCCAGGATGGCCCTACATGCGGCGCTGGTAGCCAGAGTGCATCTGAGCTGCCCGCAGGTAATCATTATAGGAGCCCGAATAGCGTGCGTAATCGGAATGGGCATCGGGCAGGCGACGGTAATCCAGCGAGGACTTTGTCGGCGAGCGGCGGAACGAAAGCTGCGACTCTGATAAACGGCGGTAATCAGAGAGCTCGGCTAAACGCCGGTCGGAACCATACCTAGTCGAGAGAAGAAGACAGTTGGTGAATGAGACAATTGAGGGGAGGGCTCCAGGTGGGCATGGGGGAGATGCCAATGGGGATAGGGAGGGTGTGATCAGATTGGTCTCCAACAAACAAGATTTTGTCAGAAGGCTCATCACCCTATCCAGGGCAAGAAATCAAGCCTGGTTCAACCAGTGGGAAACCAAGCCCACCACTGAAGCCCTCCCTTCTCAACTGGCCAAGGTAGATTTTGGTCTACATTCCCAAACCACAAACAAACTATCCCCACCCTGGGCCCTACACAGAAAGTCCTTGGTTGTTTATCAACAGAACGGCGGACGAAAGCAAGGTCCCCAACTCCCCAAAGAGTGGACGCACCTCGTATACACCTTGCCTTCAGCCAGTGAGTGCCAAAGGGACTACTCTTTCAAACCCACCCCACCAAAGCCAGGACAACCACATAACAGGCTTAAGGATCCTTGAGACGGTGGGAAAGGCTATAGGCCACAACCGCAGGCAGTAGCTCCAATGGCACTTGGGGTAGCCTAAACAGGTGACACTTTTCCCAGCCTGACTAGCTGGTACCACCCCAGGCTGAGCACTAATGCTCTACCTGAACCCTGGTGATCAAAAAAGTTCACAGACATCACCCCCCTTGCCCTTTGGACACCCCATGGGAGCAGATGAGAGAAAACCAAAGGAGGGGCCAATGGCTCCAGTTTCCCTCCCATGCCAACCTCAGCCCCTTGCCCTAAGCCCCAGCTGGGGGCAGAGGCGGGGGGGCATACAGTACCTTTTCGACATGGCGACAGCCTTTTTGTAGGGATCGTCGTAGCTGGCCCGGGGTGGGGAGAGGCGGGTACGCTCATAGGGCGGCGGGGTGCTGTTGGCGTTGGCAACGGCCCCCTGGGACATGGACAGGTAGGCTGCAGACGGCTGACCTGCCCCATCGTAGGCATTGCCCGGCTGGCCACGGTAGGAGGCAGCAGCCTGGGGATGCTGCTGGGCAGCATAGGAAGCAGCCAATGAGGCTGACGACTGAGTGCGGTACGGAGCTGCCAAGGTGGCAGACGGCTGGGCCCCGTAGGCAGCTGCAGCACCATAGGAGCCAGTGGCTGCAGCAGCTGACTGAGCCCCATAGGAGCCTGACAGGCCCATTGATGCTTGAGCCCCGTAACTATTCAGCTGGGTCTGAACAACCGGCTGGGCCCCATAGGAGCCAGCCATTGGGGTAGCGGCTTGTGCAGCGTAGGCAGCTGGTTGACTGGCATAGGCAGCAGCTGTAGCTGGCTGTGCCACATAGGCAGCCGGCTGGGAAGAGTAGGAAGCAGCCTGCTGTGCAGCATATGGGGCAGACTGGGCATTATAAGAGGCCGAGGGCTGGGCATTGTAAGAAGCTGCCTGGGCCCCGTAAGCAAGTGAGGAGGCTGCAGACTGGGCCCCATAGGAGGCTGCCTGGGCCCCATAGGAGCCTAGGGAGGAAGCTGCTCCCTGGGTGTTGTAGGAGGAGGCAGCCGCACGAACCCCATAGGAGGAGGCAGCCTGCGCGCCATAAGAGGATGGCTGGTTACCATAGGAGGCAAGGGAGGAACCCTGAGCCCCATAGGAGTTGAGCGAGGAAGCCGCAGCTGGCTGACCCCCATAGGAGGAGAGGGCCGAGGCCGAGGGCTGAGCTCCACCATACGGGCCAAGCGAGGAAGCTGCGGCAGACTGGGAGCTAGGGCTAGCCAGCTGGCCCCTGTATGGGGCCCCAAGGGAGACAGAGGGCTGAGCGCGATAAGAGGCTGCCTGGGCTGTCATGGGCTGAGTCCGATAGCCTACACCCAAAGAGGCAGAAGGCTGGGCCCTGTAGGCAGCTCCCAGCGACACTGAGGGCTGGGCCCGGTAGGTGGCTGGCTGGGCCGTCAGAGGAGCCACATAGGAGGCTCGGGGAGGTGAACGGCGCAGGGGGCTGCGGTCGCGACCAAAGAAGGGTGGTGTGGGCTGACGGGCTTGCCCATCAAAGCCACCAGTGCTGTTGCCAAAAGCCTGCTGGTAGTCGAAGGTGGCAGAGAAGCCACCAGTTCCAGGGAATGCCGTATCCCCAGCCCCTGGTTTCTTGGTCTTGTCCCCAGACTGGATAGCCAGGCCAGGCCCCTTCTTCTGACCCTTGGTTGAGAGTTCCACGTTGATGCGCTTGCCCTTCACTTCTTTGCCGTTGAGCTGCGCGATGGCGGCTTTGGCATCTGCTTCCTTCTCCATGTGAACAAACGCGTAGTCTGATAAAGCAGCAGACAGAGGGTTAGCAATTAGGGGGGCAGGGCATGCTACCTGATGGGTCCCAAACTGGACACACAACAGCACCCAGCTGTTGCCAGCTACCTCCAGGCCTCCAAACCTTCCTCTCCAGGAGTAGGTCATAAAACATGGTTCCCACATAACAAAGCTTCTGTCTCAAGCAGTCACCTTTCCCTACGTGTTCTCCCTATTCTCCCCTTTCTCTCTTTCGCATCACTCAACTCTCTGGTGAGAGAAGAAAGAGCAAAGATGAAGTGCAACACAGGATAAAAATCTTCACAGCTCTTATAAGTGTAAACCACCAGACAAAACACAGAAAGGGTTCCTGGATCACTCAATTATTTAGCATTCTCTAACCCAAGATCACCAAGCACTACTACTCCCTTTGAAGCTTAACTCTGAAATACTGGAAATGACCACTAATGTCTTGGCATGACCCAAATCTCAGCCCAGGGTCCAATTAAATTAAAAAAAAAAAAAAATATTAGACTGCAATGCACAGTTCACTAAATTTCTCCAATGTACTCTCCTTTTTTTTTTTTTCAGAGTACTTCCATTCTCAAAGTACTTCCATGCACAGACCTTCATTTGGACTTCACAACAATCCTGTGAGTCAGGCAGAGCAAAGGGTCATTATCTCCATCTTATAGGTAGGCAAACGTGCTTAGAGAATTTATATGGCTTGCCATTAACCAAAATGTCTTACAGCCAGCAACAGAATCCCAGCGCTTCCACGCCCTTTCACTACACCAGTCTGTCCCTGAGAAGTCAATGTATAAAACAAGACCATATTAACACGATAAGAAATTTAAAAAGCAGCTGGAACTCATGTAAGCCTATGAGGTGGGGGAATGGAAACCGAGCCTCTTAGCTGAGATCAGGCCCAAGCCTCCATCCCCCAGGCTACATTATATCCTCTACTGGTTCCTCTTCAAGGTACAGATATATACCTTACCCCCTTGAGCATAGAGCAAACTGTTTACAGGAAAGATCTGGTTTCTTAGCTTCATGGTGAGAAGCTAAATTAGTGCAGCTTGCAGGCTCTGCTAAGCTGGCTACCCCTGAAGTCCTCACTCAGGATCTGAATGAGCTGTGGTGTGATACAGGCTTAAGATAGGATGTTGATCTCAAAGTCCTACCACACAGGAGAAAATTTTAGAAAGGGAAGTGGGAAGAATTCTTATTCATGTCCAAAGTCACACACCACAATAGTACAAGTAAAATCTGAAACACACTGACAAAATCATGCTCATAGAAAATAAGGCCATGCACATAAACCCATCTAGATCCATGGCTACCTAAGTACCAAGTACCAGGACCCCATCTCACATCAATTTAGGAAATGAAGAACTACCTGGATGAAATCACTAGGTTCCATTTCTCAGATAACAAATCCTTTTGAAGGACCTCTAAACAAGAATCCTAACTTCTAGATTCATACTGGGATGCTCCTCTCTGGCTGCTCCCAGAAAGCAAGTCATTTTTCTCCTTGTGAAGCAATGCCACCAATCTGCCTCTCATAGAAATGAAACTAAAAATATAATCAACAGGCATAAATCAGAAGTATGGTATGCACAAGGAATCCTAGGTTAGGCACTTAAGAGCCTCAATTATAAATCCAGATATCACTGACTTGGTAAATCTGTCCTACCCACCTCCAATTTAGGAGATTCAAATAACATAAAAACGTCTCGTAAAATATAAATAGCCATATAACGAGTAAGAATTATGATAATCATTCGGGCTTAGGAATAACCATATGCTTCGCTCCCTACAGAATATTATCTTTTATCTGTAATAATAAAAAGCAAAAGCTACCATACCATTTATACATGCAAACTTGGAACCTGCCAGAGAGGACTAAAAAAACAAAATCAGCTATCACAACTCTCAGTCCTCACACACGCATGGTTAAAACCTGATTCCTTACCTACCAATTAAGGCAAAAAAGTGTTCCTTTCGGCCTAGTCACAGAGTACTAGAACTGTCTTATGATCTCTCACCTCCACTTTGGGTAGAGGGAGCTAAAAATAGATACTGGTGGTCAGTGATCTCTTTAAAAGCAGAGGCTGACCTGACCCTCCAGAGAATACAATGGCAAACAGAAAATGGGAGCTTGTAGGCAGATTAAGGGAAATGGAAAAAAACCTCCAGGCAATGTGAGAGAATATTAACAAATGATATTATAATCCTGCCTAACCTATCCACAAATTCCTGAGACCAGAACAAACTAGGAAAAAAACACCCAACAACAACAAAATACTTCAAAGGGTTTACAAGAGGACATCCCACTGTCTACTCCCTACTTAGCTAGGTTTTATTAAGAAACCAACCAAGTTGAAATTTGAAAACTAAGATTTCATATGTACAATTTACCGCTCAGATGAGTTCTAGAATTGATTTTTTAAAAAGCCCTCAGATACAATTGTAACCAATTCACATCAAAATGCTCCTAATCCTGACATTAAAGAGAAATGTGACTTGGTGGTCCAGCTGATTCAATCATGTCAGCCAAAAGCCAAAATCAACACCTAACCCTATCAAAGATACCCAGGTACTCAATTACTCCCAGGAGATGAAAAACCAGAAACCTAAAGAACTCTGCCTAGACAGCTAGTTCAAGAAACAGTAACCTGTAAAGGAAATCCACTGCACTTAAAGGCACTAGAGCAAGCAATGTTTTACAGAGATCACCTATTGGTCTAGTGGCATCACAATTCCTCTAGCAACAAAGTTAAGAGAATCCAGAAAGGCGCCTCAGTGGCTCAGTCAAGCATCATCCATCTCTTGATTTCGGCAGAAAAATGAATTTTTCTATCCGAGAAGAGTAAACACCTCTAACTTTAAACTACAGATTTGTGTATAGGAGGAAAAAATGGCCACCCACAAAAAACAAAAACAGAAACAAAAACCAAAGGAAACAGTTTCCTCTTCTGCCTTTCAGACCTCCGGAAGCCTAAATGGTTCCTAAAGCTGTCAGTAATTCTCATACTTCATCTTTGAACACCCAACAAAATGTAGCTGTGGAGACTGATTACAACCCACTGTTGCTATGGAGACCTTTGCTTCATACATCAAATCATATAGAAGCTTCAGGGGTAACCAAGCAACGATGTTTTTCCCTTGTGAAATAAAACACAACTGGTTGTCCTATACAACCCCAAGCTTCTGTGCTTTTCAAAGACCTGACAGCCAACACCAGAGGCCTCGATCATCGAATGCCCATTCCCAACCCAAGAAATGAGTATTTTTGGAGCCCAGAGCCAGTTTCTTCTGCTACATTCCCAACTTGAAAGCCTCACTTTCCTTCACCCCAGAGAGACAGAAAAGCACCAGTGGAGAACAAGACAGTCAAATCTTTCTCAGAGTCTCTTACATCAAAGTGCTCTGTTACTTACCAGGGTAACCACAAATAACAGCTAACCACTACTCCCTGAGGATGTTAACACATGTTCACAAAAGGACAAAATAGACAAAACTTTCACTCTCACAAAGTCAGCCAGGAGTTCTGAAAACCACATGCAGTTATACATTTCACCCTCCCAGCCACTGTCACTTGGTATCAGTCCAGAGAGAATCCAGGCAAATTTTTAGTTTCCTCTACCACCTGAGAGCAAGCTTCTTGACCAGAGTACCATGGAGGCTGTCCCCCTCACATGTTAGTTTCTAAATTCCCAGTCTAGTAGCCACCTTGCCTAAGAACCACAAAAGATATGTGGTAGGTGAATTAAACACAGCACTGTCATAAGGAGTCATGTACCCCCTTTGGTTTCCTGGTCAGGTGCCCAATCTGGAGTCCTTCCTACTCTTTAACTCTAAACAAAGCAAAAATCAATGCACCATACAGCCTGCCTTAGAGCACCCAGCAGGAAAGCCCGATTCCGGAGAGTCGTGGACTGGCATAACCTGAGTTGAGGAAAATAGAATGCAATATTAATGCAGAACAAGGAACTGCTCCTAGTAGTGGAGACTACAACCCTTTACACCTCCCCGGCTGCAGAAAGGACAAGGAATGACCCCAAAAATATGCCTTATTACGAGAGCAAATGAAGTGTCTTGGTGGAAATAAGCACCTGCACCCATTTAGTTCCTATCCCCAAAACTTTTCACAGAGTGTGGGTCGGTACGAATCCAACACCAGGAGTAGGGGCATCAGATACACCCCCAGGTTGCATCCTTGAAGATGGCAGGGCAAAGTTAATTCTCATCTGTTCACAAGAGGAACAGAGACTGGCCACATACACAAGGACGGTCCCACCAAACCTTGCCAACATAAAAGAAAAAGAACTTACAGGATAGGAACCTAGACTACAAAAAAAAAGTCAACGGGGTCCCAAAAAGTTAGACGGGCCTAAATTACAATGATAACATTTTTCTCAAAGAAAAGGCAAACTAGGGATCTGTCCTAAGAATTAGACTACTCCAGCAAAGCCGATAGCCAATGATTAACGAAGACCTCTCACACACCCCACTCCACGACCCCCCTCAGCCAGAGTATATGTCCCCTTGCAAAATCACCAAGCTATTAAGAGAACACTGCCCTGAGGGCATGGGGCTTGGCAAGTAAAGGCTTAAGAGGCCTTCATAAAACAAGCCTCCTTCCCCATTCAAAAGGCCGGGGTTTTCAGTTTATATATATAAAATCGAGCCCAAGAAAAAAACCCCAAGTTTGGGGGACTTGGAAAACAGCGTTGCCACGCCTAACCCACTTAACAATATTGAAAGGCCAAAGTGGTTCAGAAGGGGCCCCTCCTGTACCCACGAGTAACTATACTCATGAGTAGACCCACGCCACACAATGCTAAAAGATCCCAGCCCAAGAAACGTCCAAGGGCCCCGTTACCTTCCGCTCGGGAGCATTCATCGGCAGGGAACACGAGGGTGGCCCTGGGGCGTCAGCCCCCACCTTTTCCCTCTTCCCTTGCTCTGACCGACGTCTGGAGAGGAAGTGGGGAAGTGGCGAAATCTTCCCCGCTCCATGATCCGGCTTGTGCCCGTCACTTCCCAATTTCCGCTCGGTGCCAGGCCCAGGAGACCAGTGGAAGGCGCGCCCCCGGTATATTCGCAAGTCTCGCAGGCGCGTCCCCGGCCCCGTAGCTCGGCTCACAGTGGCCGCCGAACCCACCCAGAGCCACTTCCTCCCATCTGGAGAATGGCGTCTGGACGGCAGGGAAGGAGGGTGGCTCTACCCATCGCGCCCCCAACACCTCCGGCCTCGATCCCGCGACTTCCCCACCCTCCCCAACCGCGCGGTGACCGACCCCCGGGAAAGGGGCGTGGCTAACAAGCAGAGTGCCCAGAGCGCGCCCGCTCCCGCTCCCCCGCTCCCCCGCGCCTCCGCGTTACCTTTCACCACGTCACACTCGATGACGCGTCCGCGGCGCTCGAAAAGGCTGCGCAGTTCCTGGCTCGTGCATGCAGCCGACACATTGCCCACGAAAATCTTCCAAGTGTTAAGAGGCCGTGGGCGCGACATCTCCACCACGAGCGCGCGCCCCGGCCGCAGCTCGTGGCCGTGCAGGGCCTCGATGGCGCGCAGCGCGCCTGCATTCTCGCGCATGTGCACGAAGGCGAACTGTTTCATGACGGCGCAGCTCATGACCGTGCCGTAGGGCGCGAAGAGGGCTGCTAGCTCCTCTGGCGTTGTATCTGCCCCATCGACGTTTCCCACGAATATCTTCATTTTGCCGCCGCAGCCGCCTTCCCGGGGAGCCGGGACCTCTCCTCTAGCGACAGGCGAGACGTCCGACCGGCCGGCAGTCCTCCCCAGGAATGGCTGGCGACCGAGAACCCCGCCGCGCAGGCGCCCTGACCCAGCCAATCGGAGCCCGCATCCCGCGCGTCCTGCAGCCAATCATAGAAGCTGAAAGAAGATGCACTCAGGCGCAGCCAATCCCAGAGGGTCTGGAGCCCGCTCGTTAGCAGAGGGGGCGGGAAAGAGACGACGGCGCGCGACCAACCGCCACTGCCGGGGGGAGGGGGAAAAAGAAGGGTTGGAGAAGGGGGAACGCGCGCGGGGAACATCGGCGGCCTAGAGGCCTACTCGGTGAGACGGCCTCTGGCCCGGGTGGGGCCGGGATCGGCGGGCCCCAGGAAAAACTTTGTTCAGCCGGAAGTCGGAGCTCCTCCCATTCTGGCAGCCTGGGCCAAACCCGCCCCTGGAAGTGGCAGCGAGCTTGTCCACCGGAGGGTCGGGCCTGGCGGAAGAAACCAGGACGGCCGCCTTCAGTCTACAAACTGTCCCCTCTGGGACCGTGCTGGGCTGTCGGGGGGGGGGGGGGGGGGGGGGGGGGGGGCTTGAGAGGCATCTGCCCCGTGCTATTAATTCATTCTTTGGAAACACATTCCCCTATATTGCTGAGGTCCTGGGAGAAGATGGAGAGTGAAAAATCAGAGTTTCGTCTCTGCCTTTGTGGAATTTTCAGCAGAGGAATAATGATCTGGATCGCCCTTGCGTGCGCTTGAAATTACACAATAAAAAGTTTAATACAACTATATCCGGGCAAAAGAATGGTCCCTGAGGGGACGAAAGTTGAGCCTTTATAGAAAACAAAAAATTCAAAACAGATGTATGTTAAATAAAAAGTATTTTGCGTGGCAGAAGAGAAAAACATAAATCCGTGTGCCAAGCCCAGGATTTACCTCCATGGTCATGCTACAAGTTTATTGAGCACTTACCAAGTGGGCAGCACCAAGGATATAGCAGTGAACAAGAAGTGACAAAAATCCTGACGTTGGAGCTTATACTATGGTGAGGAGAAACCGAAAATAAACAAGTAAGACATGTAGACTGTATGCTAAAGATTTGAAGCAGCAAAGCAAGTAAGCTCTCCTAAAGGGGGATCATTCCAGCCAGAAAGTACAAGTCAAAAAAAGGTCCTGGGGCGAGTTCGTCCGCTTGTTCAAGGAATAGCAGTATGGCTGGAGGCTATAACAGCAAGGAGATGTAGGGGGAGGTTGTCACACCCTATGGGCCAGTGAAATGACTGCCTTTCACTTTTTTTTTTTTTTTAAGTATTCAACAATTCTGTACCTCACCAGGTGCCCGTCAGGACAAGTGCACTCCTTAATCCCCATCACCTATTTAACCCATTCCCCCCACCACCACCATCCCTCTGGTAACCATTAGTTTGTTCTCTATAGTTAAGAGTCTGTTTCTTGGTTTGTCTCTCCCTCTTTTTTCCCTTTGCCCCTTCGTTTTATTCCTTAAATTCCACACGTGAGTAAAATTATATGGTTTTCCGTCTTCCTCTGACTGGCTTATTCTGCTTAGCACTATACTCTCTAGATCCTATCTCTGTTGTTGCAAATGACAAGCTTTCCTAATTTTTTATAGCTGAATAATATTCCATTGTATATGTACTCCAGCTTCTTTAACCATTCATCAATCAGTGGACACTTGGGCTGCTTCCATATCTTGGCTATTGTAAATAATGCTGCTATAAACATAAGGGTGAATGCACCCCTTTGAATTAGTGTTTCGTATTTTTTTTTTGGGTAAATACCCAGTACTGTGATTGCTGGAACGATAGGGTAGTTCTTTTTTTTTTTTTTTTTAATATTTTTTATTTATTTCTGAGAGAGAGAGAGAAACAGCGTGAACAGGGGAGGGTCAGAGAGAGAGGGAGACACAGAATCAGAAGCAGGCTCCAGGTTCCAAGCTGTCAGCACAGAGCCGGACGCGGGGCTCGAACCCACAAACCATGTGATCATGACCTGAGCCACCCAGGCGCCCCAGGGTAGTTCTATTTTAAACTTTCTGAGGAACCTCCACAGTTTTCCACAGTGGCTGCACCATTTTGCATTACCACCAACAAATGCAAAAGGGTTCCCCTTTCTCTATATCCTCGCCAACATCTGCTGCTTCTTGTGTTGTTGATTTTAGCCATTTTGACAAGTGTGCGGTGATGTTTCATAGGGGTTTTGATTGTATTTCCCTGATGATAAGTGATGATGAGCATCTTTTCATGTGTCTGTTAACCATCTCTAGGTCTTTTTTTGAAAAATGTCTGTTCATACCTCCTGCGCTTTTTTAATTGGGTTGTTTTATTTTGGGTGTTGAGTTGTATATATTCTTTATATATGTTGGATTCTAACCCTATATCAGATATGTCATTTGCAAATATCTTCTCCCATTCCATAGATTGCCTTTTAGTTTTGTTGATTGTTTCCTTTGCTGTGCAGATGTTTTTATTTCGATGTAGTCCCAATAGTTTATTTTTGCCTTTGTATCCCTTGCCTCAGGGGACCTATATAGAAAAAGTTGCTCTGACTGATGTCAGAGAGGTTATTGCCTGTGCTCTCTTCTAAGATTCTTATGGTTTCAGGTCTCACATTAAGGTCTTTAACCCATTTTGAATTTATTTTGGTGTATGATATAAGAAAATGGTCCAGTTTCATTCTTTTGCATGTTGCTGTTCAGTTTTCCCGACACCATTCGTTGAAGAGACTTTTTCCCATTGGGTATTCTTTCCTGCTTTGTCAAAGATTAATTATGGGTTTATTTCTGGGTTTTCTATTCCTGGGTTGCAAGAGTGGTTCAATATTTGCAAATCAATCAGTGTGATACATTACAGCAATAAAAGAAAGGATAAGAACCATATGATCATTTCAATAGATGCAGAGAAAGCATTTGATAAAGTACAACATCCATTCATGATTTAAAATAAATAAATAAAAATAAATAAAAATTTAAAAACCTAGATTTTACTCCTGAGGCTGAAAGTCTGTGAAGGACACAGGATGCTGTAAGTCTGTTTTTGTTTGTTTGTTTTAATATTTTTTTATTTATTTCTAGGAGAGAGAGAGAGACAGTGTGAGCAGGGGAGGGTCAGAGAGAGAGGGAGACACAGTCTCCGAAATAGGCTCCAGGCTCTGAGCTGACAGTCAGCACAGAGCCCGACGCGGGGCTCGAACCCACAAACCGCGAGATCATGACCCATGCGAAAGTCGGACGCTTAACCGACTAAGCCACCCAGGCGCCCCAGTCTGTTTTAACATAGAGAAATTCCTTTGGAAACTTCCTTTATCTCTAACCCCCCCCCCAAGATATATGTTAGTAGTCATACTCCAAGCTTGTGGCCCACTGATAAACATCTGAAGAGTCTCATGACTGTGTTTTTTCTAAACATTTATAAATGACATTTTCCTAACATTTCCTAGCTGCCCTCAAGGTCCTGGAAACCTTGCTTCCAAAATTCCTTAGAGATTTATGCTATCCCTAACCGCTTCCCATCGTGAAGGTAGAGAATCAATCACGAGTCACAAGCCCAGTGCAGCTCTTTCTGCCCATAGGTTCTGTCTCTGTGCTTTAAGAAAACCACCTTTTTGTGCTGGGGGCAGGGCGGGGGAAGGTAGTCTATGGAGGGCAGAGGGGTTCGTCTGATATGGTGTTTCTTCCATAGTTGTTTTTTTTTTCTTTCATAGTTTATTGTCAAGTTGGTTTCCATATGACACCCAGTGCTCATCCCCACAAGTGCCCTCCATACCCATCACCCTCTTTCCCTCTCCCCCACCCCCATCAGCCCTCAGTTTGTTCTCAGCATTCAAGAGTCTCTCGTGGTTTCCCTCCCTCCCTCTCCCCAACTATTTTTCCCCTTCTCCTCCCCCATGGTTCTCCATTAAGTTCCTCCTAATCCACCTATACGTGAAAACATATGGTATCTGTCCTTCTCTGCCTAACTTATTTCGCTCAGCATAGCACCCTCAAGGTCCATCCACGTTGCTACACATGGCCAGATTTCATTCTTTCTCATTGTCATGTAGTACTCCATTGTATAGATAAACCACGTCTTCTTGATCCATTCGTCAGATGATGGACATTTAGGCTCTTTCCATGATTTGGCTATTATTGAAAGTGCTGCTATGAACATTGGGGTACATGTGCTCCTATGCATCAGCACTCCTGTATCCCTTGGGTAAATTCCTAGCAGTGCTATTGCTGGGTCATAGGGGAGTTCTGTTGTTAATTTTTTGAGGAACCTCCACACTGTTTTCCGGAGGGGCTGCACCAGTTTACCTTCCCACCAACAGTGTAGGAGGGTGCCCACTTCTCCACATGCTCGCCAGCATCTGTAGTCTCCTGATTTGTTCATTTTAGCCACTCTGACCGGCGTGAGGTGGTATCTCAGTGTGGTTTTGATCTGTACTTCCATAGTTTTTAAAGTATCAGTCAGACTGCTATTGACGTGAGCAAAAACCAGTGGAAGAGCTCTTTGTTCAGAACACTATTGCTAGAATCCAGGAGAAAGATGATGATGACATGGATCAGGGTGGCTCCAGCAGAAGTCAAAGGAAGTGGTCAGATTTGGATGTACCTGGACAGTAGAACTAACACATCACACAAATGGATATGAGTTGTGAGAAAAAGAGGACTCACAGATGATACTGAGCAACTTGGAAGCACGGAACTGCCATTTACTGAAATGAGTGACATTGTGGAAGAAACAGATTTTCTGTGAAAGACCAGAAATTCAGCTTGGGACATGATCAATTAAAGATGCCTCTAAGTCACCCAAGTGGAGATACCAATGGGCAATGAGATATGTTTGTGGAGTTCAAGGTAGAGGTCTGAGCTCAAGATATAAATTTGGGAGTCTAAAGAGTTAATATCTATACTAAAAATTGATTTAGAGAGAGAGAGAGAGAGAGAAATGGGCCAAGGATGCAAACTGGCAATTTTGTAGGAAAGGAAGTGCAAATGGCTAATAAACAAGAACTTTAGAGGCACCTGGGTGGCTCATTTGGTTAACTGGTTAAGCACGGACTCTTGATTTCTGCTCAGGTCATGATTTCACAGTTCATAAGTTCAGGCCCCACATCAGGCTCCGCACAACATGGAGCCTGCTTGAGATTCTCTCTCTGCCCTTCCCCCTCTCCATAATAAATAAACTTTAAAAAATAAAACCTTCACTGGTAGCCAAGGAAATTCAATTTCCTAAGGAAATGAAAATATTTGGGGACACCTGGATGGCTCAAGTCAGTTCTGCATCCAACTCTTGATTTCAGCTCAAGTCATGATCTCACAGTTCGTGTGTTCAAGCTCCACATTGGGCTCTGAGCTGACAGTGCGGAGCCTACTTGGGTTTCTGTCTACCTCTCTCTCTCTCTGCCCTTCCCCACTTGCTCTCTATCTCTCTCTCAAATAAAAATAAACCTTAAAAAAAAAAGATGTGAAAAAAATAAAGGAAAAAAAGATTTAGATCTGTTGCTGGTAAGGGTGTGAGGAAAGCATGCACATATTGCTGATGATAGCATAACCTCTTCATCCTTCTTGGGGACTGTTCTGGCAATGTCAAAACTTTCAGTGTAGCGATTCTTTAACATAGTAATCCTACTTTGGAAATCTACCCTACAAAAAACTCATCAATAAGAATATTGGTATAAGGGGCAAAACACAATTGTACAATGTTGCATCTTTCTAAGCTATAGGGGAAGAAATCCTCCATATAGGTGCATATATTTTTTCAGCACAGAGAAATAGTGTTGGTTACTTCAAGAGGAAGAGATGGGGGTTAATTTTTTATACTTTTCTATATCATTAGACGTTCAACAGTGAGCATCTAATTCTTTTATAGTTTTTTTAAAGTATATCTTAAGAAAGAAAAGTGGGACATCCTTTTCATACCTCTCTCTGATACCTTTGCAAATCCTAACTGCTGGCAGTATTCAGAGACTGGATATCAGCAGACCCATGGCCACCCGGCAAGCACAGCCTTTTCAACAGTATAGTGAGGGGCAGTTCCACGTTTGTTCCTATAATGCTGGTAGGGTTTAGAGTCAAAACAGTGTGAAACAGAAATATAATGTAAAACTTGTACAAGGTTTTTTCTGCTATCCACCTTAAAAGGTAAAAAGAAACATAAAACTAACTTTAGCAATATATTTTAGAGGCACATGGGTGGCTCAGTCGGTTAAGCATCTTGATCTTGGCTCAGGTCATGATCTCACGGTTTGTAGGTTCAAGAGCTGACAGCATGGAGCCTACTTGGGGTTCTGTCTCTCCCTCTCTCTGCCCCTTCCCCACTTGCACTCTTTCTCTCTATCAAAATAAATACATAAACTTAAAAAAAAAAAAAGAAAATCGTAAACAACAATGTATTTTAACTGAATACCTCTAAAAAACTCATATAATCAATATATAAAAATTATTAATATTTACATTCTTTCCCTTGTACTAAGTCTTTGAAAGTCATTTTGTATTGTACAGTTACAGCACTTACATCTCAGTTTGGATTAGGCTACAATTCAAACGTTTAGTAGCCACATGTTTCCAGTGGCTACCATATTGGATTCTGCAGGTTTAGACTTCCTCTTGAAATGGCCTTTAGATCCTGAAGAGACATCCTTTAGAAAAGCAGAATTTCAACATTGGGGATGTATCTGATTTTTTACAATAGCCCCATGGCCTTCAAATCCTAGTGTGGGGAATGAAAGTAGTGGGAAGATGGAGTCCAGAAATATCCATCAACAAATAGTGTCAAAACTGCAAAGGATTCTTTTCAATGAACCAGGCCAGGCCAACCCAATGACTTTATAGATGAGAGACCCACTCAGCCCTAGAGAAGGGAAAGGAGTTGCCACGATCAAGGGGGTGATGTAACTGCGACTAATTCAATGTTCTTTCCATTATCCCAGGTCAAGGAGTTAGATCCCCATTCAGATCACAAGTTGCCAGTTGTGTAAACTTGAGCAAGATTCTTCACATCTATAAGCATCACTTCTTTCATCTATAAAATAGCTGGCCTTCCTACAAGAATTTTTGGTGTTTGTTTTCTCTTTAAACAAGTTTTGCGTGTCTGGGGCGCCTGGGTGGCTCAGCTGGTTAAGCAGCCAAGTTCAGTCAGGCCATGATCTTGCAGTTTGTGAGTTGGAGCCCCGCTTTGGGCTCTGTGCTGACAGCTCAGAGTCTGGAGCCTGCTTCAGATTCTGTGTCTTCTTCTCTCTCTGCCCTCCCCGTAGTCACACTCTCTCTCTCTGTCTCTCTCAAAAATAAATAAACATTTTAAAAAATTAAAAACAAGTTGTGTGTGTGTGTGTGTGATAAAAATATACATAACATCAATCTACCCTTTTTAACTCTTTTTAAGGGTAGCGTTAACGACATAAAGTACATCCACATTGTTGTGCACCCACCACCACACTCTATCTCTAGAACGTTTTCATCTCTCCCAAGTGAAAACCTGTACCCATTAAACTCTAATTCCCCATTCTCTCCTCCCCACAGCCCCCAGCAACCACCTTCTCCTTCTGTCTGTATGAATGTGATTGCCTAAGTATATATAATTTTGCCTCGTATAAGCAAAATTATACAAATATGTATCCTTTTGTGACTGACTTACTTCACTTAGCATAATGTCTTCACGATTCATCCATGCTATAGCACGTCTCAGAATTTCCTTCCTTTTTAAAGGCTGAATACTGGGAAAAAAGAGAGAAAAAAAAATAAAGACAAAAAAAAAAAAGGGCTGAATTATGTTCCATTATATGTATATACCACACTTTGTTTATCCCTTCATCTGGCAATGACATTTGGGTTGCTTTCACCTTTTGGCTATCCTGAATAATGCTACTGTGAATACACGTGTACAAGTATCTATTTGAGTATCTACTTTCACTTCTTTTGGGTATATACTCAGAAGTGAAATTGCTGGATTTTATTTTTTAATTAAAGTGTACTTTACCTACAAGGACAATCACTCTTGTTTTGTGATCTTTGAGTTATTTGAGTTTTGACAACACATACAGTCACATAATCACCACCACAACTGGGATAAAGACAGTTCCATAAGGCTGAAGTTTTCTTATGCTGTTCCTTTACAGTCAACCCCTCCTCAAACCCCAGACCCTGGCAAACACTGATGATATCTTTCATTATAGTTTTGTCTTCGCCAAAATGTTATACAAGCAGGGTCATACAGTATGTAGCTTTTTGAGTCTAGCTTCCTTCCCCAGCGTAATGCATCTGATATTCATCCTTGCCTGTATCAGTAGTTAGTTCCTTTTTATCAACATTGACATTGTCTGGAGGTACCACAGTTTGTTTTTCCATTCCCAAGTTAAAGGACATCTGGATTGTTTCCAATTTTTGGAAATGACGACTAAAACTGGCATATGGGAATTTGTGCAAACAAAAGTTTTAATTTCTCTTGGTAAATAGCTATGAACCACAAAGTCGTTCTGAGCATTAAGTTAGGTACAATAATGTGTTTAGCACCCTGTAACATACATAGTAAACTCAGTAAATGGGGCAATTAGAAAAGTTTGCTACAGAATTCTGGGGTGCCTGGGTGGCTCAGTCAGTTGAGTGTCCAACTCTTGATTTCCACTCAGGTCATAATCCTGACACAGGGTCATGGGATCAAGCCCTGTGTGTGTTCTGCCCTGAACATGGAACCTATTGAGATTCTCTCTTTCTTTCTCTGACCCTCCCCTGCATGCATGCACACACACACTCTCAAAAAAGAAAGAAAAGTTTGCTACAGAATTCTATTGTAAGTGAAAAAGAACTTTTAGTATCCCAACTCGAATTTTATTTATTATTATTTTAAGTTTATTTATAGAAAGAACACACATGCATGCAAGTGAGGGAGAGGCAAAGAGAGACAGAGAAAGAGGGGGAGATAGGGGAAGAGAGAGAATCCCAAGCAGGCTCCACACTGTCAAGCGCAGAGCCCAAGTCTCACAAACTGGGAGATCATGACCTCAGCCAAGATCATGAGCACACTTAACTGACCGACCCACCCAGGTACCTCCCAAACTAGGATTTTATTAAGCACTTAGCATCTTCCAGATGTTCTTCGTTTCTTTTTTTTTTTAATTTTTTTTATGTCTTTATTTTGAGAGACAGAGAGCAAGCGGGGGAGGGTCAGAGAGAGAGAGAGACACTGAATCTGAAGCAGGCTCCAGGCTCTGAGCCGTAAGCACAAAGCCCGACGCAGGGCCCAAACCCATGGACCGTGGGATCATGACCTGGGCCGAAGTCGGATGCTTAACCAACTGAGCCACCCAGGTGCCCCTGTTCTTCTAGTTTCTGGAACAACATTCCATTGGAATTATAGTGTCCTCGATGTGTTTAAAGACAAAAATAAAAATTGTCTCTATTTTCGCCATACTTCAATTAGATCCATTTCTCTGATGACAGTGCTAGACTTACCCTGATGCTTCACCTATCCCCCAATCTGGGAAGCCCAGGGATAATACCTAGCCCATCACCGCTGCCCCAAATGGCCTCCACTGTAATAAAAAGGAGAATGAAAACGAAAGACATTTCTAGTGAAATAATATATATCATATGAAATATGTATAACGCAATATATCTTCTGCTCAGCTACACATGTAGACTGATACAGAGATACCTCATTGATAACTCAGACAGTACAACTGCAATATCTTTCTCCAAAATGGTGACTGACCCTTGGTAATATTCTAAACCAAACGAAGAACAAGATAAATCGGTGTATATTAAAACTACACCAGGGCAGCTGGGTGGCGCAGTCAGTTACGTGTCTGACTTTGGCTCAGGTTATGATCTCATGGTTCATGGGTTCAAGCCCTGTGTCAGGCTCTGTGCTGACATCACAGAGCCTGGAGCCTGCTTCAGATTCTGTGTGTCTCTCTCTGCCCCTCCCCCACTCATGCTCTGTCTTTCTCTGTCTCTCAAAAATGAATAAATGTTAAAAAAAAGTTTTTTTAAACTGCCCCATGGCCCCTGGGTGGCTCAGTCGGTTAAGCGTCCAACTCTTGGTATGGGCTCAGCTTGTGATCTCGTGGTCGTGGGATCGAGCCCTGCATCAGGCTCTGTGCTCAGTGTGGACTAAAATACTTTGGTGCTCAGTGTACACCAAAAATACTTTGTTTATAAATGCAATAATTAATATATAAGTTAAATAAATTATGATCTAATGGTTAACATGTTTTCACTTACAAGGATATCTGGTAAGACTTTTGAAAGTAATGCAGGTCTGGGGCACCTGGGGGGCTCAGTCGGTTAAGCGTCGACTTCGGCTCAGGTCATGATCTCGCAGTTCGTGGGTTCGAGCTACGCATCGGGTTCTGTGATGGCAGCTCAGAGCCTGGAGCCTGTTTCAGATTCTGTGTGTGTTTCTCTCTCTGCCCCTCCCCCGATCATGTTCTGTCTCTGTCTCAAAAATAAATAAGAATTATAAAAAAATTTTTTAAATAAAATAAAATAAAAGAAAGTAATGCAGGTTATAGGACAGTTAGCTCTTCATTTTGCCAGACCGAGCTGGACACTGTAGGTCGGCAAGGGTCCCTAGCCTTCTCCCAATAAGTGCCAGGAAGTCCTCCTGCCCCACTCAGCATTGTCACAACAGAAAAAAATCTCCCTCCCACAAACTCCCAAAAGTCTACAAAGAGCTAAACTCGGGTAAGAATTCATTTCCATAATAAAGAAATCTGATAGGAAAAAGTCCTTATCTCTTTACCATGACTGGAAGGAAATGTTAGAAATTCTGTCCTGTAAACTAGAGAAGAGAGCCTAGTCAAATTTACTTATGACCTTTGCCCCAGTTAATTAGAAAAGCCCAAAAAGTTCTTTGGTTTAATACGTCATTGTAATAGGCAAAAGGTATCAGGTCCTAATCCCTGGCATCTGGAAATGCCACCTTATTTGGAAAAGGGGTCTTTTCAGATCAAGGTAAGGATCTTGAGATGGAGAGATTATACTGGATTATTTGAGTGAACCCTAAATACAAACACATGTATCCTTATAAGAAGGAGGCTGAGGAAGATTTGACACACATAAACAGAGGAGACGGTGTGGG
This sequence comes from Hyaena hyaena, assembly GCF_003009895.1. Lineage (NCBI taxonomy): Eukaryota > Metazoa > Chordata > Mammalia > Carnivora > Hyaenidae > Hyaena > Hyaena hyaena. The sequence continues at coordinate 2,192,902 of NW_024080881.1, read as the reverse complement.
GAAGACAGAGCAGAGAGGGATCTGAGAATCAGAGCAATGTGGCCACAAACCAAGGAATGCCAGCCATCACTGTAAATTGGAAGAGGCAAGAAATGAATATTTTCCGGGGCGCCTGGGTGGCTCAGTCGGTTAACCGTCCAACTTCGGCTCAGGTCATGATCTCACGGTTCATGGGTTCGAGCCCTGTGTTGGGCTCTGTGCTGACTGCTGGCTCAGAGCTTGGAGCCTGTTTCAGATTCTGTATCTCCCTCTCTCTCTGACCCTTCCCTGCTCACGCTCTCTCTCTCTCTCTCAGAAATAAATAAAACATTAAAAATTTTTTAAAAAATGAATATTTTCCTAGAACCCCTGGGGAGAGTATGGCCCAAATGTCACTCTGATTTCAGCTCAGTGGTACTAATTTTGAACTTCTGACCTCCAGAACTGTAAAGCAATAAAGTTCTGTTGTCATTTGTTACAACAGCCACTGGAAACTAACAGTCATAAAGTATGTTTTCTTAACAACATAGATGAACTCATTTTCACAGCATGATTTTGTTCCGTATTTGTCACTCCCTGATAAAGGGCAAGAGCTTTTCCCTTCTCAACCTCCTTCTTTCCTGCTGTCTACCCTGACCTTGTTATGTGTTAGCACAGGTAGGGAAAAGAGGCTAAACCCTGCAACCAAAAGAGGAGAGAGAGGGACGCTAAGAGAAACCACAGTTCAGGGCGACGTAATGTCCTGACACCATGACCCCTGGGCTTACGCGAAACATGAAACCTCTAGTCTGCTTATTTTAAGAGATAATATCATGTCTATTATTGCTCTGGCCACTACTAGTCAGAACTCTTGTTACTTGCAGAAGTCACCTTAATATAGAATTCAACAGACAATATCAAGATTAAAAACAAAAACTAGCAATCCAGGGGCACCTGGGTGGCTCAGTCAGTTGAGCGTCTGCTTTCAGCTCAGGTCATGATCTCATGGTTCATGAGTTGGAGCCCCACATCGGGCTCTGTGCTGTCAGTTCAGAGCCCGCCTCAGATCCTCTGTCTTCTCTCTGCCCCTGCCCCACTCACACATACTCTCTCTCTCTCTCTCAAAAAATAAATAAATAAACAACCAAAAAAGGAAATAATAATACAGTCATGTTGCTTAAAAATATGAAGGTAAACCCCAGAAGAGATGGCCAAGGGAGTTGAAAGCGATTGCTTCTAGGAACTGGATTTCAGGAGAGACATAACAGGAAGTGTTGTTTTTGATCATAAACCTAGTAGAACTATGTTTGACGTTTTACGTTATGTACACATATTATTCAGATAAAAGTAAAACTAGAATTTAAAGTACCTTTAGTGAAAATAAAAGAAAATCGACAGGACGCAATGGGTATTTGAAAAACCTTTGAATTTAATTTTTAAGGTTCTCTACTAAGTTTATTATCAAATGACGTAAGACTGGAGAACATTTATATTCTGCTGACCTACAAAGCACAGAAACAAAGTGGTCAGAAATATGGGGGGAAGTTCTTATTTAACATTATATTTATACAGATTCTACCTTCTCGTGTGGCTAAGCAGCAACAGAAAGCTTCCTGAGATGGTCACACTTTCTTCCTTAATTCCACGATGAATGAATGAACAGAGTGAGTGAATGAGAAAATAATAACAGTTACCACTGGACATTGACTAAGCTTGCCAGATGCTATTCTTTGCACAGGCAATCTTCAATCTTATTTGATTATCACAATAGGCCCATGAGATTGGCTTGTTGCAATCCCCATTTCACAGAGAAGACAGAGAGGCATTGCCCAAGGTCACAGAGCTAGAAAGTAGTCGACCTGGGATCTAGGCCCAAAGCCCAGCTCATCACTATTATGTTTTCCTGAATACACATACATGAATAAGAATGATTATTAAACATGGCCATACGTAGTGTTGATGACACTAGCAAGGAATTCATTCATTATGTAAAGATGCTTCTTTGTACTTTTTCAGAGCCAGAAAAAAAAATCTATCCTTAGAATGTCTTTGATTGTGACCAAAAAAGAAAGAAAGGAAGAAAGAAAGAAAGAAAAGTCAACTTCTGATAGATTATTTGGGTTTAATTTAATTAAATAGAGAAGAGAACTACAAGTGTGGGGGAGGGGCAGTTTACACAATTTTCATTGCCTAACTCAGGTAATAAATTTAAGAGATTATGAAAACATACCTCACAGGCCTAATCTGAATTTAGGAACCATCGTTTGTAAAGACATTTGTAGGACTTGGCCTGGGAGTTCTCTGTTACCACAGCAACAATTAAAAAAAAAAAACTTTAAAAAATTTTTTTTTTTTTTTTGAGAGAGAGAGAGAGCACTCAAGCAGGGCAGAGGCAGAGAGAGAGGGAGACACAAAATCTGAAACAGGCTCTAGGCTCTGAACTGTCAGCACAGAGCCCGATGTGGGGCTTGAACTCGTGAGCCTCGAGATCATGACTAGAACCAGTCAGCTCCTTAACCCACTGAGCCACCCCAGCACCCCACCACCACAACAACTGAAGGAAGACTCAATTTAAAGGAAGAATCCCCCTTGACACTTGTGGCTCCAGAGGCAAGCAATCCTGATCCTGGGGTCTCTAACCCCAACTTCTTGTCAGCTGACAAATTGTCCCTTTAATGGATAATTTATCTTAATACTGGGAAGATTGTGAGTTAAAAATAAACACGATGAAGTAAATGAAACACATAGTAGTAACACTTTTAAGCTCTCAAGTAGATTTTTGTCATATTTGGGGAAATCTGAATATATTTGATATTTAAAGTGTGTAATGTTTTTTTTTTAATTTTTAATGTTTATTTATTTTTTTAATGCTTATTTATTTTTGAGATACAGAGAGACAGAGTGCAAGTGGGGGAGGAACAGAGTGAGAGGGAAACACAGAATCCGAAGCAGGCTCCAGGCTCTGAGCTGTCAGCACAGAGCCCCATGCGGGGTTCAAACCCACCAGCCGTGAGATCATGACTTGAGCCAAAGTTGGACACTTAACCAACTGAACCACCCAGGCGCCTCCAAAATGGGTGTAATGTTAAAGAAATGTTGACATATTAGAGAATCTGACAGATCAGTCTCGGTTTTCTAATTTTTAAAAAAATTTTTTTGTAGTTTATTTATTTTTGAGACAGAGAGAAACAGAGCATGAGTGGGGGAGGGGCAGAGAGAGAGGGAGACACAGAATCTGAAACAGGCTCCAGGCCCTTAGCTGTCCACACAGAACCTGATGCGGGCCTCGAATCCACAAACCACGAGATCATGACTTGAGCCAAAGTTGGACGCTTAACCAACTGAGCCACTCAAGCGCCCCTTGTGTTTCTAATTTAAAAGGTGTAATTAAGAAATTGAGGGGAGCCTGGGTGGCTCAGTCGGTTAAGCATCCAACTTCGGCTCAGGTCATGATTTCACAGTCCATGAGTTCAAGCCCTGTGTCAGGCTCTGTGCTGACAGATTCAGATTCTGTCCCCCTCTCTCTCTGCCCCTCCCCCTGCTCCTACTCTATCTTTCTCTCAAAAATAAACACTAAAAAATTAGGGGCACCTGGGTGGCTCAGTCAATTAAGTGTCTGACTTTGGCTCAGGTCATGATCTCAATGTTGGTAGGTTCGAGCCCTGCTTCAGGCTCTGTGCTGACAGCTCAGAGCCAGGAGCCTGCTTTGAATTCTGTGTCTCCCTCTCTCTCTGCCCCTCCCCTACTCATGCTGTGTCTCCCTCTCAAAAATAAATAAACATAAAAAATTTTTTAATTAAAAAATGGGTTTTATGAGCCAATAACAGAAGCACTGTTATTATTCCCCATTCATGCTCTGTCTCTTCCTGTGTCTCAAAAACAAATGTTAAAAAAAATTTTTTAGTGGTTAAAAATAGTCAATGTTCTGTTATGTAATTTCGCCACAATAAAAAAATGATTTTAGACGCTAAAACCAGTAGGCAAAAGTTTGATGCAAAATGGAATATTTATATAGTCTCCAAGTAGCTCCCCACAAAATATTTACTAATTACAAAGGGGAAATTTTTAAGGTTCTGCTGGAGAAACGCATCCTTATGAAGTGATCCCATTAAACCACAGCAGTAATAAGATATAGCAACATGATATGCCAAGAAAAGTGCACTTCACTTCTGTGGTATTCGAGCCAGAAAGACGTACCCTCAACCTAACCACAAGAAAATGCCCACAAACCTAACCGAGAGACAATCCACCAAATACCTGAACAGTACCCATCAGGAGTATCGAGCCAAGAAAGTGAAGACCAGGAGAGTCTGAGAAACTGTCACAGATTGGAGACCCGGAGACAGGACAGCTAACGGCAATGTGCCATCTAGGATCAGATCCCAAAACAGAAAGTGATCATTAGCGGTAGCGCTGGTGAGACTTGAACAAAGGTCAGTTCAGTGACTAGTCTTGTCTCAGTGTTAATTAACTGGGTTTGACGACTGGACTCTCGGTACATAAACTAACATTAGAGGAAGCTGGGGAAGCTAACAGTGAGCTTTCTGCTGTTTTTTCTTAAGTAACGGATTTTTAAATATTGAGATATAATTCATATGCCATAAAATTCACCCTTCTAGTGTACAATTCAGTGGGTTTTAGTATATTCACAGAATTGGATAACCGTCACCACCATCTAATTCTGGGACATTTTAATCACCCCCAGAAAGCAACCCTGTTCTCATGAGCTCTCCATCCCCACCTTCCCCTAGACTCTGGTGACCACGAATCCTTCTGACTTTGGATTTGCCTCTTTAAGACATTTCAAATAGAGGAGCGCCTGGGTGGCTCAGTGGGTTAAGCGCCCGACTTCAGCTCAGGTCATGATCTCACGGTTTGTGGGTTTGAGCCCCACATCAGGCTCTGTGCTGACAGCTCAGAGCCTGGAGCCTGCTTCAGATTCTGTGTCTTCCTCTCTCTCTGATCCTTCCCTGCTCACGCTGTGTGTGTCTCTCTCTCTCAGAAATAAAAACATTAAAAAAAAAAAAGACATTTCAAATAGAATCATACAAACATATGGCTCTTATGCCAGCTTCTTACACTCAGCATAAAATATTTTCCAGATCCATCCATGCTGCAACTTCTTTGTGAATCTAAAATAATTTCAAAAGAAAATGTTTTTAAAAACTGATTTTTGGGGGTTGTGATTGTTTTTTTTTAATATTTTTATTTATTTCTAGGAGAGAGAGAGAGAGACAGCGTGAGCAGGGGAGGATCAGAGAGAGAGGGAGATACAGACTCTGAAATACGCTCCAGGCTCTGAGCTGGCAGTCAGCACAGAGCCCGATGCGGGGCTCGAACCCATGAACCGCGAGATCATGACCTAAGCGAAAGTCGGACACTTAACCGACTAAGCCACCCAGGTGCCCCGGGGGTTGTGATTGTTAGCTAAAATACATAATATCTTTTTTTTTTTTTTTTAGGTCTGTAAACGGTAGCAGCCTGGTTTCACTGTATTTATACATTTAAAATAGAAGCATGTTGGGAAGTTTAGCTTCAGTCCAGGCATCCTTGGATATTTAAGAGAATTAGAACACAATTTTGTTTATTTATTTTTAATTCTTTTAGATAGAGTGTGCACAAGCAGGAAATGAGCAGAGGGAGGGGAAGGGAGAGAATCCCAAGCAGGCTCCATGCTTAGCTCAGAGTTCACGCGGGGAAATTCCAGGACTGTGAGGTCATGACCCCAGCCAAAATCAAGAGCTTAACTTGACTGAGCCGCTCCGGCAACCACAAATACAATTTTATTTTCTCTTTTTAAGTTTATTTACTGAGTGGGGGGGAGGGGGACAGTAGAGAGAGAGGGTGAGAGAATCCCAAGCACAGAAACGATGACATCATGACCCAAAACAAAGTCGGACATTTAATCCACTGAGTCACCCAATCGCTGGCCCCCACGAATACAATTTTAAAACTTTGAGGGAACTTAGTTGCAAATAGGTATGATTATGTAAGGGAGCCCAATGTATCCAACCTCAATTTTATATACAAAAAAAAGGGTAAAGATAATACTTTTTATTTTACTCAATTTATAATCGAGTAAAAGTTTTATAATTTGAACTTAAGGGCTTAAGGAAAACTAAGTTTTAAATGTGTTACTTTAGAGGTGTCTAGGTGGCTCAGTTGGTTGGGCTTCTGACTTTGGTCCAATTCTGATCTTACCATTCATGGGTTCGAGCCCCACACCTGGGAGCTTGCTCCAGATTCAATGTCTCCCTCTCTCTCTGACCCTCCCCCACTCACACTCCATGTCTCTCTCTCTCAAAATTAAATAAGCACTTACAAAAATTGAATGTGTAACTTTAATAAAGTTGAATCATAAGTGCATCAGTTTCTTGTGGCTTTATAACATCACCACAATCTGCGTGACTTAAAGCAACAATTCATTCTCTCCCAGTTCTGTGTTTTTGTGGGTTTTTTTGAGACAAAGAAAGACCGGGCATGAGTGGGGGAGGGGCAGAGAGAAAGAGGTAGACACAGCAGGCTCCAGGCTCTGAGCTAGCTGTCAGCACAGAACCTGATGTGGGGCTCGAACCCACAAACCGTGAGATCATGACCTGAGCCGAAGTTGGACGCTTAACCGACTGACCCACCCAGGCGCCCCTCCCTCCCAGTTCTGGAGGCAAGACATTCAAAATTAATAGCACTGGACAATGTCCTTAGCAGGGCCTTGCTCCCCACTGGGACTTTCAGGAGAGCCATTCCTCATCTCTTCCAGCCAATTTCCAGGGGCTGTGGGCATTCCTGGGCTTGTGGCTGCATCATTTCAATCTTCCGAGTCAGCATCATCTAATTTCCCATCTCCTTCTCCATATCAGAACTCTCTTTGGGAGCCCCTGGGTGGCTCAGTCCATTAAGCATCCGACTCTTGATTTTAGTTCAGGTCATGATCTCACAGTTTGTGAGTTCAAGCCCTGCATCTGGCTCCTCACTGAGTTTGCCCAATCTGCTTGGGACTTGCTCCCTTTTTCTCCGCCCTTCCCTGCTTGCAAGCTCTCTGTCTCTCTCAAAATAAATAAATAAATAAACTTGAAAAACAAAACAAAACAGAACAAAACCTCTTTGCCTCTTTCTTGTGAGGATACATGTGCTTGCATTTAGGGTCTAGACGCAGATAATCCAGGATAACCGCCTTATATCAGAATGCTTAACTTAATCACATCTGCAAAGACTCTTTTCCCAAATAAAGTCAATTTACAGCTTCCAGGGATTACGATCTGGTAACATTAAGGTCCAATATCAGCCAATCACAATAATTCTTTGTTTAGTTTTATTTAGAGAGGGAAAAAAAAAGACAGGGAGCACAAGTGGGAGAGGAGCAGAGTGAGAGAATCCCAGGTAGGCTCCACACTGTCAACGCAGACTCGGGACTCGAACTCAAGAACTGTGAGATTATGATCTGAACCGAAGTGAAGAGTCAGATGCTCAACTGACTCAGCCACCCAAGTGCCCCCAACGGTCACTTATTTTTAGAAAGTAATCACTAGCAGTCTTTTTAGCGCACCAATATCACTTATGTGCATCATAAACCCAGCGACAGTTCTTTCGTACTGGAATTGTTAGTGGTATTAGTAGGCGCTGAGGCCATGGGAACCCTTAGTTCTCTCCTCTTGGTATTAAAGCTGAGCCCTCTCTATAATGGTGCTTCACTCACCTAGATTTTTAGGTATAATCTCCTCTCTAACTACACCAAGTCCTTCTTGGAAGTGGGTATCATATAGGTGTTTACATTTGAGGAGAGGTATTTGGGGGCTGGAGGAGATCCTGGACTCTGCTCCTAAACCACGAGAGGGAACAGCAAGCAGACACACTGCTCTGAGAGCCCTGAGCTAACCATTTTTTAAATGACACCAGGCCCTAAGCTAACCATTTTTTTTTTTAAGATGAGACCAGAAGCCCTTATACTTTAGTGTGCTTCAAAATCACCTAGAAGGCATTTAAAACAGATCTCCAGGGACCCCTGGTTAAGCATCCAACTTCAAACTTAGCTCACCATCTCCTGGTTCATGAGTTCGAGCCCCACCATCGGGCTCTGTGCTGATCTCTCAGAGCCTGGAGCCTGCTTCAGATTCTGTGTCTCCCTCTCTCTTTCTGCCCCTCCCCCACTCCCGCTCCATCTTTCTCTCAAAAATAAACATTTTAAAAAATAATTTAAAAAAGAATTACAAATAAAATAAAATAAAATAAAATAAAATAAAATAAAATAAAATAAAATAAAATAAAACAGATCTCCAGGCGTCACCCCCAGTTTCTGATTCAGTAAGTCTGGAGTGAAGCCCCAGAATTTGCATGTCAAACCTTTCCAGATGATGCCCCTGCTGCTGGCCCAAGGACCACAAGAGCCCTCACCTGAGAGCCACTGGTTATGGAAAAGTCAGAGAAGACAGACAAGAGGAACAGGGAGAAGGATTTTCAGAAGCCAGAGTTGCACTTGCCTTCGGAAACAGCCCCATCTCTTCCAAGGAAGGCCACCTGCACCTTCCAAGTCCTTGAGAAGAGGGACTCCCACGGGCACCCCCCCCCCCCCGGCTGGGATTCAGCTGGGGAGAAGGTCTCATACTTGGGAAAACAGAAGTTTCCTGAAATATTCACAGCTCTGCAAACCCACGACACGGAATCCCAGAATGAATGGGATTGCCAGAAGGGGTTCCCCAGAGAGAAGAGGGAGGGAGAGACCAGAGACATGGCTAATGCGGTTGTGTGTAGGGCACCACTGAGAAAACAGCTGTGGCAGAGGAAAAAATCATAAATGATGGCTGACCAGACAGGGGGCAAAAGAGAGTGTCTGGGTTCGGAGCACCTGGGTGGCATCTGACTCTTGGTTTCAGCTCAGGAAATGATCTCACAGTTCGTGAGTTTGAGCCCCACCTCAGGCTCTGCACTGCACTGCCTGCTTGGGATTCTCTCTTTCCCCCTCTATTTCTGCCCCTCCACCTCCTTGTGCACTCTCAATAAACATTTAAAAAATGAAAGTGTCTGGGTTCCCTAAAATGCAGTGCAAAACCACTGAAGTTACACACAATGTCAGGGCAGTTCGTGGATGAACAATTTTTATTTTAACTACTATGTATGTACATTCTTTTTCTAGCAATCTTCTATTTATGACAAATGTGTCTTACTTTCCATACTTTCCAAGAGAATCGATAGAATGGTTAAGAGTATAGACTTGGAGCCAGACCACCTGAGTCTGACTCTGCCACACTACTAGCTGTGCGACCTTACCTTACACAAGTGACATAACCACTCTGTGCTTCAGTTTCCTCATCTGTAACATGGGATAATAACAGAAGCTACCGTGTAGTATTTTCTTGAGGATTTAGTGACGGATTGCATGTAAAATGTTTAGAAAAGAGCCTAGGACTTAATAATGACTATATGGGTATTACCTAATATGATTTTTTTAAATTAAGTTTAAAAGTGAATAAAAAATTTTTAAATGTTTTATTTATTTTTGAGAGAGATAGCATGAGCAGGGGAGGGTCAGAGAGGGAGGGAGACACAGAATCTGAAGACGGGCTCCAGGCTCTGAGCTCTCAGCACAGAGCCCGACACGGGGCTCAAACCCACAAACCATGAGATCATGACCTGAGCCGAAGTTGGACGTTTAGCCCACTGCACCACCCAGGTGCCTCTAAAAGTGGATAAAATGTTTAAAAAGTACCTGGTAAATGACAGTACAAATGGTTTGTGCACATGGCAGGGATTGAGGGGGTCACACAAAAATGACTGAATTTGGCAAAGATTTTCACACTGTGCTCCCAGGAGCCCCAGGACTTTGGGGAAGGCCTTGGTCAGGGCTAAGCATCTCTGGCCGCCCTTCTGTATATGCTTCACCATCGGGCTTGCAAGATGTTTGAACAGTGTTCTGTGATTTAAAACCAAAGTTTACTACATGCTTAAAGGTTTAGAAGAGGAAAAAAAAAGTTTAGAAGAGAGAAAAGCTAATGGGGTATTGATTCCTTCAGTTTACTAAGAGGTTTAGCCACAAAAGGGTTAACTCCAGCTGTCGCTCCAGAGGAGGGTGGAGGTCATGGGCTGGCTGTGTGCAGCATCCAACAGCAGCTCCTGCAATGGTCTGGGGTGGGGGGTGTGAAGACACCCCGGGCCCGATGATTAAAAGGTGGTTCCCAGGAATCAAAAAGCTACCAGTGGAGGTTTGACAAGAGCGAGCAGGTTCAAGGGCTGGAGGCAAAGCCAGCAGCTGTGACCAAGGAACAGGCAAGGCCCGGGGAGTGGGAGCAGAGCCAGGCACATCTCAGCCAGGGCCGGCTAACTGTAAAACTGCCCACCCAGTTCTGAGCAGGCAGGGGAAGGGACAAAGTTTGTATTCTGACAGCCACTGTGACAGAAACAGTTTTGTCATGAATGAGCAAGCATGACAAGCTCTGGTGGGGGGGGGGGGACATGATAAGTGGGGAGGCCCCAACTCCCTAGCCCCACACACTAGTCCTCGCACACGAGCCACCCCTGTGAGAGCAGGGGCTTGCCTGGGGCGGCCTCCGGGGGCCCCATGTGGCCGCAAGTGCACAGCCACCGCTCCCTTAACCTCCTGTGTGCCGCATCCTGCGCCAAGCACTTCACTTATTATCTTAAGAGTCTTGGGGTGCTTGGGTGGCTCAGTCGGTTAAGCATCTGACTTTGGCTCAGGTCATCTCATGGTTTCTGGGTTTGAGCCCCACGTTCAGCTCTGTGCTGACAGCTCAGAGCCTGAAGCCTGCTTTGGATTCGCGGTCTCCCTCTCTCTCTGCCTCTCCCCCACTCATGCTCTGTTTCTGTCTCAATAATAAATAAACATTAAAAATTTTTTTTAAAAAAAAGTCTTTTACTTGTGAGTAAAGAAATCAACTCAAGCCAGATTAATTTAAAAAGTGGGGTGGGGGGGTTTGCACTAGGAAAATCCAGGAGTTTCTCTTGGTCCCCAGGTGTGGAAGTAGCCAGCCACAGGCAAGGCCCAGCATGGGGACTCGAGCGTCTGGGGTTATCCAACAGCTCTCAGGCTCTCCCCGTGCCTCTGCCTCATCCCTCTCCTTGCAGACGGCTTTTTCTGACACTCGGTTGATGAGGCAGGGAGAAGAGGGCCGCCCACAACCCCCATAATCCTCTGCGACAAGTCCATCCACGGAGAGAAACTAACACAGCGTCTGCCCTGCTGGGAATATGAGTGCTGGGGCCCTGCACTGACCCTGGGGAGGAGGGCGCAGCTCTCTGGAAGTGTGTGGATTTGAATCCAGTTTTGAATCCAAAGGTAAGAGGTGGTCCTCAAAGGGAGATTGGTAAGGGGACTATTTACCAAGTCCATAAAGGGACACTGTTGGGACACGGACAAAAGCCAAAGTTCTATATGAAAATAAAACTTTAATTTGCCAAGGGACCATCGCAGCAACCCCACGCACCCTGTACCCGAGTTCTGCTGGGACTGGGCAAGCGGGGCCTCCCTCCCCTCTCTCTGCAGGTAGAGGTGCTCAGCTGGGAGCACAGTCACGCTGCCGAGGCTGAGGCCATGCTCAGAGGTGGGCAGAGGGCTTGGCTGGCTCCTTTCGTCCCTCACCAGCGATGGGCCGGTGTCGCTCCTCCCAGATGGTGAGGCCGTCACAGGAGCAGATCTGCTTGGGGTTCTGGAAAAGGCCAGCGGAGCGTGCAATGATGCCACAGGCCAACCTGAGGGAGAATGTGTGGTCAGGAGCGGGCACTGGAAACCGGTCTGGTCTCCCCCCGGTTGGGGGGGGGCTGCCCGTGCACCGCTGGCCTCCTGCTGGGGGTGGCATCGTCACTCACCTCTCTCCCGAGTTCCCTGTGATCTTGGATAAGGGATGGCCGCCCCGGCCCAGGTCGTCTTCTCCCTCGTCGATGACCAGGCTTCGGCCAATCACATCCCACACCTTTGAGGGCAGATAAGAGCCTCAGACAGCGGGCCTGGTGGGAAAGGTCCCCACCTTCTTCTCCACCTCACCTTCAGCTGCTCATCCTCCATCCTGAAGACAGCTCGGCCATCAGTGTCAGCGTGGACGTTCCCCAGGTCTCCTCGGTGCTGCGGTGGGATATGGGGGTGAGGAGAGGGGGACAGGGGGCACAGCAGCCAGCTTCCAGCTTCCCACTACCTGATTCCCCTTCCCTAAAAGTACCAGTGTCCTCCTCTGGGTGCAGTCTGGTAAGATACGGGATGGCCCAGGACACAAGGATGGCAACCAGATGCTCCCTCCCTGGGACTGAAATCCTGGCCAGCGGCCCCCTTCCTAGGAAGTCATGCGCACTGGACCAGACTGCTTCTTCTACGAGGCTGTCACCCTCCCTGCAACCCAACCTCAAAAGCTGGCCTGGTTCCCGCTTCTTTGCAAGCCCAGTTCTCCAGCCTCTTGTGGACTCCAAGCCCTTGGCGGGCTGCATGCAATTCCCCAGGGCTTAAGCTGGCCAGGTTTGGCTTCCTGACCACAGGAGGCAGCCAGCACCGTTCCCCAAATCCCAGCCTCCAGGAACACAGAGAAGAAACACAGGGAGCAAGGAGCCTGACCTGCCCTCCCCCAGAAGTTGGCTCTGCCTACCTTTTCCCTTGGAAGGTAATAAAAAATGTCCTAACACATATACCAAGCACTTCCTCCATCAGACAGTTTGCTGGCGTGCTGTAGCGTGCACATGCTGCCCTCACCCTCAAAGAGCTCGAAGCATGGCAGGGAGACAGACGTCGAACAGACTAGCAATTATGAAACACAGTGTTAGTACAGCAGTGAGCAGGTTTTCAGGTGACTGGACCTTACTGGTAAATCACGGAGGCCCACGTCTGTGCAAATAAATGTGTCCCCAACCGGACACGGTAGGCAGGAGCAAGTGCTTGTGCCAGTGTGGGCTGGTGCACGTGGCTTTGTTGTGAAGAATGGTGACAGAGCAGGTCACTGGGGGACAGGGCTGACAAGCAGCAGGAAGCGCCACTTTTGCTTTATCTCGTTTTCCAGGGAGACATCTGCTTACACCGGGCACTTTTTTTTGTTATCCTGCATTGGCGGGCCTTTATAGTAGAAAGATCAAGGAAGGGGAGGTGATACGGAGCCTTGAGGAGCATCTTCAGGACTAGGCTGAGAGAGCAAGCGGCCTGGCAGTGCCCTTCAGGAGGCATGCCCCAGCAGCATGGCCTGCTCCTGCCCCTGCCCTTGGGCAAGTGGAACCGGGCCCCAGGGCCTTGAATGTCATACCAAGCTGCCTGGCAGGGCCTATGCCCTTAGGTACTGGGGAGCCAAAAAGGACTTTGGACAGGGGTATGGGAAGCAGCCTCTAGCACAGCGCGGGAAAAGCAAGGATTGCAGGCAGGCGGGAGAAGGGAAGGCAGCTTGAGGACCAGTTAGGAGAGGTGCAAAGGGACAGCCGGGCTCTGGTGTAAATCCCCACACGGAATTCACTTCCAGCTGGGCAAAAGCAGATGCAGAAATCCAAAAGGGACTTATCAGTCATCATGGCAGCCTTGGCAGCCCAGCTCTGGCTCAAGTCTTCCCCTCTCTCTATCAAGGACCTGCGGACAGTAGAGCAGCTGGGCCCAGCCCCTTTTCACCCCCTGCCCTGAGGAGGCCTGGCCTACAGCAGAGCCACAAGGGGGGGTCTCTCACCCTTCCGGCCTCCACTTCCTAAGAGACACAGTGCTGCCAGTTCCCAAATGCTCCCCGCTGGCTCTGCCTACAGAGTGTCCCCCAACCCCGCCAGCTGGGCCTCACATTCCCACTCTGTTCTTCACCTGCTTAACTCCTGCATAGCACCTTGCAAGGCTCGAGGGGGACAACAGCCTCTAAGATGCATCCCTGTACTGACATCCCTGTGGGTTCCTCCACTGCGCGTGCGCTGGACCAACATCACTTACTAGGCTAGGTTACAAAAAAGAGAACGGCTCCTTCTTGGACGCCCTCTTGCGCTTACTCGCTCTGGGGGAAGCCCGGCTGCCGACTTGTGAGCTGCCCTAGGAAAAGGCCCACGTGGCAAAGGACTGATGTCTCTGGCCAACAGCCAGGGAGGACCTGAGGCCGGCCAATGACATGAGCCTTGAGATGACTGCAGCCCTAGCCAATACCTTGGTTATAGTCACCCTAAGCCAGAGGCCCCCAGTTAAGCTGTACCCATGTTCCTGCCCCAAAACGGAGATGATGAATGCTTGCTGTTTTAAACCCCCAGGGTGGGAATGATTTGATTCACAGTGATAGATCACTGCTACGCTGAGCGCGAACACAGCGCCGCGCAGTGGACCCGACAGAGACGCTTCTGCAGCTTCCCAGGGCAAAAGGGAAAGGAGTCAAACTTTTCAGCACCGGAAATGTAACAGAGGTGTCAAAAATCCAAGAAATCAGGTACATGAATTAAGAAACATGTACAGTAGCTTCATTTGGTTTGTGGCAGAAGGCTGCAAACCTTCACCAGAGAGAAATTACAAATCAAGGAAGCCTGTGAGCCCGGGGAGGGTGTAAAGAGGGGCTGCCAGTTCCCAGGATAGGGACCAGGCCCCGGCCCCAGAGCCTGCCCTGGTACTGAATCTCCAAGTGCAGAGGGAATACATACCCCAGAAGTGAAGGAGATGTGACCAGGCATTAGGAAACATTAAATTCCTGAGTGAGGGCAATCATCAAGTGGATGACACCCAGGACAAAGGTTTAATTCAGTCTTTACCATCTTCTCTAACATTCACTTATCTCCACATAAAGGAGAAAAAGCTGCCCTTCCTCAGTTCTCAGACCTTGCAGGCCAGAACCCAGCAGGACTCCACTTAATTTATTTGGCTTACAATGGTCATTTTTACAATGACCTTGCTCTTAGGGCTACAAGTACTGATTTTCTATTCTCTGTGGCAGTATCAGGTTTCTTTTAAAAATAAATCGGCCTTAATTACATGAAATGATGTCTTGACTTGCTTCAAAAGAATGGTGGAGAAAGGCTGGAGGTGTAGATGAAAAACGACTGGCCAGGAGGCGCCTGGGTGGCTCAGTCGGTTGTGCGTCAGACTTTGGCTCAGGTCATGATCTCAGTTTGTGAGTCTGAGTCCCACGTCGGGCTCTGTGCTGACAGCTCAGAGCCTGGAGCCTGCTTTGGATTCTGTGTCTCCCTTGCTCTCTGCCCCTCCTCCAGTTGTGCGCATGCACTCTCGCTCTCTCCCTCCCAAAAATAAACATTTAGAAAAAAAAACAACAACAAGACTGGCCATGAGTTGGTCACTCTTGAAACTGGGTGATGGGGACATGGGAGTTTGGGACAAGTTTCTCTCCTTTGGAATGTTTGAAAGTTTCCGTGATAGATTATAGCATTAAAAACAACCAAATTTACCTGAGGGAAAAAAACGGCGTTAACTTACAGGAAAATGTGGAATAACTAACAGAACAAGTAATACTCAGATAAGCAAAAACCAAGGCAGCATGCAGCTCACTGCCGACGAGCAACAATTCTCTGGTGAAAAATGAAAACTCCAGGCTGGGGGTCACACCATCAGGAATGGCCTTTTTCATTCGGGCAAAACCTTCAACTTCCACGCCTTTAGCTTTCCAGGAAGCTTTCTCCCACCTCCCATGCCCTCAGGTTCAGGCCGGATCAGGTTTTTGCTCTGGGTTCCTGGGGCTTCCCACAGGTTCCCTCAAGGGTCATCTCACTGCCCTGCAACCACGGGGTCATTGAGGGTCTCCCTCACCAGACTGTGAGCTCCTGGGGGGCAGGCCTCAACCACAGAGAGGGTCAATGTTTCTAAACGGAAGGAAGTAAAGTGAAGGGATCCCACCAAAAAGGAATCATACGCTAAGGCCCTGGGAGCAGCCTGCCCTGCCTGAGGCCTCGGGCCCTCCGGCAGCCTAAGCCTCACCCAGATGGACACTTACCCGGTCAGAGTCCTCAGGGCCCCCATGAGATGCTCCATCAGGGTTAAAGTGGTCCCCGCAGCTAAGAAGGAAAGGTAGCAGGTGGGCGGCAAAACAGTGGCTCGCAGCCCAGGCGATCCATCCTCTCTATTTCACTCACTCACTCACTCACTCACTCACCAAACAGGCTCACTCTGTAACAGGCTCTGGGTTGAGGGCACTGAGAGGAATCAGATGTGGGTCCTGCCCTCAATAAACTTTTTGGGGAGACACAGATGAGTAAGCAACTAATTGCATCACAGCATGATGAACACCACGACATAGCGACCTGCCCTTCTGTGTCGAGCAGAAGTTACTTCCTTCTCAGAGGCAGTAAGGTGGCTATGAGCAGGAACATCAAGGTTCAAATCCCACTCTACCATGTACATGCCCTGGGGCCTCTGACTGAGCCTCCATTTCCTCATCTGTACACTGGGTCTGTGTATATATGCCTTATAGTACTTGCGAGGAACGAGCGTGAAAGCATGTGTAGATGGCTGAATACAGCCTCTGCCATGGTGGGTGCACAGCTGGGGAAACGAAGATGTCACTGGGGAAGTTACAGGGGACTTACCTGCTGCAGTTCCCTGTGAGGTCCCCAAACTGATGGACGTGGAGTCCATGCGGCCCGGGCACCAGGCCATCAATGGTCCCCTCGATGAGGCAGCGCTCAGGGGTCAGCTGTAGAAAGCGCACCACCCCTTGCACAGGGCCAGGCCCCTCCAGAATGGCAACTGCTGCCCCCAGATTTTCTGCAAGGTAGCAGACACCCAGGCTGGCTCGTCACCTCCACCGCACACCTTCATCAGCTCAGAAAGGGCAAGGAGGGAGCCCCACATACCTTGCATGCCTTCCCCAAAGCCGCTTGAACCCCAAACTCCCAAATCCTACGGTTTAGATGTACACCAGCTCCAGGCCCCCTCCCTCCCAGGGAAGCCAAGGCCGGGGCCCTAGCAGCTACTCACGCAATAAGCCACTGCCCATGCCCTTGAGCACTGCCTGCCGCCCTGTGCCTTCTAAAAGGGCCTGCACCTCCTGGCTGGGCAGGGTGGTCTGCACCAGGACCATCTGGTTCTCCAACTGCACCTCCACACTCTGGACACCTGGGAAGAGAGAGGGGGGAGAGGGCAGCAGAGGGCTGACACCCTGTGGTAATTCCCCATTCTCATCTTCAACCTTCCCATGGCTGGAGGTAAGCTCAGAAGCTGCCTGCTGGCTCTGAAAGGGCCTCAACCTCTGAGTCTGTGGCTTTATAAATAAAGTGGGATAAAGCAACCTTACCCCCAGGATTCTTGTGTGTCCTTGTTACATGCCAGGAGTTATTTATAACTTAAGATAGGTAATTATTTAAGATGTTTTTATAAAAGTGGGCCATCAGTATGTCATTATTTATGATAGACCGAAGGAGAAAACAACCCACATGGCCATCAACTGACGAATAGATAAAGAAAATGTGCAGCCGTCATCTCACGGTTCGTGGGTTCAAGCCCCACATCAGGCTCACTTCTGTCAGCATGGAGCCTGCTTCGGATCCTCTGTCTCCCCCTTTCTCTCTGTCCCTCCCCCACTGATACTATCTCAAAAATAAATATTAAAAAAAAGAAAAGAAAATGTGCATCCATACAATGGAATTTTTCTCAACCATAAAGAGATAAAAAGGAATCAAAGGGCTGATTAATGCTACCACAGCGATGCACCCAGAAAATATCATATTGAGAACCAGTCACAGCAGACCACATATTACATGTACCATTATGGACAAAACATCAAAAATAGGGAAACCTGTAGCAACAATAGACTAGGGGCCGGGGGCTAGGGGGCCAAAGGGTATGATTCCTTCATAATGGGATGAAATGTACAGTCGATAGTGGTGATGGCTGCACAACTCTAAACATATTAAAAACCACTGAATTGTATACTTAAAATGGGTGTATTTTACGATATTTGAATTATGTCAACAAAACTGCCGCACACATCAAAAGAGGGGGCTGGGCGGTTAAGTGTCAGTCTCACTCTGCACTGACAGCAGGGAGCCTGCTTGGGATTCTCTCTCTCCTTCTCACTCTGCCCCTCCCCTGCTCCTGCTCTCTTCCCCTCTCAAAATAGATTAATTTAAAAAGTAGGGGGGCTGGGGCACCTGGGTGGCTTAGTGGGTTGAGTGTCCAACTCTTGATTTTGGATGAGGTCATGATCCCAGGGTCAAGAGATTGAGCCCTGAGTTGGGCTCTGTCCTGAGAGTAGAGCCTGCTTGATATTCTCTTTCTCTCTCTCTGCCCCTCCCCACTGTGTGCACATGTGCTCTAAAATAAAATAAAATAAAATAAAATAAAATAAAATAAAAGGGGGGTGCTATCACCATCATGATGAGAGCTAACATTTCCACACATGCACTGTGGGCTTTTTTATACTTTACCCATATTAGCTCATTTGATACTCATGTAACCCTGTGAGGTGGGCACTGTTATCCCTATATACTGATGAGAAGACTGCACAGAGAGACTGAAGAACCTTGCCTGAATGCACAGGGTGGTAAATCGAGGAACTGGAATTCATCTCAGGCAACCTTGCTTTGGAACCCTGCCCAGACACCGCGCTCACCCTGAGAAGCAGTCCCTCCTCTGTCCTCACGCAGGAGCTCCCTTCCCCCCAGTAACTCCCGCTGCACCGCTTACAATCCCCCTGAGAGTGCAGCTCTGTGTGGTCCACGGGGGTCAGGTCCCAAAGTCAGTGTGTCTCCAGTGCCCTCCAAACCCCTGAAGTCACCCTGTGTGCACACAGACTGCGGGATGATTGACACGCACCCAGCTCTGAGGACCACTGAGCCGACTCAAAGAAGGAAGAGAAGGGGCTTCTCTTTCATTCAGATATTCGGGACTCCCAAGCCTTTTAAGAGAGCTCTCAAACCCTCAGGCAGCGCACAGGTGATGGGTTGGGAACTAGAATGCCGCTTTCACCTGCAGGATGTCCACCATTCTGCTTTCTTCTTAGTAAATGTGTCCGTGGCTCTGCAGGGTGAAGCCCAGGGGAGCCGTGGGCCGTCCAGAAGACAAAGGTTAAATAAGCCGTCTCACCCTGTTGAGCTGGTGCCCCGTGAACTGAAAGCTACACAGACTACTGGTTTTCCCTTCATCTTTGGTTTCCCTCCTCCGTATTCTCTGAACAGGTGTGTGTGGGGCACGGAGGAGGCCAGGGTCAGGAAAAGCACTGGACTGGGGCGCCTGGGTGGCTTAGTCGGTTAAGCGTCCGACTTTCGCTTAGGTCATGATCTCGTGGTTCATGGGTTCGAGCCCCGTGTCAGGCTCTGTGCTGACTGCCAGCTCAGAGCCTGGAGCCTGTTTCAGTCTGTGACTCCCTCTCTCTCTGACCCTCCCCTGCTCACGCTGTCTCTCTCTCTCTGTCTCCTAGAAATAAATAAACATTTAAAAAAAATTTTTTTTTTAATTTTAAAAAAAAGGAAAAGCACTGGACTTTGTCTTCAGGGAGCTCACAGGCTGTGGCAGGAGCCAGACTCCGTGTGGATTAACCATCAGGCAGAGATGGGAGTAACAGCCCAGGGCACAAAACTGGGAAAGGCTATTAGGGGGAGGGAGCACCCAAGAGACAGGAATCTCTCTCACGGGCTTGTGTCTTCAGATCCCCTGCAGCAGCCGCGACACGGCTGGGGGAGCGGGGGAGGGGCAGAATTTGCCAGACATCAGACAAACACACCGCACGGACACACGCTTCCCCTCTCCTGCAAGTGCAGGGTGACTGTGAGAACACCCTCCAAATTACCAAACTGGCCTTCACTTCAAACAAAATTTTATCCTGAGCCACCAGGTAGCCTCTGAAGTGCTGGGAGCTCTGGGTCCCCCCAGAGATGCCCTGGGGTGCCAATGGCTGCAAAGTGGGTGCACGGAGGGTAACGGGAGAATGTTTGTGGTCTGACTCCAGGGTACACCAAGAGCTGTGCTCTGTCTTACACACATCAGGATGATGACACTGTCCGCCTCTGGCAGGTGAGGAGACGAGGCCAGGGGGTGACTCAACTGGCCTGGAAGGCAGCCTGTCCAACCCCAAAGCTGATGTTTGGTCCCCTCGCCCCACCAGAAGTAGGACTGAGCCCCAAAGGCTGACGTTCTGAGGCTCCGGGGGCTCAGATAAGCACAGTGTGAGAAACTTTGTGTATTTTCCTTCTTTGACAAGCATACACTGGGCACCTGCCACATGCCATGTTCCAGGCAGTGCAAACAGAGCACGGAACGAGTCAGGTCACAACTCTGATCCTTGAAATGGCATGGGTTCCAGTGCAGGGATACAACTGTCAAATATGCACACACAACAGAGTTTCAGAGAGTGAAAAGTGTGATCAGTGAAACAGGTGTTAGGGAACAATTCGGGGGCAAGCCACTTACGCTGGTCAAGGAAGGTCTCCGTGAACCTCTAAGTGAAGGCCTGAATGTAGTCAGGCAAGGGTATTCCAACAGAGGGAACAACATGGGCAAAGACCCTGAGGCAGGAATGACCTTGATATGTTGTAACAAGAGAGGAAAGCCAGCGTGGCTAGAGCTGAGAGTAAAGAGAGAGTTAGAGGGCCGCTGGGGTGGCTCAGCTGGTTAAGCATCTGATTCTTGATTTTGGCTCAGGTCATGATCTCAGGGTCATGAGATCTAGTCCTGCTTCAGGCTCCATATGGGGCGTGGAACCTGCTTAAGATTCTCTCTCCCTCTGCTTCTTCCCCACTCATGCATATTCTCTCTCTCTAAAAAAAATTTTAAATAAATAAGAGAATAACTAGATATGAAGCTGTAAGTGAAGACCAGTCAAACAAGGCCCAAAAGGAAAGAATCTGGATTTTAATTTTAATGCAATGGGAGGCCACTGGGAGAAGCCACAGTGTATAGTGGTTGAGAACGTGGACTCTGGAGCCTGGATTCTGAGCCTGCCACATACTAGATGTGTGGCCTTAGACAAGTTACTCAACCTTTCTGTTGAGTTTTCTACTCAGTTTCTTCATCTGCAAATGGAGATAATACCACTACCTTCTTCAGAGAAATATTAAAGGTCTAAAGGAGCAGTGCTTGGCCCATGGGACATTCTCAAACATTATTACTTCTAGAGGATTTTAAGCAGGACAGCGATATCATCCAAGGCACAATTTTTAAAAATCACCTTGGCTTTTGTATGGGAAAGCTATTGGAGTGGGCAACAGAGGCAACAAGGAGCCCAAAGATGAGGTTCCTGTGTCGTTCAGAGAAAGGTAAAATGACTTGGATCGTTATTAAGGCCAAAGTATGGAAAAAAGAGAAGCTCACTTCTGAACATATTTTAGATATACAGCAGACAAGGCTTTCTGATGGACTGGCTTCCATGCAGGTAGGTCTTCTGGGGTCTCCTAAGAGCTGATTCTCTGCTTCTCAAGTGGGAGGGCCCCAGTGAGAAGTTCCCTGTGATATGCACCTCCTCAACTCCTGACCTTGGTCTGAACCAAGGTTGGCTCCCTAGCTGAGCAAGATTCAGTGCAGCTGGTGCAGAGTGCGGCCAGGCCAGGCCTTGTTTAGCTCAAACCCTAGCTCAAAGCCTAGTAAGAGAGAAAACATAAAACCACAAAGAACTCTAGGATGTGTGACAAGGGTTCAAGGAAGTGAGCCTTGGGCCTGGAGCTTCTCCCACTTATTTCCTAGAAGAGCAGAACCCTCTTCTCCAAAGCCCCAGGCCTCCAGGAGAGAGCAAATCTCTTTCTCTCTCTGTTTCAATATCTGTCCCCAAATGCCTCTGCCCAATCAGACTCCCACCTGTAAGCCTATCCTCTCACAATTTCTAAGATTTAGTGAGCTCTCACTCCATGCCAAAGATTTTTTTAAAGTGCTTTACGTGTATTAACTTATTCTTCATGACAGTCCTGAAGAGTAGTTTCCATTATGCCTGTTTAAATGCTGAAGAAACAGACCCAGGTAGTAACATGCATGAAGTCTAAGTGCCGTTCAGTGGCAAAGAGGGGAATCTGGCCATAAACAGTCTGACCCTAGAGCACATACTACAACCTACTGCTGTTGCCCTATACAGGCCAAGCGCCACCACGCCCTAGCTTCAGAACCCATCTCCTCTCCTCCCAGAACTGCTCTCTTCCATGAGCAATGCTTGCATGCTCGTTACCTGAGGGGAGACTGTCTGAAACATTTGCCAACACTTCTCCCTAGAAAGCCCCACAGTGTCTCCATACCTGCTGAAAGACTGGATGAACATTTAACAGAATCAAAGGAAAGCAGTTCCCAGGGTCATGCTGGTGGCTTTGCCCTCTCAGATATTTCTGATTGTGCAAGGTCACCTCCAGACCAGTTAACTGGCTTGGAAGAATCAGGAGCTGCCTAGCATGGAACATGGCCAAGGCTACCGTTTGCTTTGTCAAGATTATGTTGTTGGGCAAGCAAGAGCTGCCTGTTATCCAGGGAACGCCCTCTGTAGGTGGGGCTATCTATCCTCAGCCTAGCTCCTCATTCTCTGGGCACCTGAGATGTGCGATACCACTGTGTCAGAGCCAGTAGAGGGCTCTGGCAGGGCCGGCTTCAGATCCCACTCTAGGCTCTGACTGTGTCTCCATATGACTGAGAATATTCCTTCCGGGTGCGCCTGGGTGGCTCAGTGGTTAAGCGTCGGACTTCGGCTCAGGTCACGATCTCGTGGTTCCTGAGTTTGAGCCCCGCGTCGGACTCTGTGCCGACAGCTCAGGGCCTGGAGCCTCATTCTGGTTCTGTCTCCCTCTCTCTCTGCCCCTCCCATGCTCATGCTCTGTCTCTCAATAATAAATAAAAACGTTTAAAAACATTTTTTTAAGAAAAAGAGAATAGTCAATTCTCAATTGAATTTTCTGGGTCTCAATTTCTACACCTGTAAATGGGAGTAGGGTTGGTCTAAGAGACTTGCCGGCTCCTTCTAGAGGCATCAAGACTGTCCGCGGTTTTTCTGGCTCTTACCTGCCACCCCTTGTAGGGACGTGCGCACCGCGTCCACGCAGCTCTCACAAGTCATCTGCACCGCGAACTCCAGCTGCAAGGGCGGCAGGGACGGGCTGAGGAGAGTTGGGGACCCCTCCTGCGTGACCCTGTTTCACTCCCTCCCCTCTGGGCGCCCTGAAGGCCTAGGAAAACGTCCTCACGTGAGCCCTCCTCAAGCGCCCTCATTTTCAGTCACGATCATTCCAAGGCCAATACCCCAACCATCCAACGTCAACGCCAAGAGCCCCAGCGGTTTTCCGGGGAGGCCCCAGGCCCCGCCCCAGGTGCCTCCTCCTTCCCTTCTTCCTGCGTTAACCCTGGGGGCCGAGGCTCTCTGCCCAGAGAGGCTCCCACACGAGGCCTCGACCCTCACCGTGCAGGCAGTCCCGCGGTCCCCAGGGTCCGAAGCCATCCCAGGCACCTGCCAGAAGACCTAAAGCGCTCGAGGGTTTAGGTGCAAACCTCCAACTGCGTCACAGAGAGGCGGGCCTCGGAAGCCACGCTTTGCCCCGCCTCCGGTTGCGCGCGCACGTAATCCCCGCCCCCTTCACAGAGCGCTTTGGCAAGCTCTGACTGCGCAGGCGCACTCGGGCCCTCCGCCCGCCCCCTGGTTGCCTTAGTAACCTCTTGGCCTCTTGTGGCCGGACCTCCTGCGTCGCCAGCGCAAAAATGGAGCCCTATAAGCCCGAGCCCGAGCTCCAGCGATTTTACCACCGGTTGCTGAGCCCGCTGTCTCTCTTCCCCGGCAAGGCGACATCCCCAAAATCTCAGAAGAGCCTCCCGCCCGAGGTCCCGATGCTGCTGCCCTTGCCGGTCTCACGGCTGACGGTGGAGTCTCTGTGCCGCCAGGTGGCGGAGCGGCTGGCCAATAGTGGCCTGGCTGTGCGCGTGCCTACCGAAGGCCGGCTCCGTTTCACTCAGGTCATTCTGGACGAGCTGAAGTGCAGCTGGCAGGAGCCTCCCGCCGAACCTAGTCTGAACCATTTGAACAACCAGAGACTGCGGAAGCGGCTCCTGGTGTACGTGCTGCTCAGCAGCGAGCAGCTCTTCTTACACTACTTGAACCTGCTGAAGACCATGTCCACCCCCGCAAGTGTCTTCACTGAATCAGCCACGCTCACCCGTTTGACCGCCAGCCTCGCCAGGGACTGCACAATCTTTCTTACCAGCCCTGAGGTCTATCGTTGCCTGTTCGCCGACTTCCACACCCTGCTGAAGGTAGAGCAGGCCCACCGTGGCGTGCACAAGCTGCATGCGGCAGGCCCGACCGGGGCTTACAAGCTTTTCCCTAACCCATGGCTTCAGAGCAGCAGCTTCACCCAAGTACCTTCCTGCACCCTCAACCTGAACTATCTCATCCAACTCAGCCGCCCGCAGGAGTTTCTCAGTGAGCCTGAGCCAGATCCAGTGAAGGAACTGAAGTCCATCCCCCAACTGAAAAAGAAGAAGAAGAAAAAGAAGCCTCTCCAATGGCTGTCCTCCATGCAGAAGAAGAGAGAAATCGACTTCAGTTCCACACAGATTGTGTCACCGCCCAAGTACTCTGTGACTCCCACCGATGGGGCTCCCCCTACCTCCCACTTGCCCCTCTACTCCCAATTCCGAGACTGGCCCCTGTGGAGGGGTCAGTCCATGCCCTCTCTGCGGGAGGGCTGGAAGCTAGCAGATGAATTGGGCCTTCCTCCACTCCCCCCTCGCCCCTTAACCCCGCTGGTCCTGGCTCCAGAGAGCAAACCAGAACTGGCAGGGGACACAGTGGCTGAGGACCTGAAGCGGATGATAAATAACATGAAATTGAAGAGGACTCAGTACTCATCACTGGACACAGGCCTGCCCCCACTCCTAGGGGCCCTGACGTGCCGCCCAGCTGCAGCAAATCGCTTGGAGGAACTGCAGAGAATGTTGAAGAGCCTCGAAGAGGAAGAAGCCGCTGGGCAGTGGGGCCTCCAGTGTCCCAAATCTCTTCCACTTCAACCACAGCCGGTAACTGTTAATTTGAAGCTAGGAAATCAGGTTGTGGTCCAGGCAGCTGCTGTGCAGGTCTCTGAGAGAAACTTTTTGGACTCCTTCCATGTTGATGGGGCCGGAGTTCTATACAATCACCTGGCTGGTGAACTAGAACCCAAACTTATTGAGGCAATGGATATTGGTTACTTTGTTGGCAATAACATCAGGGAGGTCTACAAGGAGTTGATGGGCCGTGTCTCTCTTGATCACTTCTCTTTTGACCAGGGACCCCTCATCGAGCCTGCAGCCAATAAAGACTTGTCCACCTACCTGTCCTCAGCCTTTCTACATCAAGAAAAAGAGTATCGCATCATCAATCCCAAGTTAGCTGGACTTTATTCCCAGGGAGCAAATGTTTTACAATCCAGCTCTGATAGGCTGTCCATATCACTCCAAGCAAGCAAAGGCTGGGAGAAGTGGTCAAACAAAGCCTCCTGGATGAACTGGCGGAAAACCACCTTGTCTGTGAGTGACTACTTCAAGTACCTCACCAGCCAGGAGACAGACTTCCTCCATGTCATCTTCCAAATGTATGAAAAGGATGTCCCCGTGGAGGTCATAGCCCCTGTCAAAGAGCCCTTAAAGATTCGGCGCCCACCTCCCTTGCAGGAAGATGAAGAGCCAGACTTTGTGCCAGGAGAGTGGGATTGGAACACAGTGCTGGGGCACAGGCTAGGAACTAAGAGGAGCAGCCCCCTAGGAGAAACCTATAAAATCCTGAATCTGCAGAAGCGTCTGGAGCGGCTGTGGTCCGTGCTTGAGGTCCCCAACAAGGATCGGCTGGACATGGCCATCAAGTACAGCACCAACACTCGTCTGAGGCAGCTGCCTTCATTGGTGAGTGCCTGGGAGCAAGCCCTGAAGCCCATTCAGCTGCGGGAAGTGTTGATGGGGAAACTGGAATGGTTTGAGCGACAAGCCTCTGACCCCAACCGCTTCTTCCAAAAGACTGACATGGGCCTGAGTCGCTTCCTGGAGGAGAATCAGTTCCGTAACCACCTACACAGAAAGATCGATCTAGTGCAGACCCCTTTGGCCTCCCTCCTGGAGGAGATTGAGTCAGTCTTTGGTGAGCCAGTGACCTTCAAGGGGCGGCGATACCTGGACAAGATGAAGCATGACAAGGTGGAGATGCTCTATTGGCTACAACAGCGGAGACGGGTCCACCACCTGGCCCAGGCTCAGAAGGCCTCCCACCAGCCAAGGCTGTTCCAGAAGCTCAGCAGCCAGCCTTTAATAGCTCCTGGGAATACCCCCATTATTCTCTGACAAGGCCAAGTGCCCTCAAACCCCTCCCTCATCCCCAAGCATCCAGCAGATCCTCCAGACCCCTTGGCTGCTTTAGAAGACGAGATATCTAGGGGTGCAGGATTCAGGAACATTGTAGTTCCAACTATCCAGGGACTGAGATTAATACTTTATATTGACGTGAGGTTCTCATGAAGCATCCCCAAGCCCAGAAGCCCAGTATTCCCATTTATTTCAAGCCATGCACAATAGAGGCAAAATCTCATATATCAAAAGAACTGAGACCATCCCTTGGGTTCATTGTAATAGGAAATGGCAGAGAGAAGCGAACCTTCGCCTTTGGAACACCTCCACTTAGCATTTGTCATACTACATTAAATTGGCTGATTAGAGTCTTAAGAGGTTCTATGGCATGATGCTTAAGAGCATGCTTAAGGGTATCAGGGTGGCTCAGTCAGTTAAACATCTGACTCTTGATTTCAGGTAATGATCTCACCGTTTAAGAGCTCGAGCCCCACATAAGGCTCTGTGCTGACTGCCTGGAGCCTGCTTGAGATTCTCTCTCTCCTTCTCTCTCAGCCTCTCCCCTGCTCGCGTGCACGCTCTCTCTCAAAAATAAATGAATAACCATTAAGAAAATAATAAAAGAGCTAGGGCTCTGGAGTGGGAAGTATGGATTTTAAATTCTGGCTTTGTGACCTCAGCCAAATTGCCTAACTCCTCTCTACCTGACGATCATATGTCAGATAAAGTAAAGCTTGTTACTTCCACTTCCAGGATCCTGTTGGTAGACCTAAGAATCTGTATTATGTTTTTACCAATTAACACAGTCATGTGGTACAACGAACACAAGGGTATATACTGAAAAGTAAGGCTCTTCCCATCCTACCTCCCATACCCTAGTTCACCCATTGCAGGACCATCACCAGTTCTCATGTATCTTTCCATTCTCTTATTCAGCAAACATTTACCATGAACCTACTAGGTGATACATGCTTGGTCTATATCCCTACCCTTCGTAGAGTATACATCTACATTACTCAGGAGAAACAGATCATAAACCATAAACATAGTACCTAAGCACACTGAACAATAGAATGTTGTTAGAAGGCAATAAGCACTGAGGACTAAAGAAAAAGGAGAGTAGGGTAAGAGGAAACAAATGGTGAAGGATGTCATTTAAAAAAAATTTTTTTTTTGATGTTTTATTTATTTCTGAGAGAGAGACAGCATGAGCAGGGGAGGATCAGAGAGAGAGGGAGACACAGAATCCGAAACAGGCTCCAGGCTCTGAGCCAGTTGTCAGCACAGAGTCTGACGCGGGACTCGAACTCACAAACCGGGAGATCATGACCTGAGCCGAAGTCAGATGCTTAACTGACTGAGCCACCCAGGTGCCCCAAGAATGTCATTTTAATTAGGGTGGCCAGTGCAGGCCTCATTGGGAAAGTAAGTTTTCTAAATGTTTTTTGGGTTTTTTTATTTATAGGAGAGAGAGAGAGAGACAGCGTGAGCAGGGGAGGGTCAGAGAGAGAGGGAGTCACAGACTGAAACAGGCCCCAGGCTCTGAGCTGGCAGTCAGCACAGAGCCTGACGCGGGGCTCGAACCCACAAACCGTGAGATCATGACCTAAGCGAAAGTCAGATGCTTAACCGACTAAGCCACCCAGGCGCCCCTGGAAAAGTAGTTTCAACAAAATCTTGAAGGACAGAAGAAGTGAGCTCTGTGGACATTGAGGATAACCTCCATGACACCCACTACAAACTCTAAGGCAGGCAGGTACCTAGAGTGTTATAGAAAACCAAGGTGGCCAGTGCAGAGGCAGTGGAGCAGAGGGGAGAGATGGGTCAGAGGAGGCTACACAAGATGCCAAGGGGTAGGTTAGATTACTTAAGGCCTCACAGGCTAATGTATGAACCAGTTCAGAGAGACCCTATGCATATACGAGCATATATGCATGTGTTATCCATGCATATGTTTATAACTACACCACTAATAACACATTATACTGCTATTTTGCCCCATTTCTTATTTCCTGTAACATGCTTGAGCTCATTGCATATCAATACACACAGAGCTGCCTTATTCTCTTTGAGAGCTACACAGTATTCCACAGTGTGTATTTTTATTTTCTTTAGTCCCTCATTCATGGACATTTAAGAACACAAAATTCTTGGGGCACCTGGGTGGCTCAGTCAGTTGGGTGTCCAACTTCGGCTCAGGTCATGATCTCACGGTTCGTGGGTTCAAGCCCCACGTCGGGCTCTGTGCTGACAGCTCAGAGCCTGGAGCCTGCTTTGGATTCTGTGTCTCCCTCTCTCTCTGACCCTCTCCTGCTCACGCTGTCTCTCTCTCAGAAATTAAAAAAACACACACAAAACACTCTAGAAAACATCCCTGCTCACCTGTTTAGAATGTGCAACTATTCCCATAGTTTAAATTTCTGGAAGTGGAATTATATCTAAGCATAAGCATTTGGTGGTAACAATTTGCAGTATCATCAACATTGTATGAGTATATTTCTTTCCCTACTCTCACCAACAGAATGTTATCAAATTTTTCAACCTGTACCATCCAGCAGGTGAAAAATAGTATCTCATTTGAGTTATGTTCTCATTTCTCTTATGAGTGAAGTCGCATCTTTTCTGTTTAAAATCTGCATTTCCTTCTCTGTAAAATGTCTATACATCTTTGCCCATGTTTCAACTGGTTTTGATATTTTTTTACTTGATTTTTCAGAGCTCTTCACATATCCAGGAAATTTAGCTGACATGTTAGTAGTTAACACTTATTAAGTTCTTACCTAGTGCAGAACACTTTCCCTGCATGTCAATAGCCATTTTACACTAAGGAAATGAAGGCTTAGGTAAGTAAAGTAACTTTGCCAGGGTTATAAAGGTATTAAATGGGAGAGCCCGAAGTCAAGCCCAGGTCTCACCCAAACACCCAGAAGCCTACATGTGTCTCTTTGGTATACTGATTCTGTGAGATATGGTAAAAGAGGTCTTAGCTACAGCCTGCCTCACCTGCCTGCAAAGCATAGGTAGTGTGAACACCTCTGATTTCCTTCGCTCATCGTTGGCTGGCACATAAACATCAACTTTGTTTTGTTTTCCCAACAAAACAGCATTTCTCAAGCCCTTCCACCCAAATCCCCCTTGGAATGGAGGAACATAAATATTTTGGTTAGGTATGAGGAATCGGGGTGGTCAGGGTGGTTAGGGATGAGGGACTGGGGTGGTCGGTGGTGTCCTAGTGGAGGAAAGCAGAGCTAGGTTGCCTGAGGCCTGAGAAACTTCTTTAAAGTCTTTTGTTTTTGAAATTTATGCACAATTTGCATTCTACTCCATAGTATGTCCATTTTTTAAATATAAGATGATGCTTGAAATTACTCATCTTTGAATTCACCTGGTCCTCCAAGCAGATATCCTATTCTGAGCATTTGTATTGTTGGCTTCACATCTTTCCTGACATAATGCTGCTTCTGCAGAAGTTATATATCACCCAGTTGAGAAATGTTTCAGCAGGGGTCAGCAAACTTTTTCTGTAAAGGGCTGTGTTCCAATAAAATTGTATTCACAAAAGCAGGGCCAGATTTCGGCCTCATGCTGTATTTTGCTAACCAAAACACCAGCACATCGGCCCCCGTAAACAGCAAAGATACTCAGGAGGAGTGAGACAGGAAGCTTAATGTGGCATTTCCCAAAGTGTGTTGCATAGTAAACTGATCCTGAGTGCCAGTCCTGGAATAAGGGTTCCATGGTCAAATATCTTTGGGAAACATCACATATACATTTCCGCATTCCCTCAGAGATTGACGGTACATATGAGCACATTGAAAGCTCTGCTAGGTCTTGCAAAAAATACACTTAACTTTCACCAAAGAACCCTTTTATCCCTCGACGGCCATTATAGTTACTGAAAAACAATTTGGGGAAAACAGTATCTCACTGTGAATTAGTCCTTTGGAATTCCCATGGACAGTTCTAGATAACGTTAGGGCCCAGAGATAAGACACAGAGGGTACATTCCTAGACACACAGGTCTAGGGATATCTGGGCCTCAAGTGGCATAAAAGGGTATCTTAAAACCCAAGACAGGCTGGTAATGAAAAGCCACAAGAGATGGAGACTCTTAGGCCTGCTTCAAAACACTCCCTCAGTAGAATCTGCCCTTCTACCTGGCATTCAGATGTGGAAATATATAGACCTAGGACCACCGCTCCCGAAGTTCCAGACCCAAACCATGGCTATGTGATCTTCCCGGTGCTGGTCCTATTTATGGTTTATGAAGTGCTTTTCACATTTAGCTGAGAATCAGTTGAGTATATCTTGCTCCTAAAGTGGTGGAGTCTCAACTTAAACCCAGGTCTGGAGACTTCAAATCCTTTGCCCTGGTTGTCTGGCTACAGTGGGGGCCCTTGTTCCGTGCCAAGCCTCCATGCAGCCGAGAGGCCCCTGAGCCCATCCCAGCAAGCGCAGCTGTGCAGAGAACCAACTGTTTGCGAAATGTCCTGCTCAGGTGCTTTAGGGATATTATTTCATTTAATCCTGAGAAACAATCTCGCAAAGAAAGAGAAGGCATTATTACCTCCCTCTAGGGAAACTGGACCCCAGAAAAACTGGATGAAAATCAACCCTCTAAATTCTTGAGGATTTTTGTAGACATTTCAGTTTTGGGCCTGCCAGAGGCCATCAGACAAACATATTACCTCTGGCTGGGATGATTGCCTGCAGCCTTTTTGCTGCCCAGGCAGGGGGCAGGGCCCAAGCCCATAAAAGTCCATTATCTTCTCTTTTTGCTACGACATTAAAAGGATGACTTGTTCATTTGCCTATTTAAATATGTATATTTAAAGGAGGGCCCAGTGTGTCTGCTCTTGCAAGAATGTAGATCAAAGCCTGACTTCACTGTGCTCCAAGTCTCCACGGCCCTCCTTTGATTGGGTCGGTGGGCTTACGTCTCACAGTGAGGGAGAGCTTTCCTGGAGGAGGTTACACTCAGGTAGGATCTAGTTCCTAGAAGGCTGAGCAGGAATTATCAGGCACATGATGGCAGAGAAGAAAGGGAGAGCATTCTTTTCTCTCTCTCTCTTTCTTCTTTCCCTCCCTTTTTTTTTCTTTCTTTTCTTTTCTTTCTTTCTTTCTTTCTTTCTTTCTTTCTTTCTTTCTTTCTTTCTTTCTTTCTGTAGGCTCCATGCCCAACGTGGGGCCTGAACTCATGACCCTGACATCAAGAGTCACATGCTCTACTGACTGAGCCAGCCAGGAGCCCTAAGGAGGAAAGCTTTCTAAGCCCAGAATGAGCAAAAGTATGGATCATGAGCATGGTGTATGTGGAGAGAGTACAAGAACATTGGTATTAACAGCCTAGAAAGTTCCTGGAGGGAAATGAGGCTGGGGGGTGGGGCAGGGGGCTTTTGTGTGGGTGGTGGCAAGCCGTGTACTCCTCAGCAAACGCCTACTGAGCCCCTGCTCTGTGATACCACACTGAACAACACAGACAAGGATCCTTCAAGTTCTGGTGGGCGAGACACAGGGATCATGCAGGTGAAATAAATCATCTCCGAGATGGTGACAAATGTTAGGAGGGGTAAGAAAAAAAAAAAGCAAAAAGGGCAATAGAAAGTTCGGAGAGTAGCAATTTAAATCAGGGGATCAGAAGAAACACAGCAGATAAACATAGAAGAAAAGGAAAAATTAGATAAAAACAGAGAGGGAGGCAAACCATAAGAGGCTCTTAAATACTGAGAACAAACTGAGGATTGTTGGAGGGAAGGTGGGTGGGGAGATGAGCTAAATAGGTGATGGGCATCAAGGAGGGCACTTGTCGGGATGAGCACTGGGTGTCGTATGTAAGTGATGAATCACTAGGTTCTAGTCCTGGAGCCAATACTACGCTGTATGTTAACTAACTTGAATTTAAATAAATAAAATTTAAAGGGAGATAAATAAAATAGGGATCAGAGGAAGGAGTATTTGAGCAAAGACTGGAAGGAGTGGGAGGAGCCATGTGATATCTGGGCAAAGAACATTCTAGGCTGGGAACTCATGTAAGCCCCGAGGTAGGTGTCTGCCTGGGGGGGGGTCTACGGATGCTGGTGTTACTGGAATGGAGTGAACCAGGTGGAGAAGGCTTGCGGACTAGGTCAGAGAAAAAATGGGCTTTTAACAGGCTTTAGTCAGAGAGGTGACATTTGGCTGGACCATGGGTGATGGTTAGCAGGCTGCGGGGCTGGAGGTAAGCAGACCAGGGCAGAGGCTGCCCTGACGGGAGCAGGACCACTACATTGGAATGATGAGCAGGAATAAAGTGTTTTGGAGGCAAAAATGGCAGCATTTGGTGATGACTGGGTGTGGGGAATGAGGGCAGAGAGTCAAGGATACCGCCCAGGTGTGTCTGGCTGGGGCCTCTGGCGGGGAGCTCTTCTTGAAATGGGGGAGGGTGTGGTGGGATGGGGTGAGGGAAGGTGATGAGTTCAGCCCTGAGAAGGTGAAGTTGCCTGTAGAACGTCCAAGCGGAGATCCAGGGGCAAGTGTTTCTTCTTAGACTCTGACAGAAACTCTGCTAAAGATAGAAGTCCTCGGGGCGCCTGGGTGGCTTAGTCAGTTGAGCGTCCGACTTTAGCTTAGGTCATGATCTCGCAGTTCGTGGGTTCGAGCCCCGCGTCGGGCTCTATGCTGACTGCCAGCTCAGAGCCTGGGGCCTGTTTCAGTCTGTGACTCCCTCTCTCTCTGACCCTCCCCTGCTTACGCTGTCTCTCTTTCTCTCTGTCTCCTAGAAATAAATAAAATATTTAAAAAAAAGAAAAAAGAAAAAAAAGATAGAAGTCCTCTTTGAGCAGTGTACTTATACATGAATGTCTTGTGTAACTCCTCTCATATCTTGAATCTGTAATTTTCCAGGCTATTTTTAGACTGAAAGTATCTCTCTGGGGCCTAAAATTTGTATAGAAATGATTGGTTTGGAATTCTACCAAGGCTATACCTTTTTAAAAAGCTGCTAATTACTGGGGTGCCTGGGTGGCTCAGTCAGTTAAGCATCTGACTTTGGCTCAGGTCATTATCTCGTTGTTCGGGAGTTTGAGCCTCGCGTCCAGCTCTGTGCTGACAGCCCAGAGTCTGGAGCCTGCCTTCGATTCTGTGCCTCCCTCTCTGCCCTCCTCACCTCATGCTCTGTCTCTCTGTCTCTCTCTCAAAAATAAATAAATATTTTTTAAAAGCTATTAATTACTAAATACAAAGTTCACCTAATACCATGGAGTTAGGCATTGCCATAGACTAAATGTTTGTGTCTCCCCCACCCCCAAAACTAATATATTGGAGCTCTAGCTTCCAGTTTGACAGTGTATTTGGAGGTGGGGCCTTTGGGAAGTAATTAGGGTTAGATGAGGTGATGATTGAGCCCCCTCCCCCATAAAAAAAGGAAACCCGAGCCCCTGCCCCCACCATGTGAGGATAGAGCAAGAAGGCAGCCAATGGCAAACCAGGAAATTAGCCTTCACCGGACACCAAATCTTCTGGCATCTGGGGATCTTGAACTTCCCAGCCTCCAGAACCATGAGAAACAAATGCATGTTATTTAAGCCACCCGGTCTTTGGTATCTTGCTATTGCAGCCCAAGCTGACTGAAATAGGCATCATCAGGGTACATCCTGGCCAGAAGGCTAGAAGTCCCCATGTTCCCGTTCCTTGGGTGGCCTTGGGCAAGGGATTTCTTCTCCTTTTCATTCATTCATTTGTCATGTATTTCATAAGCCCTCTCTGGGGCTGGGGCTGTGCTAGGCCCTAAGGGGACGACAATGAGCAAAGCCAAAGAGGTTCCTGCCCTCAGGGAGTTCCTGCTCTGGCGGATGAAGACGGATGAAGACCGCACACACCACACGCTGTCTCTCTCTCTCTCTCTCCTAGAAATAAATAAAAATAAATAAAAAAATAAATGTTTAAAAAAAAAAAAGAAAAACCAAAAAAATAAAAAATAAATAAATAAATAAAACCTGAAACCCAAGTCTAGGCCAATACCACCATTTGTGGGGTGGGAGTGGGGGGGGGCAAGTGTGGGAGTCTGTGCGCAAGGGCCACAAGAAACCAATTTGTCCAAGGAAACCCAGTGTCTGATAGCATGGTGGGACCGGTCACAGGCCAAGCTGTTGGCAGGTGGCGTGGGGCTGGCTGGCAGAGAGACTCCCCTGGGGTGGGGAATACAGACCCATGGGAAACGACAGGCTTCCACTTGCTGGGGATAAGCACAGAGCACACCCATCCCCAAGTCCTGGTCCAGAGCCCTGGGGGCTGGGTCCCCTTGTATGCCCGTGGTGAGCTTCAGTACCAGCCTCCTCGCCCCTCCGTGGGAAGCCCTCCTAATCCCTCCCTCCCCAATCCTCAGACTGCCTCCAAACTCCAGGCAGCAGTCTCCTTCCCTAGGTGCCAAACCTTGGTCCTCAGCGGGTATCTTTCCATAAACAGATTTCCAAATAACACCTGAGCCGTCCTGTGGTTCAGGGGGGAGCTCTTGTCACCAGAGACTCGTTCCTCTGAGCTTGTGGCCTCTGAGACTCTGAGGGATTAAGTTATCTAAAGCCTACAGCAAAGCTCCCCTAGGGCCTGCGTTCTTGCCCTGGATCAGACTACCTACACTGGGACTCGACCATGAGTGCCTCTCTTCCTCATCTCTAAAACAGGGGCTGATATTTAGTGCTGCACAGGTTATTGTGAACAATGAAGAAGTTCACGCCTGAAACACCCTCAGAACATGACCTGGCATGTGGCAAATCCTTCAAATTGTTCGTTGTTATTGCGTCATAACTCCTTCATACTTTTGTGATTAGCCTTCATTGACTTGTTTTTTTTTTTTTAATATTTTTATTTATTTCTAGAAGAGAGAGAGAGACAGCGTGAGCAGGGGAGGTTCAGAGAGAGAGGTAGTCACAGACTGAAACAGGCTCCAGGCTCTGAGCCGGCAGTCAGCACAGAGCCCGACGCGGGGCTCGAACCCACGAACCGCGAGATCATGACCTAAGCGAAAGTCGGACGCTTAACCGACTAAGCCACCCAGGCGCCCCGGGTTTCAGGTTTTAAATTGCTGGACCTCATTTGCCCAAATCCTCCAAAATAACGACTTGCTGGCTAGTTAAAACAGAGATTTAAGTGGCTTCCGTTGAGAAAGTTCTTAAGATGTCAGCCTCTCCTTCTAGGCCTGAAGGCCTCACATCACCTGGAGATGACTTTTTCAAGTGAAAGGATAAGTAATTCCTGTGGAGGGTGTAGCACAGGGCACTGAGTAAGCACTAGCTATGCATTATCATTGCTGTTATTCTTAATTATGCAACCAGGAGTTAAGGTCATTCTGGGATTACATGTAACAGGAGTTTGTTGGGGCCTCTCCAAAGCTGTGGTGGCCTGAGATTTTGGCCACAAAGCAGGGAAGATATGGGTCAATTTATGCACGAAGATCTAGAGCACTTGGGATTGGAGGCAAAGAAGGTCAGTACCCTCACTTTTGGCCTGACGATTCAGCCACGGAGAACTGTAGGTAGACCATAGCCGCTCAGTCAGGCTGAGATAAATTCATCTCCAGGAAAAGAGTTTGGGCTGAAGACCTGGGGCCCAGAATCCCCATCCATCTAGTCATCTATCCATCCGTCCGTCCATCCATCCATCCATCCATCCAGTCACTCAACAAATACTAGGGCAAGCCCGCTAATGGCCAAGGCAGCATCATTTTTTGACCATTGTCGATCTTTGTTCCTTACCCCATATCTTATTCCATTTGATCAAATGCACCTATGTCCCATATTAGATAATATTTTGCTATAAAACTTCTTGAAAGGAGTGTTATAATTTTCTTTTTGAAATTATCTGACTTCATGTAACTTGTTTAAATTATGATTTGCTGTGAGTTTTTTTTTAATGTGTGTTTATTTTTGAGAAAAAGAGATCGGGGCCCCTGGGTGGCTCAGTCGGTTAAGCATCCGAATTCGGCTCAGGCCGTGATCTCATGGTTCGTGGGTTCGAGCCCCATGTCGGGCTCTGTGCTGACAGCTCAGAGCCTGGAGCTTGTTTTGGATTCTGTGTCTCCCTCTCTCTTTGACCCTCCCCTGCTCAAGCTGTCTCTCTCTCTCTCTCTCTGTCTCTCTCTCTCTCTCTCAGAGAGTATGAGCAGGGAGCACAAGCAGGGGAGGGGCAGAGAGAGAGGAGGAGAGAGGTTCCAAAGCAGGTTCTGTGTGACCTGAGCCAAAGTGGGATGCTTAACCAATCGAGCCACCCGGGAGCCCCTGCTGTGATATTTGTAAGTAATCATTTTATATACTCCAGATAGTCTTGGGTTGAGAAATTATAACTCAAAAATCCTTCTCAGTTATACCAAAATATTTATGAATATCAAGTTTAACAAGAAAGTCAATGAGGCATTTAATGAAATAGATAGCAATTTTTATGTTTAAAAAAGCCTGTGGACTCAGTAAATTTTTTTCCAGACACTAACATCTTCAAAGGCCCTGAAAAGCAAAGAGGCATATGGTGTCTGATGGAGAAAATGGCCCCAAGGGTCAGGCATATAGGGATAAAGACAGAGGGGAAATGAGACAGTTGAAATCCCTGCTATCAGAAGTTTCCAGTCCAGTGGGAATAAGCACATAAGGACATATTATGGCAAATGCTGAAATATACAGTGTTCTGAGGAAAAGGGGGTCCTTTAGATATCGGTGGCCCTATTCTGAAGAAAGAGCATTTAGGCAGAGACTGGACAGTTGGGATGGAATGTGACCTCTGCAGAGCAGAAGTCTCTCCAGGCAGAAGGGACAGACAGTGCAAAGGTCCTGAGACAGGAAAGCACTTAGCATGTGGACAGGGCAGGGGTCACTGTGGCAGAGGCAGAGTGAAGGGTAAGACATGAGACATGAGATGAGTTCAGACAGGAGGGAGGGACCAGGTCATGCCCAACCCAACAGGTCATGGTTCGGAGCTTGGATTTCATTCTAAGTGCACAGCGTCACTTAGGTTGGGAACTCCAGGAAGAAGATTCTGAGACGGAGTTTTGCAGGCAGGATGTCTGTGAGGGGGTGCTCTCAGGATCAACACCAAGAAAAGAGAGAGAATGGCAAGACCGCGCAGAGAGGTTGAGCTGCTATGCTATCTCAGTGGATATTGTTCCTAACCCCTCAGGGGTTTCCGAAGCTAAGATGACCCTTCAGATTTGTCATTAGGTAGCAGCTGCTTGGGGAGGTGAGCAGGACAATCCCTGAGGCGTTGACAGCCGAAGGGAGCATTCCCAGTAGCTGGACACCAAGTCCATTCACAAAAGGGGCTCTGGTCTGCACATCACAGCCCACACTTGGTCCCATTTATGTTTAAGGAGGTCTCTTTGGTTGCTGCAAATTATTGGAGGCAAGAGCGGATCCAGTCAGGCAAGCAGTGATGGCGGCTTGGCCATGAGCAGTGGCCATGAGACGGAGATAAGTGGATGAATTGGGATGAATATCCAGAGGTGGAATCCAGAGCATTTGAAAATGGGTTAAATGTGGGACATGAAGGAAAGGGAAGAATCATGAACGCTTCTGGTCTCTGGACTGAACTGGGGAACAGTGATGTCATACACTAAGATAGTGGATTCCGGAAGTGTGGTGGAGATTAAAATGATATGCAGTTTGATGGGGCGCCTGGGTGGCTCAGTCGGTTAAGCGTCCGACTTCAGCTCAGGTCATGATCTCATGGGTTCGTGGGTTCAAGCTCCACGTCAGTCTCTGTGCTGACAGCCAGCTCAGAGCCTGGAACCTGTTTCAGATTCTGTATCTCCCTCTCTCTCTGACCCTCCCCTGCTCATGCTGTCTCTATCTCTCTCTCAAAAATAAATAAAATATTTAAAAAAATAAAATTATATGCAGTTTGAGCCAAGTTTGAGATGCAAGAGTTGACGTCAAGAGGGTGGGATGAGGCTCCAAGGCCAGAACTTGGCTTTACTTTTCAGATGCGTTTAGGGAATGTAAATTCGGGCTAATTTTCGTCCAGTGATGCCAGACTCTTCTCTGGCCCTGCCTCGCTGGCCCAGCGATCATGTTTTGGAAGACAGTGGTTGCGTGGGAGGTGGGCTGGCACAGGGTTAGCGACCCTTAACTTCTTGCTCGGTTCAGGACACTCGCAGTGTCCTGGACCGAGCCTCAACACCGCCACCGTGTGGCGGTGATGCGTCACAACAGCACAGGGCCCAGAGACTCCCGGCCCGTGAGTGGTACCGGAAGAGGTCGCCCACAGCCAGGGCCCTCGAAAATCAGGCCCCACCTCTCTCTATGGGGACTGAGTCAATCACTGAGGATTCTGGACAACTTAGAGCCGGGAGCGAGAGGAGGAGCCTCAAAATACAGAGATAGCTAGGCATTGGAGTCTGAGGAATTATATGAGAAAGACAAAAGGGTTTTAGTATACCCATGCCATAAAGAAATCAATTTACATGGTAATAATGTTTGGATGACTACCATTCAATGAGCACATATTCCAGGCTGCTTGATCTCATTCAGTCTACATGGACACTGAGGCTCAGGGAGGGGAAAAGATGTGTCTCAAGTCATATAATTGTCAATGGTGGTAGAGTTAGGATTAAAATCCAGTTTAGCCTACCAGTGGATCTGGGCTGTGTCAGATCCAACAGGCCCTTTAACAACACATATTTTGCAATGCCCTGTCTACATCCCCAGCATCTAGATAGGGCCTAATACATAACGTGCACTTGGTCTATATTTTTTATGGTTTTATGTTTTTTATTTATTTCTGAGAGAGAGAGAGCATGAGCAGGGGAGGGTCAGAGAGAGAGGGAGGTACAGAATCTGAAGACAGGCTCCAGGCTCTGAGCTAGCTGTCAGCACAGAGCCCGACGTGGGGCTCGAACCCACGAACCGTGAGATCATGACCTGAGCCGAAGTTGGCCGCCCAACCGACTGAGCCACCCAAGCGCCCCAGTCTATATATATATATTTTTTAATGTTTTATTTATTTCTATGAGAGAGAGAGAGAGACAGTGTGAGCAGGGGAGGGTCAGAGAGAGAGGGAGTCACAGACTGAAGCAGGCTCCAGGCTCTGAGCTGGCAGTCAGCACAGAGCCCGACGCGGGGCTCGAACCCACGAACCGCGAGATCATGACCTAAGCGAAAGTCGGACGCTTAACCGACTAAGCCACCCAGGCGCCCCCCCAGTCTATATTTTTTAATGAATGAAGTGAAATTTATAGATAATATCCTACCTACCAACATCATTTTAAAAATCAAAGAGAAATGAAGTAGAAGTAACGTGTGCTACAGAAACCTGCATTTCCACAGGTACGTGCTCAGTCAGGATCACACGAGAAGATATAACTAAAGCCATCATTGTGAATTGGAATGGCTCCAAATACAGACTGATACAGGCATGTGGCCTACAGAAACACAGTCTTCTGAAATGGTAAATGCCTTTTGTAAAGATCTGGACTCACACAAGGGAAATTCTCTTGATAAATGCTTCCATAGCATTCTTGAACAATTCAGTGTGTCCTAAAACTATGCATATAATATTATGTGTTTACATGTAAACAGAGCTAAGGGTCTGTGCAGAGGATTATCAACAGGTCTTTTTCTTATTTATTTTTGGGCTTATTTATTTTTCACACACACACACACACACACACACACACACACACACACACACACACACACAAGTGGGGGAGGGGCAGAGAGCAAGGGAGACACAGAATCTGAAGCAGGCTCCAGGCTCTGAGCTGTCAGCACAGAGCCCAACACAGAACTCAAACTCACAAACTGTGAGTTCATGACCTGAGCCGAAGTCGGATGGTTACCCAACTGAGTCACCCAGGTGCCCCAAAGGACGAAGTTCATTTTAAATTTATGTTCTAGGGTGAGTGGCTGGGTGGCTCAGTTGGTTAAGTGTCTAACTTCAGCTCAGGTCATGATCTCACGGTTCAGGAGTTCGAGCTCCACATTCAGCTCTGTGCTGACTGTTCAGAGCCTGGAGCTTGCTTCAGATTCTGTCTCCCTCTCTCTCCACTCCTACCCTGCTTGCGCTCTGTCTCTGTCTTTCTCTCAAAAATAAATAAACATAAAAAATAATAAAAACAAATAATAAATAAAAATAAAAATCAGGGGCACCTGGATGGCTGTCAGAAGAGCATGCCACTCTTGACCTCAAAAACGTGAGTTTGAGCACCATGTTGGGTGTAGAGTTTACTAAAAAAATAAATAGAGGAACTTAAAAAAATAACAAAAATCAAATCAAAAACATTTTCTTTTTTAAAATCATAAAATAATACTTTTACAATTATAATTAAAACCCTATGCATGTTTCTGATATAAAACCTAA
The DNA here is from genome assembly GCF_003009895.1 of Hyaena hyaena. Taxonomy (NCBI): domain Eukaryota; kingdom Metazoa; phylum Chordata; class Mammalia; order Carnivora; family Hyaenidae; genus Hyaena; species Hyaena hyaena. The sequence goes on along the minus strand of NW_024080881.1, from coordinate 2,152,488 downwards.
GCTATGGGGCAGCTGGGTGGCTCAGTCAGTTAAGTATCTGACTTCAGCTCAGGTCATGATCTCATGGTCATGGGTTCGAGCTCTGTGCTGACAGTACAGAGCCTGCTTCGGATTCTCTCTCTCCCTCCTCTGCTCATGCTCTGTCTCTGTCTCTCTCTCAAAAATAAACAAACAATTTTTAAAAATTGGGGGTATCTGGGTGGCTCCATTGGTTAAACATCCAACTTCGGCTCAGGTCACAATCTTGCAGTTCGTGAGTTTGAGCCCCATGTCGGGCTCTGTGTTCAGATCCTGGAGCCTATTTTGGATTTTGTGTCCCCTCTCTCTGTCTCTCCTCTCCTCTCTCTCTCTCAAAAATAAATAAACATTAAAAAAAATTTAAAAACCCTAATCTAGACTGCAGACATGCTGTAATCAAAATTGTAGAGTGCAGAAAAGCTAACTTAAGTGCTTAAACTATGAAATTTCTAAAAAGAAAACAGGACATAATTTCAATCTTAGGGATGATTCTCTTTTTGTAATTATTACTGAAATATAATTGACATACTATGTGACATTAATTCCAGGTTGGGACAATTTTCTTAGATATAACACCAAAAGCATAATCTATAAAAGAAAGAATATGATAAATTGGATTTCATCAAAATTTAAATGTAAAAGGTGCATAATCTTTGATCCAGAAATGCTTGAGCCAGGAATATCTTGTCACACCAGATAGCAAAAAGCTATGGGGCGGTGGGGGCGGGGTGGGGAGAGTCCCAAGCAGGCTCTACACTGCCAGTGGGGAGCCCAACATGGGGCTGGAACTCGCAAACCACAAAATCATGACTCAAGCCGAAGTCAAAAGTCAGACATTTAACCAGCTGAGCCACCCAGGTACCCGAGAGGCAGCTGAACTTCTTGAGGAAGGTCACTCTCCCTGCGTCAAGTACTTCTCAATGGGCTGTAAGTTGTAAGGAAGTTTAATTGTTTTTCTTTCGCCTTTGTTTCACCCATCCGTCATTGGCAGCCCATCTGTCTCATGGAGTTTTTGTGGGGTTAAATGGGCTAACGCATATACATGCTGAGAACACTGAGGGCCTAGCATGCAGCTAAATGTTAGCCATCATTTTTACTGTTGTTAATATTTTTATGTGTGGGGTACCCTTCTGGGGAACATCAGAACAGATGCTGAGGTAACCCCCATGATCCCCACCTCCTGGCGTTCACATCTTTGTGTACTCCCTCCCCTCCCCCTCCCTTGAGTGTGAGAGGCACCCGTGACTTGCTTCTAGAACCGGTAGAGTCTGGCAGAGGTTATGGATACCGGATTATGCGTATGTGATTATTTTATACAAGATTCCAATACCCTTACTTGTCCTTCCTGGCTTTGAGGAAGCAAGTGGCCATGTTGGGAAGGCCCACCCGGCAAAACATTGGGGGCAGCTGAGAGCCACCAACCAGCAAACAACTAAGGCCCCAGGCTGGCAGCCTCAAGGAACCCAATACTGCCATTAACTTCTGAGCTTCCAAGCAGATTCTTCCCGAAGCCAGCCTCCCATGAGACTGCAGGCCTGGCCATTCAGTTTGTGATCGTGTTTCACACAGTAGTAGGTAACTAATACACAACCCCTCACCCTTCCAATCTCTTTGCTCTTGCAATTCTCTCCTCTTTCTCCCAAATCATCAATATCCCCCTTTCCGTTTGGTCATCCACACCAACCCATAAGCATGCTCGGGTGTCTCCCATCTTAAAAAATACTCTCCCGATGTCTGATGCATCTTCTCTGGCTAGCTACCGTCTCATTTCTCTATTCTCCTCCATGCAAAACTTCCTGAGATCCTTGTCTCCAGCCATTGTCCACATTTCTCAGATTCTCCCCTTAACCCACTGCCATCAGCGAGGTCTCCAGTTGTGAGCCAATCCAAAGGTCACGGGTCTCTCCTCATTGCATTGCCTTTTCATGGCGTTCGATGCAGCCAGCCACTTCCTTTCCTTGAAATACACTCTCTTCTTCCACTTTGTTGGCATCTCCTTCTTGTTCAAGGTCCTCTTCTTCCCAGCCTCCTCTGCTGCCTTTCTCTTCCGTACTCAGCTTCTGAATGTTGACATGCCCCTGGTTTCGATGCAGGCAGGCCGGGTCCAAGGACCCAGAGGGGTAACCCGCAGGACCAGCCAGGAGGGTCTTTGGCTTCACGCCGGGTGGAAACCAAACACGAGCCAGCAGCAGGTGAAAGCAGAGTTTACTGAACATATAGAGCAGGTACAGAGGGAGTGTCCGGGGAGGCTTGGAAAGGAAAAAAGGAGCATCAGTCTCGTGTTTGCTTGTGGTCGGTGCACGCCTCCCCTGGGGTGTCCAGAAAGTGGTGGAGCAAGGACAATTGCTCAGGTGTCCTTCGTAACTCAGTGATGCCCTGAGCCAGGGGCCTTGGAGAAATTGATGACCCCTCCCAGACACTCCTTAGGTGTCATCTGTCATTCTGGGAGACGCCAAAGAAATCATGAAGCCCTCGACCTTCCCAAGGAGGACAAGGCATATGTAAGGTGGGGGTGTGGGTTCTAGCATGAAGAGAAGGAGGAAAAGGAACAAAGAAAATTCCACTTTTTCTCTCTGGAGGTCCCTTCAGCTACCTCACTTGTGATATTTCCCTTCCAGGTGGTTCTGAGAATTGCCCAAGGTAACATATGTGCGCCTTAAAAAATATGCCTCGCCCCCACCCGCTCCATTAATTATAATTATGCTCACTTGCCTCACTCTGGTGAGAAAATGAGCAGCCCTCCCCCCCAACCCCCACCTCCAGACACTTGTCAGGTGGTTTCAGTGTCAAGGGAAGAAACTTTGAGGAAGATGACTGTTTCCCACAAAGGCCAATGTGGATCTGTTATCCCGGGTCTAAGAAAAGCCCACTGCCTCCGCTGGGGCTTTAGAGATTCCTATTTTAAACTCATTCAGCTTCAGACCTTTTGGGAGATGAAGTGTGTGTGAGCGTGGGTATGTGACCTTCTGTAGACACAGGGAGGGGGCCTGGGTCAATGGCAGCAGGCGTTTCTGAGATTCTTCTAGCCATAGTAACACCATTTATCCTTCTAGAAAGTGAAGCTGTGTATTAAAAAACAGTTGGGTGACATCACGCCCACTCCAGGGCATGCCAAAGGAGTCACTAATTCATTCAACAAACATTTATTAAGCAAGTATTAAGTGCGTCAGGCACTGGGCTATGTGCTGAGGAATCAGCAGTGAGCAGGACAAGGTCCCAGCCCTGACAAGCTCCTGGCCAACTGGAGGACATCCACGAGTGACGAGGAAATTGCAGCCCAGCGGGAAAGGAAGTTCACAGGGCTTGGCACCTAGGAGTACAGTGGCAGTGGCAGCTAGTCCGGCCAGGGCCGGGCGGGGGCGGGGGGGGGGGGATCAAGGATGGCTGCCTGTTGGAAGTGTCCTCTAAACTGAGAACTGAAAGATGACTGGGTGTTGGGCGGAGGGAAGAGCAGTGTGAAGCCTGTGAGGTGCGCCTGAGCTTGAACTTCTGAGGAGACGCAAATAGAGCGAGGCCGGTGTTTCAAGTGCACCAGGCAAGACCGAACCTCGAGGGGCTTTAGAAGCAGCATTAAGGGCTGTAAGAGACACAAGGGGAGCCCCAAGGAGCTTAAACTGGTGACGGCATAGCTGGAAGAGTGAAGTATCTGCTGGCATCCTTCAGCCCACACCCTCTCTGATCGCAGCCAGGATAGAGCACAAAGCTGGCTCTGGTGAGGCTCCAATACTTATTTCTGAGTAGCTAGGGAGTCACCTCACCTTTTTAGACCTCTGCTGCTGTAACAAGTCAGATCTGAATCAGGTGACCTTTGATATTCGTTCTTCACACTCTCTAAGCCCAAACTAACCCTCCATCCCCTTCTGGGATTTCCTCAATTCCCTTAGCCTCTCACTTCCCTGCTTCTCTCCCTAGCTGGGGACACCTTGCAGGACAAGTTCTCTTTCTCATCTGGCTCTCCACTTGAGTGGGAGCTCCATGCAGTCAGCACTATGCCTAAAGCACTATGTTCATGCATCCTTCTGCGGGGCCCTAGAACACAGCTGTGAATGCTTGAATGAACCACAGACCGCTCCCAACAACCTCCCTCCTTGCTTTAGTGGTTACCTAATGCTTGCCTGTTTGTGTTTGAGCCTCACAACAGCCGGAGACACTGCCAGTCCAGGGGCTATTACCTGCCATTTTGCCGATTAGCAGAGGGGCCTCAAAGAGGCAATGGAGCTGTGAACTCAGGTTCTAAAGCCAGCTCTCTGGGTTCAAGTCCAGCTTTATCACTTGTCAGATGTTTAGTAAACCATTTAATCTAGCTAAGCTTCTATGTCCTCAATTATAAAATGGGGATAATACCTACTTCACGGATTGCTACGACGATCAAAGGGAGATGACATATAATGAGTAACATATAATAAGCACGCAATAGACGTTAGTTACTATTTTCATTCTCAGGCTAGCGTCCGTCCCTCTCGCCAAACAATAGCTCTAAGACGTAAGAGGATTATTCCAAGACTGCAGCTCGGGCCATGTGTCCACATACACAACTGCTGCCAGGTTGCGGTGTATCCCCCTCCCCCTCTATGCCCCCTCCCCCTCCTCTTCCCTGCCCCCTCCTTTCTCCCTCTCCCCTCCCCCTGTGGGCGCCAATCTGTGGTGCAGCTAGCGCGCCCCACGTGCCTCACGTAAATAAGCGACTGCGCAGGCGCCCCGGACCCGCGCCCATTGGTCGGCGCCTCGCCGCCCCGGGAGCAAGGGGAGGGTCGCCAGCCCTTCTGGCCGCGGGCTGCTCCGCCCCGTCGGTTGGTCGGCTTCTGTCCGTCGGTGCGTCCGGGCCTCCGGCTTCGCCCTCGCCATGGCGCCCTGGCTGCTGCTGCTGTCGCTGCTGGGGTCGCTCCTGGGCGCCTCTCCCGCCCCGCCCCAGCGAGCAGCCGACGCTCGGGCCCGGGAGGCGGCGTACGCGGAGCTCCTGGGGCCCGCCCGCTTCGCGCTGGAGATGTACAACCGCGGCCGGGCTGCCGGGACGCGGGCGGCGCTGGGCGCCGTGCGCGGTCGCGTCCGCCGGGTGAGGACGCGCCGGGGCCGGGGGCTTCCCAGTGCGGGTGCGCTGGGCCCTGGCCAGAGATTTGGGCGCTTTGGTCGGGACCCCGGGTGTGGGCGCTGGACGCCGGAGAGACGAACTTCTGGCGACCGGGGAAAGGGAAGGGCGTAAGGCGGGGCCGTGGGAAGGACGGGCTGCGGGGGGAATGGATGTGCCGACTCACCCGCCCCTCCATCCAGGCGGGCCAGGGGTCGCTGTACTCCCTGAAGGCGACCTTGGACGAGCCTCCCTGCAACGACCCCACGGTGTGTCAGCTCCCTGTGTCCAAGAAAACCCTGGTGAGTGCCGGGGCTCTGTAATTCCCTGTCCCCACGATGAGTCTGGGTCAAGTCAAGAGGAAGGGATGAGAGGCAGCAGCTCTTCAGTTTTGAGTCACTTGCCAGGCCCTGAGGGCCAGAAACTAAACTGCCCTCAAAGTGGGTGGTGGTGACAGGGTGCTGGGTGTTCCTCGCCCTACACTGTGGGGGTGATTGCCTTGGAGGTGGTCCTCACCCGAGCACCTTCCGGCTCCATCTTGCCAAGGCCTTGTGCCCATCCCAGCCCCCAGACTGGCTTCCTCCTCTCCCTCCAGCTCTGCAGCTTTGAAGTCCTGGATGAGCTCGGAAAACACATGCTGCTGAGGCGGGACTGTGGCCCAGTGGATACCAAGGTTACAGGTGCTGGGATAGCCCAAGGATACTGGCATTGTTCAGTTAAGGCTTCACTCAGGGTTCAGCCTTGATTTCTTCTCTGTTCCAACCCCATTCAGATGACAGAAATGAGACTTTAAGTTCACTCCTTCCACTGCTGAACAAGGACCCCCTACCCCAGGTGAGGAGCCCATTTCCATCTGGGAAGTTGGCTGCTGCTTTATTGACCCTTTCTTCCCCTCACCCTGGCCTGGGCTCCCTGGTCAGTCTGAGAAGGACTCCTTGTGAAGACCCCTGTGCCTTTCCAGGAATTTTCTGTGAAGATGGCTTCAATCTTTAAGGACTTTGTTACCACCTATAATCGGACATATGGGACAGAGGAGGGTGAGGACCCAGCCTTGGCCGACCTGTCCTAATCAGATCAGGATCTCCCCCCCACACACACACACCGGCCCCCGACTTGGTATCTTGGTGTTGGGGAGGGGAAGGACACAAGAGGCAGTGCCTCCTTTCAGGGACCCCTAAATCCCCAAGTTCTTGCCCCCCCTTTCAGGACTGGACAGCTACCTCAGTCAGGTACCTGGCCTCCTCCCATCTAATTCTCCTGGTCAGAAAGCATGGGCCTTCATCATTCTGGATAGAGCAGAATGGGGCAAAGGCCAGATTTTCTCTGGGGCGCCCCCACTTCCCAGGCATGGTCGCCTTTTCCCACGACCTCCTGTCTAAGGATGCCCTTTGGAACCCATTTTGGTTCTGCCTTCACTCCTGCAATACCGTCACCCCAATGTTGCCCGCAAAGTTGATCACACCTACTCGTCACTTGTGGGTCTGGGTGTCCCCCCACCTCCAGGCCTCCCCAGGGTTCTGTCCTTAAAAAACACTTCAGGCCTGATCCAGAGCCCACCTCCTCCCGAGGGAAACCTGTGCTAGCTAGTCTCAGTGCCCCTCCTTTTATGATCTGTCTGGGGTCTGAGACTTTTCTCTCCTGCTCCTCGGTTCTCAGAAGCCCGGTGGCGCATGTCCGTCTTTTCCAACAACATGATCCGAGCGCAGAAGATCCAGGCACTGGACCACGGCACAGCTCAGTATGGGATCACCAAGTTCAGTGACCTTACAGGTAGAAGTGGCGGCCAGAGCCCTCAGGGAGCCTGAAAGAGTCAGGGCCTACCCCCCCCCGGCCCCTGATCAGGGCTGCCGTATACTCTTCCCCGCCACCCCCTGCCCGTCTTTGCCCACAGAGGAGGAGTTCCGCACCATCTATCTGAATCCTCTCCTGAAAGAGAACCTCGGCAAGAAGATGCGTTTAGCCAAATTCATTGGTGACCATGCCCCACCTGAGTGGGACTGGAGGACCAAGGGGGCTGTCACCAAAGTCAAGGACCAGGTTGGACCCCTAAGAAGCAATGGTGGGACATGAAGACGACCCTGGGCTTGGGACGGGACCCAACCCTGACTCTGCCCATATCTTGCAGGGCATGTGTGGCTCCTGCTGGGCCTTCTCCGTCACTGGCAACGTGGAGGGCCAGTGGTTCCTGAAACAGGGGGACCTGCTCTCCCTCTCAGAGCAGGGTGAGCATCCCACTCTGGGTCCCTGTCCCCAGCCCAGCCCCTCCAGAGGGCTCCTCAGGACCAGCCTTCTGTCTCCTTAGAGCTCTTGGACTGTGACAAGGTGGACAAGGCCTGCCTGGGTGGCTTGCCCTCCAACGCCTACCTGGCCATCAAGAATCTGGGTATGCGTTCATGGGATCAGGAGGGGCGGGAGGAGCCACCTCTCCCTCTGAAAGAAGTCCCTTTGTGCGAGGGCGATACATGAGCGTGGAAGTCACGTGAACCGGGTTCAGGTCTTAATGCTGACTCTCAACAAAGACCTTGAGCAAGTCAGCCCTTTGAGAGCCTCAGTTGCCTCATCTGTGAAAGGGGGATGATCTTGCTCGCTTCATAGGATGGCCTTGAGTATCAAATGAGGAAAGATACATAAATTTCTGGTGCATAGCAGGAGGCTTGGTGTTTTTGCTGCTTGGAGGTCTGTATTTCTGTAATACCAATAAACCAAGTAGCAACGCGCCTCACCCTTCAGAAGAGGTATTGACTCAAAATGGCAGTTCAGTTCAGGGGCGGGCTGCGGTGGCATGAGGCTGAAGGGCTGAGGGACCGAGGTGGCTATGCAGAGACTGGGAACCCGGCAGGTGTCTGGGCCAAATTGGGAGCAGACTGTCTGAGCAGGACAAGCAAGCCATGGTGAAGAGTCCCAGGAACGCGAGGGTGAATAAAGATTAGAAGTTGGGAATTGAGTTCCGTCTTAGCCACATTTCTCGCTGGTTACTCCCCCGTCCCCCTTAGTCTCTGTTTTGTCATCTCTAGAGCGAGGCTGTTCAGAGGGCATGGCCTTGGTCTGGGATGGACGAGGACCTTGAGACCTCACATATAAGGGGCTGATTGTAGCTCCTGGCCAGGAGAAGACAAGTGTATGGTAAACGGGGGTCCACCTCTTCTCTCCCCTCCCCACCCCCACCCCATTCCCTAGGAGGGCTGGAGACAGAGGATGACTACAGCTACCACGGCCACATGCAGACCTGCAGTTTCTCCGAAAAGAAGGCCAAGGTCTACATCAACGACTCAGTAGAGCTGAGCCAGAATGAGCAGAGTGAGTAAGGGACAGGGTAGGGATGGGCCGCGGTGGGGGGCTGGGGCCTGCGTATCTCCGACACTGTCTGTCCCCTGTCTCAGAGCTGGCGGCCTGGCTGGCCGAGAAGGGCCCCATCTCCGTTGCCATCAATGCCTTTGGCATGCAGGTAAGGTCCCAGGCCTGCTGCCCTTGGCTGTCTCTTGCTGACTCCTTTCCCACTTCTCCTTGGAATTGGCCCCCTACACCTTATTCTCGCCCCCCCACCCCCCCAGTTCTACCGCCGCGGGATCTCCCACCCACTGAGGCCCCTCTGCAGCCCCTGGCTCATCGACCATGCCGTGCTGCTCGTGGGCTATGGCAACCGTGAGTTCACTGATGCCCTCTGTGCCCACCCACCCCAGGCCACAGGCAGAGGTTGGACCATAGCATCTCAGGGCCCTCAGAGGGGGAAGTTGAAGGAATGCTGGGACCCTGTCCTTACCCCTGCTTGGGGCCACTGGCCAGCCAGGAATCCTCCATGCTTTCTGTAGATGGCAAAGCTGAGGTAGTGGAAGGTTGAACTGAACCGTTACAGATAAATAATCCGCCGCAGGCAGATGGCCAGGTGCCCTCCCCAAACCCCTGAGCCACACCAGGTCTCCAGGAGGGTGGTAGGTGGGCGTGTCTTGCTTTCTGCTCTTTTCCTAGCGCCTGTCGCAGTAGCCTACGGCAGATACTGGGAGGGTGCAGAGCGCTGGGGGCCCTGACTCCCTGCACTGCTCCTCAGGCTCGGGCATTCCCTTCTGGGCCATCAAGAACAGTTGGGGCACTGACTGGGGTGAGGAGGTGAGTCTTGTCCCCTTGGCCCTGGCTCTCCAGCTCCCATCCTGCCCTCGTGCCCTCACCAGCTCGCCTGCCTCCCTGCCAGGGTTACTACTACTTGTATCGTGGGTCCGGGGCCTGTGGCGTGAACGCCATGGCCAGCTCGGCTGTGGTGAACTGAGGAGCGTCAGCGCAGGACCTGGTGCTAACCAGAGCAGCCCCTTCCTCAGCCTGACCTGCGTGTCCAGGCCCCTCCCCAGGAGGCACAGCTGGCTGAGGGACAGGCACCAGGTTACCTCAGGGTGAGAAGGCACTGGGCTAGGGCAAAACCCCAACCCCCTCCCCCCCCCGGAAGTTCCCCAGCTGTACCCTTGTAGACCTGTGGTCACTAGGAACCTCTTGGGATGAGGGATGATGCCCCCGCAGCGGATACTGGGGCAAGAACCTTGGGCCTGGGTCAGGAGCGGGTGGCAAGAAAGTATTCTGGTCTCAAACCCAGCTCTGTCTTCAGCTGGCTCTGGCTTCCTGTCCTGGCTTTCCTCTGTCGGATGCTATAAATTTTCTGGTCCCCCCGGATTTAGGGACAGTGTTTCCTTCCACATCTAGAGAAACTATTGTAACTGCCTTTTTCTAACAGCAATAAAGAGGTGTCCTAGGCCCCAGTGTGGTGTGATTGCTCAGTGCCTATGGGGACAGGGGTGGCAGGGACACCCTGGAGGGTTAAGGTTGGGCAGCTGCTCCTGCCCAGGAGCCTGAGGGCCCAGCTTCTGCTTCAGAAACCAAAAGGAGACGGAGAGAGGCTCGCGGATGGGTCTTTATTCAGAAGTACGTAGCCGGCCGTTCTCAGGGGCCCTCGCTCCAAGAGGCGGATGGAATCAGCCAGAGCGAGTCCCCTCTCTCTGACTCACATAGCGAACCTTAGGGATGGAGGTCACAGGTCACTCTCCCCATAGAGGGCACTGGAGAAGGCCACGTAGTCCAGGGCTCCAGCTGGAGCCCCGGAGCCTTTGTACGGTGCCATGCGGCGGATGCAGTACTCGGCCTGCTCAGCTGGGAGCTCCCGCCGCAGCTCCTCGGGGGTGATGTAGTTCTGGGGGAGAAGAGGTTATTGAGGACCCGCAGGTCCTGTTCCCTGTCCCAGCCCACCAGCGCCCTCCCCTCCCCAGCACCCACCTTATCTCCTGCCAGGATCTTGAAGGAGGCCACAACTTGCTCAGCCGTGTCGGTCTCGGCCGTCTCTCGTGTCATAAAGTCAATGAAGGCCTGGAAGGTCACAACTCCGGCTGCGTTGGGGTCCACCATGGTCATAATGCGCGCAAACTCCACTTCTCCCTGCAGGGGTAGAGGCCAGGCACCGTGCCCGTGGGTGCTGAAGCCACAGGGCTCCTCATGGCCCTTTCTGGGGACTGTCCAGCCTTGGCTTGACGACCCCAGTTACACAGTGCCCTCTTCCCTCCATAGACTATGCCACAGCCTTAGCTCTGCTTTTCTAGGAAGTCCTTTCTCCTAAGCTAAAATCTGCTTCCTGTCCCTGGCAGAGCCCCCTGTTGCCCTTCGGTCCTGATCTTTTTTCTGGAGCTTTCTGTAGTGCTTATCTCTGGGGAGAAATGATGCAAGCTAAGGTGCTTTTTTCTCTTTTTAAAATTTATTTTTAGCTTTGAGAGAGAGACTCTTAAGCAGGCTCCATGCTCAGCACAGAGGTGGACACGGGGCTCAGTCCCAGGACCCTGAGATCATTACAGGCAAAATCAAGAGTTACACTCAAACAGCTGAGGCACCCGGGCGCACCACGAGCTCAGGCTTTTGAGTCACATAGAACCAGGTCCAAATGTGTCTTGAGCAAGTTAACTTACTTTTCTGAGCCTTTGATGGCCCTGTGTGAAATGGGGTAATTCTACCCGGCCCCAGTGGGTGTGATGAGGAGGAAATGAAGTGCACATGGAGGTGAGAGGGGTACAGTAGGTGATGAGTATGCAGGAGGGAGGCACTGCTGGGGCTCCTGTGATGCGGGTTGGGGGCACTCACCAGGTCATAGCCCATGGAGATGAGGCAAGCGCGGAAGTCGTCAGGCTCCATCATCCCATTCCGCTTCTGTAGTGCGTGAGTGGATGTCAGACTTGGTCTTCCAACCCCACCAGCCCCCAGGTCCACCACCCCACAGAGCTGGGCCCCTGCTGACCCGGTCAAAGTGGTTGAAGGATGCCCGGAACTCGTTGAGCTGCTCCTGGCTCAGGCCCTTGGCATCTCGCGTCAGTACCTGGTTCTCCACCTCATTGATAGTGCGGGCAATGGAGGTGAGCAGCTGCTCCCAGCCTACACGGATGTGCTGCGGAGTAGGCGGCAGGCCAGGTCAGTGGCTGGCCAGTGCCTGACCGCTACTGCTAGCTTCGCTGCCAATCTGCTGTGTGCCCCCGGGAAAGTCTTCTACCATATTGGGCCTCTGTCCCTGTCTGGAGGTTCCACTGAGGGGCCTCCAGCAGCCCTTCCTGCCTGGCAGTTTGATCACTTATTAAGTGTTGATCAGCCAGTCATGGTGAGACCTGGCCTGCCTTTAGACACCTGTGTGACTCTGGACGGGTCCCTTTCCCTCTCCAGATATCAGTATCCCCACGGATACACTGGGGGACCTGGCCAAGCTGAGCCGGGGCCCCTCCTGGGGCCGCCCTGCTCTATCCGGCCATGGCTGCCCCCTGCTGCCCCAGCCAGTGCCGCCTCCCTCCCTTCTAAGCGAGTGGATCCCACCTCCATGCTGTAGACGGTGTGCTTGTTGTCGAACACCAAGCTCTCCTGCAGCAGCTGGTGGTCACCCTCCAGCCGGTCAATGTTGCTCTTGTAGTTAATGATGTTCTGCTCCTGTTGCCGCAGCCCGGCCATCTGTTCCTCCAGAGAGCCTGCCATCCCTGCTGCCAGGCGCCCCACCTCCTGTAGGGGGACCCAGGCAGCACGTGAGCTCCCTGTGGCCTGGCCCTGGCCCGGCCTTCCCCAGGTCGATGGCACCTTCTAAGACTTACCTCCACCTTCGCCTGGATCCAGGGCCCGATAGCGTTGGCTTGAGCTGCGAACTGTCTCCGGAGCCGCTCGTTCACCTGCTGCCGGCCCAGCTCCTCCTGTAGCGTCTGGTCACGGCTGGGCACCAGCTTTCGGACCTAGGAAGGAGGGTGCTCTTGTGTGGGTCAGCTCTGGGAGCAGGAGATGGCCTTGAGGGGAGGTGGGCTCCACCCCCTAAAACAGCCCCTGCAGCTCTGAGCCAAGATGTCTGGGCTACATGGACAAGCTCATCCGACCTCTTCGTTTCCTCATCTGTGAAATGGCGCTGGTGATACAACTGATAGCTAACGTAGGTGGTTTTATAAAGGTGTCCACACCCCAGGCTTAATACAGGAAAATGCTGCTGTGACAGCCATTTTACAGAGGAGGCCATGACAGGAAGCTGCATGAAGTTTGAGAGACCCCAGGTCCCCAGGTGGACTTGGTTCTCCATATCGGGACATCTGAGGTTTCAGGGCAGTTAGAATGTGCAGGGCAGGGTGGGAGGCAGGGAGAGGTCACGGGCAGCACTGACCATATCCCACTTCGTGTTGATGTCCTGCGGTGTGAGGTTGATGTAGGGGTTGGTGGAACTGGGCCGGAGCCCGTACGTTTGGCAGATCTTCTGGATCTCACCCTGGATACCCAGGATGGCTCCTCTTTCTCGGTCAGCCTCGGGCAATGTAGCCTTGAATTGGTCATGTGCGGTCACCAGGCTCTGGGAACCACAGGAAGGAAGCATCAGCCAGCACCCTTCACTTCCCACAGGCAACAGGGCCGCAATGTGCTCCAGGCCACCCAGCAAGTCCACAGCAGGGCTGGCTCAACCCAGGCCTCCAGTCTCCCAGCCTGACACTTGGGAATGGGGTTTCCCTCCTGCCCCCATTGCCCAGGAACCCAAAGGAGTGGCTGACAGGGTTTTAGGCCAGCCTCCCTGTCACCCCATCCGGCAGCCCCGCCCGGAACTCCCGCATCCACCTGGGTCTCCTCCACCGAGTGCACCAGCCACACATCCTGCAAGTCCTCCACGGCGCCGTCCAGCCAGTTGTTGAAGGGTGCTGCGCGCCGGGCGAACTCCAGCTGCAGCTGGTCAATGGTCTCCAGAAGCTTCTCCATCCGCTACGAGCCATGGGGATGGCGGGTCAGAAGCCTGCCCAACAGGCCCCTCAGCCCCCAGCTCCCTGGGCCCCAAACCCACCTCCAGCGCGTCCCTCCTCTTCTGAGTCAGCGTGCCCAGGTTGTCCCACTGGTCACAGATGGCCTGGCAGCGGCTGTTCACCGAGGCCGCGTCATGGTAGTCCAGCTCACTGGGGGCGGGAAAAGGGGTGATCGTTGGGTCAGACCACAGCCCGGATTTCCACCTGAATGTCTTCTTGGGACTGGAAGCTGTGCCCCGGATGAAGGTGGAGGAGTCAGGGCAGGTGTGTGGGAAGCAGGGCCATCCTGGGGGTGGAGGTGGGGGCTTCCAGTGCACTCCTTGGGTAGGGGGCGCCTGCAGATCCTTAGCTCCAGTCCCTTGGGGAGCTCAGAAAGGGTGGGACTGCTCCAGAAGGGGCAGGTGTACAGGAGGTCGGGGCGTGAGCTGAAGGGGGCGACCAGGTTAGAGGTGGGCCAGGGGAGTGTGTGGGGCAGGCCGAGCACGGGTAGGGAAGTGTGGGTCGAGGTGGGGACAGGGTTGGGGGGTGGGGAGAGGAGCGAGTGGTGACGGGGAAAGACGTGAGCACCAAGGCAGGGCTGCTGACTTGAGGAGGGCAGTGCGGAGCCTGGCCAGCGGAGGGTCGAAGCTAGTAGCCGCGTTGTCAGGGGGGCCGGGCCACGCCTACTTGAGCTCCTGGGCCAGAGCGGCGATGTGCTCCACGCGGTCCTGGTGCGCCGCCAGGTCGCTCTCAAAGGCCTCGTGGCGCCGCAGCAAGGCCCGCACCTCCTGCAGCGAGGCCGACTCATAGTCGCGCTGGCTCAGCATGTCCTCCTTCCCTACGCAGAGAGAGGACGGGGACGGGCTCAGGTCACCCGGCGGCAGCAGCCACGGCGAGAGAGAAGGTTCGAGTGAGGCTGTGTGCTTTGGAGATTCCTCGTCTGTGAAATGCAGGTGGTCACACCTGCCCGGCCTGTCCTAGGGGTTTGTCCTGCGGCGCTAGAGTGACAAAGTGACGTGAAGCTCCTGTTACAGAGCATGACCTGTAAATCACGTCAGTGTCCGGGATCCTGCACATTTCAGGGTGGCCCTGGGGACAGTTTGGGTACTACTGGATCTCCAACTACCTCCCAACAACTCTGAGCCCAAAGAGCCCCTGACCTTTGCCCACCAGTGTCCCCAGTGCCTGGCACAGTGCCTGACCCTTGGCAGACCTTCTAGGAATATTTGTTGGATGAATGAATGATGAATGTAAAAGTGCTTTGAGAATGAATTACCATAATTACACAGCAAAGCCATAAAAATAATTATTGCAGCAGCGACAATTTTTTGAGTACCTTTGCATTTTGCAGAGCTGGTGACAGGTTTAAAGATTCAGAAATCCCTTAAGAGTCACGTAAATGGCAGTATATTTAAGGAATCCTTATAGCAAAAGCATTGTCATTCTTTGTGTCCCTAATCCATTATTAATGTTAGTTCATTATTTTTATTTATTTAGTTTCTTGTTCATTAACTTTAGACAGGACTCATTTATCTGTAGGATTAAAATCCCTGGTGGAATACGGAATGAAAGTTTTCGTACAGACTGATGTATTTGACTCGTGCAGTATTTTGCCACCAATATGCTTTGAGCATGACATACGTGCTGTTGGCATCGAGGACTCAGCTGCTACACATACAAATAACACACTAAATGACAGGTGAATCAGAGCCGACCTACGGGAGGCCAGAGCCGGGAGACAGTTAGGGGCTGAAGTTCACAGACGAAGAAGCCGTGGCCCAAAGAGGAGCAGTGACTTGGTCGCACAGCAAGTCAGGGTAGGACTAGAAAACGGGGCTCCCCAGCTTCCCGGCCAAACACATGCTCCTGACCTGTGCATTAGGCCAGGACCCCCCCTCCCCCACATGCCAGGCTCCACCCCGGGACAGACTCAAGCCCCATGGAGTGAACCTACCCCGGGTCCAGGTTTCGTGCAAGGAGGCCTTCTGCTGGAACTTCTCAGCCAGGTGCTGGAGCCGCTGCAGGCGGCGGATCTCCGAGAGCAGCCAGTCTTCATAGCCCTTCTCCACCTGCTCTAGCCCGCGCCATGCGTTGGCGATGTCCTGCGGGGCAGGCAGAGGTGCCGTCTCTCGTGGTTTGCCCATCGTACAGATGGGGACACAGAGCCCAGCATCGCCCAGAGGATGTGGGCGGAGCGGGGGTCCCCCCATCCCCGGCCTGGCTCACCGAGACGAGCTTGCCCTCCGAGGGCATGAAGGCGGGCCGGTGGCTCAGCCGCAGCTTGGTCTGCAGCGTATTGAAGTTGATCTCCAGCTGGCACTTCTCCTGCACGCGGGGCGGCTTGTGCAGGCGCCGGTAGTCCCGAAAGTCCTCCAGCTTGCGCTGCATGGCACTCATGCTGGGCTCGCCCACGCGGTTCTCCAGCCATGGGATGGTGCGGCGGATCCATTCTAGCAGCTGCCGGGGGCCAGGCAGGTGCGGCGCAGAGAGCGCTGAGCCGGCCTGCTCACCCCTTCCACCCCTCTCCACCCACGCCTGGCTGTGGCCAGAAGGCGGGGCCTCCAGCAGAATGGGGGTCCCCACTAATCAGGGAAGGAGTAGGATGGTAAATGTCTGAGTCCAGGGACCAGCATGGGCTGGCACAGGGCAAAGGGTCACGAGATTGCCTAAAAATGAGTGAATGGATAAACGAACGCGTAAACAATGAATGATGAGGGAATCAGTGAAGGACCAGGGGCTTGGACAGGCAGCAGAAGGCGGGAGATGCGTGAAGACGGCAGGAAGAGGCGGGAGGAGGCCAAGGCCACGGGCGAGGTGAGGGAGGCTCTGCAGGCCCAGGCCCCGGCTAGCCAGGGCTGGCGGAGCACAGGTAGGGGAAGGGCCTTCTCTGGCCTCAGTCTCACCTCACTGGCAAGCTTCTCATACTCCTCCATCAGCTTCTCGTTCTCCTGGTTCACAGCCAGCACCTTACAGATCCTGTTGGCAGCTGTCTCTGCCTGTCGTGGGAGTCCAAAAAGGTGGGCCCTAGAACGAGCTGCTACAGACACCCCGACACAGCTTTCCTCTGTAAAGCCCTTAAAATTTGGATCCGTGCAAATAGGGGAGCACATCTTTTAGGATGAGAAGGGAGCTCCCAGACCAGATGTCTCTGCTTCTGAATTCCCCAGAGATTGAGTATATGCAGCTGGGACAGGGGTGCTCCCACCCACAGGGGGCCCAGCACCTCCAAATGTTGGGATGTTGCCAGGGTTGGGTCCCTCGGACCACAGGCCCAGCCCAGGCAGTAGTAGCGGGGTCCCCTTACCTGCTCAGCCCCGGCGAAGGCATGGTAGAAGCAGGAAACGTAGGTCATGATGGCCTTCTCATCAGGCTTTGGGGTGTTCACGATGTCTAGGGGACAGCAGTGAGGTATAGGTATTTACTGGCCACATCCAGGCTTGAGGGATGGGCTCATGCCCGTAACCAGGCAGAGAGCTCCCTCGAGACGGTAAGAGTGGAAACATCTAGTCACAGTCACCAACTGCCAGCTACCCCAGACCTAGCGTCTGCCTCTTCCCTGGAGCCCTCCCTGATCACCCCAGGGCCCAGTAACCCGCCCCTCTGTGGGGTGAGTGAGCAGACACGCAGCCCTCGAGAAGCACCAGCCCACATGCCCGGTGTCTCTAACCATCCCATCACTCTGTGGGGCCACCTGTCCTTTCTTCCCCAAGTTCTCATCCATTGGTGCCCACACACCCAGGGCACCAGGCCCAGTAGGTGCTCAGGAAATGTTTGCTGCTTCAATTGACTGAAGCCTTGCTTGGGGACAGAGACGAGAGGCAAGGTCTGCCCCATGGGTGCTCCATGCTCTCAGGTACCCAGGTAACTGGGATCTGAGGCAGAGGGTGGCTCCATACGGGAAGAAGCTGGAGAGGGGTAGGCAGGTGGGCACGATAGAGGGCTCCTGGAGAGGTAGCCTAGGGCAGGTGAGGGGAGGGGGAGAGAATTCCAGAAGGAGGGAAGAGCAGGGGCAAAGGCTAGAGGGTGGGACCGTGCCATTGGTCAGTAAGCCCAGTCCTCGCGCAGGCTAGGCTTCCTCTCACCTTCGGCGTCCAGCATCCTGGGGATGTCCAGGTATTTCTCCGCCACCTCGAAGGCTGTGTTTAGGTTGCCAATGGGGTCATCCTGGATGGGCAGGGGCAGGGAGAGGTGACATGGCAGCTGGGGGCAGAGGTGGGGAGTCAGGGCTGGGGGTGACGGAGGCCTACCTTGCGCAGTTTGGCATAGTCGATGAGGTCGGGGCGGTGTCGGTGGATGAGAGCACAGAGAGCCAGGCCATCCTTCCAGCTGGACAGACAGAAGGGGCGTCAGGCCTGGATTCGAGCCGAGGCTCTGTGCTTCCCTCAGTCCCATGAGCACCCCCATCGGGACAGCCTCATCAGTGAAATGGAGTAGTCTAAACTCCTTGGCTTGGCATTTGAAGCTTTTCGTTACCAGATTTGGACCATCTCCAAGCTTATCACACTTCCTCCACTTCCCCGGTGCTTGGGCCACACCAACATCTAGATGGTTTTGCTCACGAGGTTCCCTTTGGCTGGAATGCCGTTCCAGGGGTGCCCCCGATGCGCCCTCCCTCACCCTCCATTCAACATCAACTGAATCCTATTTTCAGACACTGTTCCAAGAACTTGGCCGTGACCTCCCTTCTCCTGGGGCTCGTGATAGGGGCCAGCTCTGGGCCCCAGATCCCCGCAGAGGCCCGTGTACATGTGCCGACCGGCTGACAGACCTGGTGTGGAAGTTCTGCACGTTGACATTGCGGTACGGCGCCGTCTTCCGCTGGCACCACAGGAGCAAGCCTTCCTTGGCCGAGGTTTCTGGGTGGGGATGCGGAGGAACGTTAGCTGGGGAGAGGGGTCTGGGCCAGCCCTCCCACCCTATCGCTTCCCCACCACTTACCCTCCACAGAGATGTCCTGGATGGCGAAGCGAAGGATGATGGTCCAGATCATGCCCAGGGTCATCTTCAGGTTCCCGTCAACAATCTCTGCAGGGTGGGGGGCGGGGACAGATCCCAGCTGACATTCAAGGCCTGTACTGCCTCCGCTGCCTTTCTTCTGCTCCGCTCTCCGGCCCCTGTCCCCCCATCCCAGAGCCGGTACCTAGTAAGTGTTCAATCACAGAACACCTACGAACGCCAGGTCCTATGCCAGCACTTTGGGCACCTTTGCCCCTTAACAGTCCCTCCCAAGAAGCACGGATGGTTAACCCCATGGTCGGAAAGACTGGGGCTCGTGGAAGTGATGTGACGCCAGGACTGCCCTCCAAGCCCCTCCCAGGTCTCCTGCTACCTCCTCACCTTCAGCACCGATGGACACCAGCTTAACCCCCTTGCTGGCGATGAAGTCCAGGGCCTTGTTGACATTGGCGATTTTGTGGAAGCGCATCTTGCCTTTGTCTGGTCTGGGTAGCCTCTCGCCTGGGTGTGAGAGGAGAGGTCAAGGATCAAAGGTCACAAGAAGAAGCTGGAGACCTTGTCCTCAAACTTCCCCCTCCTCCACTGCATCCCCTCCAGCACTCTGCTGCCACGTTCCCCCAGCTCTCCGGATTCTCCTAGGTCCTGGGGTCCCTGTGCATTGGTTTGTGGCCCCTCACCTGAAATGACCTCCAAGAGCAACATGAGTTTGAGGCCATTGCGGAAATCCTCCTCGATGTTTTCAATCTGGGTGCCGGCCTTGCGCAGGTGTGAGTTGCACCAGGCAGTGAAGGTCTGGGGGTGGGGGGGGAGAGGACAGCACTTAGACCCTAGCGCCGGGTCTGGGGGGACATCAGGGTCGATCTCAGAGCCTGGGCCCCAGATTCAAGTCCTGGCCCAGCCACCGACTTGTGTGCAAGTCCTTTTCTCTCCCTGAGCTTTGGGTCTCCTGGAAGAGGAAAACTGGGCACTAGGACCCACACGGGTCCCAGTTTGGACTCGGGGCACACGCCAGCGCCAGCGTTGGTCAGTCTCAGGCACATGAGGGGGATTTAGAAAGATTGTAAAGCGTATGCTCCAAAGCGTGGGGCCCTCTGACACACAAGGGCCAACGCAGGGTCATGCTGCCCTTCTAAAACCCGAAAGATTCTGGACTGAAGCACATCCGTCTCTAAGGGTTTTGCCTGAGGAACTGTGCACAGGTGTTACTATTATCTCAGCCCCACTGACCTCCCAGTGCTGTTGTGAATTGGCCTCCAAGTAGAACGTGAGGGTGCAAGAGCTTTGCAGGTCGTGGAGGATCAGCTGGGCAGGAGGCCCAGCCTGACACAGCTCCTGGAGGTGACTGCCCGTCCCCTCTCCCTAGAGTCAGCCTCGGCCTCCATCTGGGCTGGAAGGGCTGCTGTGCAGCTGGGTGTGTACTGGGGACGAGGGTGGCCTGCAGCCTGGTGCACAGGTTTCCACCAACCTATCACGCCTTCAGGCCCTGGATTCTGCCATTAGCCACAGAGCCCTTGGTCGAATCTATCCTTGGGCTCCAATCCCAGTTGAGATACTCACTCACTGCGGCCCAGGGTGCACCCCTTGCCCTTTTATTTGGCTCAGTCTCCCCATTTGTACCATTAATTGGCCAGACTTCACGACGTCCCAGGTCCTTCTTCCTCCAATCTGGCAGGATTCTAGAATTCAGAGCATTCCCCCACCACCAAGCAATGAATTCTGAGAGGTGGCCCTGGAAGTCATTGGGAATGATTTCCCGCTGGTGGCTTCCCTTCCTCAGACCAGCTTTTTAGCTGTCCCTAGAGCTGGACGGAAGGATGATGCTTTAAATACTTGAAGGACTGTAGGGGCGCCTGGGTGGCTTAGTCGGTTAAGCGTCCGACTTTCGCTTGGGTCATGATCTCGCGGTTCGTGGGTTCGAGCCCCGCGTCGGGCTCTGTGCTGACTGCCAGCTCAGAGCCTGGAGCCTGTTTCAGTCTGTCACTCCCTCTCTCTCTCTGACCCTCCCCTGTTCACACTGTCTCTCTCTCTCTCTCTCTCTCTCCTAGAAATAAAATAAATAAAGAAATAAATAAATAGCTGAAGGACTGTCATTGCTAAGGAAAGAAAGTGAGCTTCCCATCACTGGAGGTGTACAAGCAAGTCTGCGCGCTACTTGCTGGGGCCCTAAGGTCAAGAGAAGGTAGTCGGATTCTCTGTAGTTCCCTCCGATCCCCGAGTCTGAGATGCTCTGGGTCTAGATAAGGCAGGGAGGAGAGGCAGGCCTCGGTGGAGTCCCACGGGAGGAAGGGCATTCTTTCCTTTGACAAACATGACTCTTAATGAGATGTGGTCCCTGCCCTAAAGGAGCTCACGGTCAATTAAAGAGTCATGTTGGTCTGAGAAGTGCTGGGAGAGACTAGTGTCAGGGAGAGAAGGGAAGGAGCACTTCACATCGGATGGGGGGACGTCTTGGAGAAGGCTACTTTTTGATCTGAGCTGCAATGGAAGGGCGGGACTTATTCGGACGGAGAAGGGCAGGCAAGGGCATGCCAGGCAGGGCCAGCCCCACAGGCAAATGGTCAGCAGTGAGAAACAGCTGCGAGGTTTGTGGGCCCACAGCTATCTGGGTGCCGCTGGAATGAAGCTGGGGGTGTTGGGGTATAAGTGGTGAGAAGCAGGCCGGAGGGGCAGCAGGGGTCAGGTCATGCACGATCTTGGGTGCTAAGCCAGGGACTTTCAACTTGATCCCGAAGGCAGCAGGGAAGAGAGGGAAGCTTTCAGGCAGAGGGAGGTGGGCAGAAAGGTGTCTTAGAAAGCTCTTTCTGGTTACAGAGTGGAGGCAAATGGCTTGGCAGAACAGAAGGCAGAGGTGAGGAGGTGGTGACTCGGACCAGGGTGAGAGAGGAAGGGTGTCAGTGAGGCAGAATAATGCAGGATCAGATGGATGGGGTAGAAACACTTTTCCTTGCTGAACTGTAAGTCCCTGAGGCAGAGGCTTTATTTTGTTTCCTGCTGAATTCCTGACACCTAAAACAGTGCCTGGCCTGTCGTAGGACCTCCCCAAGAAATACTGAACGAATGTTTTTGAATGAGGTTGAATGAAGAGGACGCAGGCATCAGGCAGGAACAGGAAGGAGTGCTCCAAGACCCAGAGGAAGAGCAGGGGTGGAGCGGGGCTGAGCACTCGCACCGAGATGCTCATGTTGGAGGAGAAAGAAACTCCGGAATGGCCACTCCCAGGGATGCTGATGAATTTACAGAGCATTTATGTTGTGCAGCCGCTGAATGAATGGATGAGGCAGGTGGCTCTAGGTGGAGTTGGAAGGACATTCCTGATATTTTGTTAAGTGATGAAGGCAAGTTACAGACTAGCGTGTGTCTTGTGAAGGGCATGAGAGAAACATGGTGGGTGGAGTAGGGATAGGAGTTGTGGCAGAAGAGACAGCAGCTGGAGCCAGGGGCAGGGATGACATCACCCGGAGATGGCCAGACCCAAGGACCGCAGCCCTGCTCGGAGACAGGTGCAGGAGCTTGAGGGAAAACGTGTCACCCGGGGCACCCCAGCCTAGTCAGCTGAGCCTCTCGGACTTTGGGGTCACCTCCTGTCATCTAACCCAGCAGAAATGCTCTGATTCTAAACCCTAGGATTCTCAGATCCTGCAAATTCCACTGAGCACTCCTGTTCGCTGCCCTTTCCTGGAGTCACACACTGTTGGCAAATGCTGAACAGGGTCTGATGACTTCATGGTGTCTTCCCTACCCCCGGCCTGCCACTCCCCAAAGTTTCCTCGCTCCAGCCCGGATCATCTTCTCTTTTGGGAACCCAGGTGTTCTGCCCCCTCCACTTGGGAAAGTCTGGGAGTGAAAATAGATCAGGGAGGGGGCCCGGGCGCCCTACAAGGCTGGGCCTGGGCAGCAGCTGCCCATTTGCCCCACTCCAGCTCCCTCAAGGCGCTGCCTCAGCACAAAGTGTCCATCTGGCCGGAGCGTCGGGTTACTGTGTAAGGGGACCCAGGCTCCCCTCCTCCTCGACCTTCTGGCCTTTTCAGCAGACTTAGGGCCTCTGCGGTGGGAAGGGGTATCTTGGGAAGGAGTGGGGGTGGGGCAAGCAAGGGGCAAAGACTCTCAGGTTCGGGGGGACCTGTTTTCTGACAGTATATGATCTGGGTTCTATCTCTGCCCTTTTCTGGGCTTCAGTTTCTTCATTTGACAATTGGGATGGAGTCGAAATGAACCCTAGGGTGGAGAGAACAGAGAGGAGGGAGTGGGGAGGGGTCTAGGATGGTTCCCTCCTCCCCACACTCCCAGGTCCACCAGTTGCCCAGCGGGAAGTCCTCTGGGTGGGGTCTAGGATATTTAACTAGAGAGTTGGGGGTGTGGGAAGAAAGATTGTCTTCCCCACACTCCCCAGACTTGGATCTCTTAGGCTTCACCAATACCTTTTCGCCAGTAGAAGTCGGGCAGTGGGCGCTGGTAACGAACCCTGGGGAGTAGGGACCCCAGAAATTCTACTTGTTATCCTACACCCCTCGTGAGGACTCCCAGCCCTCTCTTCCAGCCCTGGGGGACGGCAGAGGACTGACGGGCAGAGCCTGGGCTAGGACGTGGCACCCTGGGTTAAGACAGGCTCTGCCCCAGACCTGCTGAGATGCCAAGGACAAACCGCCCGGGTTCTCAGGCCTCAGTTTTGCCATCTGGAAATGGGTGAGCACTCACTTTCCGCTGCTGCTTCTCCCAGGCCGGGTCCAGCAGTAGGTCGCGGTCCCAGTCCTCCTCCTGCTCCATGTACTCGCCGCCACCGCCGCCGCCCGCGAAGGGCCCCTCCCCGACCCCCAGACCCTCGGGCTGCATAACCATCATCATCTTGCTCGGGCTCCTGGCTCCGCTCGGCTCGGCGCTCTCCAGAACTCGGGGGCCGCGTTAAGTAGCGCCCGGCCCAGCCCCGGATCGGATTCGCGCTAAATATGGGGGAGGAGGGAGGGGCCGGATGGGGGCGAGGGCGCTCGGGTCGGGACCAGGAGAGAGGTTGCCCTGGGGCCAGGGGACTGCAGGATTTGGGGGTGCTGGGGTGGATCCCATGGTGGAGATTCGGGGTTCCCGGCCCGGCTCCGCCTCTTGGGCGCTGTGTGACCGCGGGAAAGCTATGGCCCTCTCTGTTTCCTCATGTGTACAACGGAGATGACGATAGCAACAGCGGCTGTAGACCGCTCTAGAAGCTGCCCCTTAGCCCGCCTCCTTACCCTCTCCCAGCGCCGCGCTGGTGGGAAAGAGAGAGCCCTATCCCCATTTCACAGTCAGAAGCAGCGAGGCGCTGAGCTGTTTGAATGTTTTCTGGGGTGATGGAGACACTCGAGCATGGGAAGGAGTTCCAGGCCAGCTGGATGAGCCGATGCAGGGCTATTAATATCGGGGCGGCTGGGGGGTTGAGGGGGAATGAATGTGCTGAGCCGGGAAACCCCGACGCCACCGAGACTGCAACTCAATCCTCCAAAACAGCCAGCCAGAGCAGAGGGCGTGGCTTTTGCGGAGGGGCGGGGCCTTCGCCGGTGGGCGGAGCTATACCTTGCTGTCCTTCCCTGCGCCAACGGGATTCCAAGCTTCTCCTTGGCTCATCGGGTCGTCCAATCACATGTCTGCATCTGCCGGCCGCTCCCTGTAACTTGAAACTCCCGTCAGAGCTTCTATTGGTCGTAGCGGGCGTCCGTCTACCACTATTCCCGCCCCAATACGGAAGCGGCGGGGTACTCGGAACCCGACAGCCGGTGGGTCCAGGCCATGGGGCAGCCCTGGGCGGCGGGGAGCGCGGAGGGGTCGTCCGCGCGGCTGCCCCTCGTGCTCACTGCGCTGTGGGCCGCGGCTGTGGGCCTGGAGCTGGCCTATGTGCTGGTTCTGGGTCCCGGGCCGCCCCCGCTGGGACCCCTGGCTCGGGCCTTGCAGCTAGTGCTGGCCGCCTTCCAGCTGCTCAACCTGCTGGGCAACGTGGGGCTCTTCCTGCGCTCCGACCCCAGCATCCGGGGCGTGATGCTGGCCGGCCGCGGTCTGGGCCAGGGCTGGGCGTGAGTGGGGCGCGGGATCTGGCGAGGGGGGGGAAGCAGGAGCCTTGGACTGCGGGAGCAGCCCTAGGACCTGAAGATGTTAGTACCAGATTATAAGATCCGCGTGTTAGAGCCAGAACACTCTTTTAGAACCTGGGATGGTAGATCTTCAATAAGTGTCATTCGTTCACTTGCAAATATTCAATGAGCACTTGCTATGTGCAAGGTACTGTTCCGGCCACTGGAGGTACCATGAAATAGATTCCTGACATCTTGGAGCTGATTTCAGTGGGGGAGGGGGCAAATGATAAGTTATAGATCTAATAAATTAGCAAATTGTACAGAATGTTAGAAGATGTTGGTGGTATGGAGACAAAAAGAGCAGAGTAAATGGTGTGCAGGCTGCAGTTTTAAATAGGGTAGTCAAGGTAGGTATTTGAGCAAAGACTTGAAGGAGGTGGGGGAGTTACCCGTGTGGGGATCTGGGGGAAGAGCATTCCAGGCAGAAGGAATAGACACTGCAAAGACTCTGAGGCAGTTATCTGCCTTGCATGTTGCCGGAACAGCAAGAAGGCCAGTATGGCTGGTGTGGAGTGAGAAAGGGAGGAGAGAGGTTGGAGATGGAAAGACCTTGCAGGACATTGAGAGCTTTGCTTTTTACTGGCAGTGAGATGGATAGCCACTGTAGGGATTTTGAGCAGAAGAGGAGGGCATGACTTAGACTTCTAAGGATCAGTCTGGCTGCTGGCGTGAAACTATACCAGGAGGAAACAAAGCTGGAATCGGAGAATAATTAAGAGTCTGTTGCAGTAATCCAGTAATCCGTTGGTGACTTGGACCAACGTGGTGAGCACGGAGGAAGTAAGAAGTTTGCTCCTGGATGTTAGAGGCCTTAGGACTGGATGTCTGAGCTGCAAGAGCCCTCAGACCTTCAGTGCTAGAACTGGAAGGGCCAGGAAGTGGCATTCAGCCTGCCTGTATGTATGATGGACCTGAGGCTTAGTGAGGACAGCGGCTGTCCTCCCTCGGATGGGCTCAGGATGGGCTCAGAGGCTGACTGGGCATGATGAGGCGCTCAGAGCTGCCGGGGGGACCGACTCTGTGGTTCCTTCTCTGCAGTTACTGCTACCAGTGCCAAAGCCAGGTGCCACCACGCAGTGGGCACTGCTCCGCCTGCCGCATCTGCATCCTTCGTCGGGATCACCACTGCCGCCTGCTGGGCCGCTGCGTGGGATTCCACAACTACCGGCCCTTCCTGTGCTTGCTGCTTCATGCTGCGGGCGTCCTGCTCCACGTCTCTGTGCTGCTGGGCCCTGCCCTGTCGGCCCTCCTGCGAGCCCATGCGCCCCTCCACACCGCCGCCCTCCTCCTGCTGCCCTGGCTGATGCTGCTCACAGGTGGGGAGCCTGGGAGGCATCCGCAGAGGCAGAGGCCTTTGCAGTGGGCCATTCTCGTGGGGGATAGGACTTCCGGCTGGTTGTCCTGGGATTGTCCTGGGGACCCAGTCCCGGTGTCATTTATGGAGGGTGAGGGCAGCCTGGGATTCAGCTGGGCGTGCAGTACAGTAAAATACAGAGCCTTGACACAGGTACGGAGTTCTGGCTGGGAGAATCAGGGAAGGGTTCCAGGTGTGGGCACAGAAGGAATGACTAGTGGGAGTTCAAGTGGGGATGGGGAGGGAGCACTCCAAGTGGGGGCGCATTCTGAGTGAGGGGAGCGGCCGGAGCAAACGCTTAGAGGTTGGGCAGGGAGTAGGTTCAGGCTGGATGGGGGAGGCCCTGAATGCTGGTGTGAGGAGATAGCCAGCCCTGACTTGACAGTAGGGAGCCAGTGCAAGTTATAGTCAGGGGAACTCCAGGCTTTGGGAGTTGGGAGGGGAGGCCATGGATCAGAAGGCTGATTGAGAGGCCATGTTCTGGATGCCAGATTTATTCCTCTTCTGACACCCCCCCTCCCCAAGATAAAAGCCCCACTAGTTTTTTATACTATTTGTTGTCTCCCCCTGAGATGCTTTGGGCTTTCTCTCCCTTGACTTCTTCCTCCTGACCCCTCCAGGTCCCCTGTGTAGCTTTGTCCCCCAGGTACTAAACTCCTTGTCCACTCAGTAGTCACTGTGTCTCCTCGTTCTCTCCAAACCCAGCTCTGTCCAAGGGCCCCTCCCTGCAGCCTGGGCGGAGGCCTTGGGAGGCCCCGTGGGATTTTTTTCCTCTGCCCCCTGGCTCCCTGAGCAGCCCTCCTCTGCCTCCTTGATGACCGCCTGCCTCCGCTGAGACACAAGCCCTCCGGCTTCACCTCCCTGCGGCCATTGCCCGCTCAGCCCTGGGCCCTGGTGAAACCATGGGTGTCTGAAAGTCTGGGTGAACAGCCCAGTCAGTGTCCCAGTTGCTCAGCCTCTTGACCTTCTCCGTTGGACTCCCTTCCCCACTCCCACGTCCACCCTAGACCTTGTCAGAGGCCAAACTGTGTCACCTCCCAAATCGCGCTATGAGCCGGTCACCCCTCTCTCCGCTCCCCGCCTCCTCTCCTTGCAGCCAGCCCTCACTCCCACACGCCAGGACACCTGCTTCGTGAGCGGCCGGCCCTCACCTTTCTGTCCATCAGCCCTCCCCTCTTCACTGCCCCCACGTCCAGCTTGGAATCCTCACTTCCACCATTCCTCTGCCGACACCTCAACCCCCTTGCTCGGTCTTCCTGCCACTGTGCCTTCCTGGCTTCTCTGTGTCTGTCCCTGGCCACTGAGAGCCGCCGGACGCGTGGTACTTCGTGGCCGTTGGTACCATGCCGCGTTCATGGCTGCGGACCCCCGCAGGCCCTCGGCCCTGCCTGGCCCTCCTGGTTCTCGTAAGCTTGCTCCCTCTAATGACTGCAGCTCTGACCTTCCCAGTCTCCTCTTCCCCGCCTCTCTCAGTCCGTCACGGAGAAAATGGGATGTCAGTTGGTACGGCCAGAATCGTCCTGCCCTCAGATCCAACTTGACTGCCTCCAGGATGTCTGGCCCTTCCTCCCTGCTCAGAAGCTTCCCTGTGGACCTGCCTCTCCTTCTGCTAACCCAGCGTCTCGCTACATGCTTCCTCCAGGTGTTCCCACGTGTACGAGCCCTCTCGTCACTCCACATCCTCCTCCTTCCTAGCTCTTGCCTCCTGGCTCTTCTCTGTCAGCAGCCAAGCTGCTGCTGTGTCTTCTTCTTCTTCTTTTTAATGTTTATTTATTTTTGAGAGAGAAAGGGAGAGAGAGAGCAAGCAGGGGAGGGGCAGAGAGAGAGGGAGACAGAGAATCCCAAAGATCTTCCGAGGTGCTAGCACAGAACCTGATGCGGGGGCTCAAACTCACAAACCGTGAGATCGTGACCTGAGCTGAAGTCAAGATTCAGATGCTTAAGAGTCAGACGCTTAACCGACTGAGCCACCCACGCACCCCAGCAGCCAAGCTTCTTGAAGGACTTACCCGGGCACGAGACCTTTCAGCCTCATAAAACTGCTGGCCTCCCACCTCCTGGATGGCTCGTATCCTGGATTCTCCAGCAGCTCATCCTGCGGGGTTTCCTTCTTTCTCTCTGGTTTCCCTCTCTCTTCTTACTTGTTTTTTTAAAGTTTATATATTTATTTTGAGAGAGCGTGGGGGAGGGGCAGAGAGAACCCCAAGCAGGCTCCACCCCGGCAGCGCTGAGCCTGACCCAGGGCTCAGACTCACGAACTGTGAGATCGGGGCCTGAGCTGAAATCAAGAGTCGGACGCTTAACCGACTGAGCCACCCAGGCGCCCCTTCCCTCTCCTTGGTCGGGTCCCAAAGGACCTGCTGCTGACATCACGGTGCCGACTCCGTCTTACTGTTCACTCTGGCAGGTGTTGGAACTGCCTATGTGCCAACCATGCATGTCCGGCCTGGGCTTCTCTCCTGAGCTTCCAGAAACATCCATGCATGGGTCTCCCGGGGGGCGCCCCTCCATCTTGCCTCAGGACTTTCAGACAGAATGTTTTCTCCCCTCTTCACCTAGCAAATACTTCCTTCAGGCCCCACCCAAGCTGTTACTTTATTAAAACAGATGAAATCCACTTCCTTTAGCCTAATACGTCTGCTTGGCATTTCGCCACACAGCCTCTCTTTTTTATGGAAGTAGAATTCATATAACATGAAATTCATCCTTTTAACCATTTTCTAGTATACAGTTCAGCGGCATCCAGTACATTCACAGTGTCATACAACCATCACCACTAATTCCAGAACATTTTCATCACCCTCAAAGGAAACCCTGTGCCCAGTAAACAGTCCCTCCCCATCCCCCCAACCCCGAATCCCCCACCCCGGCCCTCACAACCACTAATCTACAGTCTTGTCTCTGGATTTGCCTGTTTGGGACATTTCACGTAAGTGGCATCATATAATATGTGACCTTTGCGTCTGGCTCCTTTCACTGAGTAGAATGTTTCATGACTTCCTGTCGTACATTTGATTAGTGGACACTTACACCTACCGTGGGCCAGAAGGTGCTGTACTTTTCCATTGTTACATCACAGCGGTGATTAAGCAACTGAGAAGCGATCTCTTGTCTGTCTGTGAGCTCCCTGAGGCTAGACGGCCTGTCTGCTGTTTATTCTGGTGCCTGGTACCAAGTCTAGCCCACGGGAGGTGCTCACAAGTTTACGATGAACGGAAGGCGGACCTCGGGCAGGGAGCTGTGTCTGCCCGGCTCACCAGTGCAGGCTGGCTGGGGAACAGCCACTGAGCATTTGTTCAGCAGAGGAATGAGCCCTGCTTCGCGGTGGAGGGTAAGGGCAGGAGTGGGCTTTGGGGGGACTGCGCCCAATGCTGCTCCCTGACCCTCTTGCTTTCTCCTTGCAGGCAGAGTGTCTCTGGCGCAGTTTGCCTTGGCCTTTGTGACCGACACGTGCGTGGCAGGTGCACTGTTGTGCGGGGCCGGGCTGCTCTTCCATGGGATGCTGTTGCTGCGGGGCCAGACCACGTGGGAGTGGGCTCGGGGCCAGCACTCTTATGATCTGGGCCTTGGCCACAACCTGCAGGCGGCCCTGGGGCCCCGCTGGGTCCTTGTCTGGCTCTGGCCCTTCCTGGCCTCCCCCTTGCCTGGAGACGGGATCACCTTCCAGACCGCAGCTGATGTGGGTCTCACGGCCTCCTGAGTCCAGGAGGAGCCAGAATTGTTCAGGGAGAGGGGAGTAGGAGAGGGGGCTCCTACTCATCTCAGGCCCGCCCCTCGCCTCCGGAGGGGAGGTGCATTGGTACTTAATGCCTTTCGGCAACTCCAGTCCCGTCCTTGGCCTTGCCCCTGCCCAGCTTGGACTCCAGTGTCCAGGGCTTGGGCTCCGCATCTCTGCCTCCGTTGACCCTCTAGTATAGTGGTGGGTTTGGCAAGGGGCTGCTTGACCAGCCTGATCACCCCTTAGCCAGGTTAATGAAGCACCCCCTTGCGTTCTTGGACTCCCTCCCTCTTTCTGGGTTTCTCGTCCCTCCCTGTTGCCAGGGCTGCTGTTTATGGTTCCTCTCATTGTCAGGCACGGGACCCACAGGACGCCTGAGGGCGTGAGGGGCCAGGGCTCTGCCTCCTGTGGCCTTGGCGGGGGCAGACCTGGGGCACAGAAGGCCTGGGCGGCACATAGTGATCCAGGGAACGGGGATGCAACATTCTTTCCCTGGTTCAGCGCTTTGTAATTAGAAGCATCACCACGGCACTCTCCCTGCCTCTCTTTGGCTAATCTGGCACCAGGGGCAGCAATTATGAGAGCTGATGTGATAAGATCATGGGGCAGTGAATGGAGGAGCCGGGATTTGAACCCAGATCGTTACGCTTTCCCCTTCACCTTGCACAGCTGAGGAAAGTGGGTAGCAAAATCAAGGCAGAGGAATCAGGTGGAGATGTTCAGGCCTCTGAAGGATGGTTCTCAAGAGGCTAAGCTCCTCCACTCTGGACTCTCTGCATCTACCTGTTAAACAGTTTTATTTATATACAGTAAATAGACTCCCCGTTAAATGTGGCAAGTTTAAACACATGGGTTTACCTCTCTTTCCTCTTAAAATCTAAAACGAGTGTAAAGAAATAAAAGATATAAATTTACAAGTAAGAAAGTAAGTAGAAGGGAGACTGTAATAGACCAAAGAACCTGATGATGTTGTGAACGATGGGAAGTGGATGGAGGCTCATTCATTTACCCTCGTAGCAGGGAGTTAGAAGGTAATTAAATGTTCCTAGAGGGAGGGCCTGAGAGGCAGCCAGATTACTCCCTCCCCACCCCCATTAAGAAGAGATGGACCCCACTTCTGTGAGTCCCTGCTGTACCCTCCCTGGTAGAGAACACACTGTACGGGAACCGACCCACTGCCTCTATGAGGGGCAGCTGGGTTGCCCTCCCCCCAGGGCACACCCCACCCCTCACAGCCAAGCAGCTACCTTTCTAGGGCAGAGATGGGGGCTATTCCAAGCAGCTTTGGGTCTCAGGGGCACTGGGGAGGGGAGAGGGAGGGGCTGGACCAAAAATGGGATTAAGTGAAAAAGTCTACAGATGCTTCGGGGGGGGGGGAGGGGAAAATCACCCTGTGACGTGGCAGGCTTGTCCCCCAGGAACCCTCAGAGAAGTCCATCCTTCTGACAGGCCCTGCCCATGCCCACAGAGGATTGAGCTGTTAGTAAGGAGATGTAAGAAAATATTTATGAAACAAAGAGAAACTCCCTCCCCACCCCCATTAAGAAGAGATGGACCCCACTTCTGTGAGTCCCTGCTGTACCCTCCCTGGTAGAGAACACACTGTACCGTCTTCATCATTCCCTTGCTTTGCCTTCGCATTACCTAGATTCGTATGGGTTTTGCATGTTTTTGAATTTTATATAAATGGAATCATACCGTTTATTCATTCACTCACTATTATGTTTCTGAGACTTAGTCAAATCAATGTGTACCGCTGTGGGGCATTCCTTTTCCTTGCTGGATAGCGAGCTGCCGAATATACCGCAGTTTATTTGTCCCTTTTGTCTCAATGGTCATCTTACCTGGCCCTATCGTACGACTTCCCTAAGATCCATCCTTGGTCCTTGCTCTTCCACATAAATTTTAGAATCCACTTGTTAAGTTCCACCAATAAAAATCCCTTTGAGATTGTGAATGGAACTCAACTGAATCTATAGATCAGTTTGGGGAAAATCAACATCCATATGAAATTGCATTTTTCAGTCATGAACATGGTGTATCTGTTAGATGTTTTCAATAAAGTTATATACTTTTTCTTGTAAGGATCATGCCTCTTTTGGTTAGACTTTTTTTTTTTTAATGTTTACTTGTTTTTGAGAGAGACAGAGTATGAGTGGGGGAGGGGCAGAGAGCAAGGGAGACACAGAATCTGAAGCAGATTTCAGGCTCTGAGCTGTCAGCACAGGGCCTGATGCTGGGCTGGAACCCACGAACCATGAGATCATGGCCTGAGCCATGCTCAGGATGCTTAACTGACTGAGCCACCCAGGTGCCCCAGATTTCTTCTTTTATTTTTGAGAAAGAGCAAGAGTGCATGAGTGGGAGAGGGGCAGAGAGAGAGGAAGAGAGAATCCCAAGCAGACTTTGGATTGTCGGTGCAGAACCTGACCCAGGGCTCGAACTCACGTACCGTGAGATCAGGACTTGAGCCGAAACCAAGAGCCAGACGCTTAACTGACTTAGCCACCCAGGCGCTCCATGGTTAGATTTACTCTTAAGTATTTGATAATGTTTTGTTATTGTACCTGGCTTAGGAAAATAGATTTTTTGTGTACAGCAAACCTAAAACTTATAAACTCTTCTGAGTTTTCTATATTTATAATAAAATAGTCTGTGAAAAGACAGTTTTGTTTTTCCTTTAAAATTTTTATACCTCTCAATCTTCCTGCCCCTTCTGTATGGGTAGAAGAAAAATAGTGGGCACCTTCACTTGTTTCTGACCTTTGATGAAATCATTTCAATATTTGACTAGAACATATGTTCACTGTTTCTTTTTAAATAGATGCCCTTTAAGTTCCCTTCTAGTCCAAATACAGTAAAATAATCTGTATTTTACTTTCAATTGTCTTGTCTCTTAAGATCAGCCTATAGACAGGGGCACCTGGCTGGCTCAGTCAGTGGAGTGTGTGACTCGATCTCAGGATTGTGGGTTTGAGCCCCAACGTTGAGTATAGAGATTAAAAAAAAAAAAACAAAAACTTAAAAAAAAGGGATTAGCCTGTAAATGGATTTTTACATCCAGGCACCCCTTAATTTGCTTTTCTTCTTCTTGTTTCCCAGGGTGGAAATTAATTGATTTTAGGTCTTTCTTCTTTTCTAATATATAAATTCAGTGCTGTAAAATTCCCTTTAAGTACTGCTTTTGCTGCATCCCACAAATTTGGTAAGTTGTGTTTTTCATTTTCATTTAGTTCAAAATATTTTTTTTTAATTTTTTAATATTTATTTATCCTTGAGAGAGTGAGAGAGACAGAGAATGAGCAGGGAAGGAGCAGAGCGAGAGGGGGACACAGAATCTGAAACAGGCTCCACGCTCTAAGCCGTCAGCACAGAGCCCGACATGGGGCTCGAACCCACGAACCGTGATATCATGACCTGAGCCGAAGTCGGATGCTCAACCGACTGAGCCACCCAGGCGCCCCTAGTTCAAAATATTTTTAAATTTCTCTTGAGATTTCTTTTTTGACCCATGTGCTATTTAGAAGTGTTGTTTCATCTCCAAGTATTTGGGAGACTTCCCAGCTATCCTTCTGTTACTGATTTCTAGTTTAATTCCATTTTGACCTGAGAGCAGACATTGCGTTATTTCCATTCTTTTAAATTTTAAGGCATATGTTATGGACCAGAATGTGGTCTGTCTTGGCGAACATTCCATGTGAGCTGAGGAAAATGTGTATTCTGCGGATGTTGAAATAAGTCTGTAGGAGTCACTTGTAGACTGATGGTTTGGTGACCTCAATATCTTTTCAAAGACATTATAAGATTGAACACAGAACAGAAAGAATGGAGAATTAACATAATGGAATTTCAAAAAACAGTTCCAGAGAAGAGCTGAAAGATAAAAATTCCTCAGGACAAGGGACAGAAAGACAATACGAGAGAAGAGAGAAGAAAAACAGATGATTAATCCTCTTCTCTCTGGAATTACCATTTATCAGGTGCTGGGTTTAATGAGAATTCCAGAGAGAAGAGAGAAAATGGGAGGAAATCAGTCAAGAAACAAAATTTTGTGGAAGTGAAGGATATACATCTCCATCCCACAGCACAGCAAATAATGACACACATGTAAGGCATGTCCTGGCGTTTTGGAATGAGAAGGCCAGGAGCAGAAATGGCATGGAACGTCTCAACAGCATTACCAAAAATCAGAACAAGGGAATGCTGCCTTAAAAATGATTTTCTTGCATGAAAATTATTTTCAACCTCAAATTTTATGACCTGCTATCACACATGTATATGAGTGGGATAAAGAAGGTTTTAGACAGGGTGTTAAAAATTTTTAACTCTAGTGACTTTTTAAAGACAGTACCTGTGGATACACTTCACCAAATGAGGGGTACAAGAACTATAAAGATGAAGAGACAGGGCCCAGGAATCAGAGGGTCTAGTCAGGAGAAATACTCTGCAGTATTTTTAGAGAGCAAACAGTCCTCACTGAGACATGGGATGATGGGAAGTATCCAGAAAAAAAGAGGAACTGTCAGACTGGATGAGGGAAGAATGAATACTTGTTATATACAGAAAACTAAGCAAATGAAAAAAAAGGCAATTATTAACTCCATGAAAAATTAAAAGGTAATTTAATTATATCCCAATTTTTGGCTCTGTAGGGAATAACTTTCACATAGTAACATAAATAGCAATCTAAACAGTAAGTATTGATTTACCTAAAAACTAGGGAGAAAAGGGGGCAAAGTACTCCACAAGAGAGCTAAAGCATCACCTTTTACAACAGGGAGCCAATAGATCGTGTCTAGAATGATAAATCAAGCAAGAGTAGTATAAGCATATTTTTAAAATAAATAGCTAATGGGGACACCTGGCTGGCTCAGTCGGTGGACTATGTGACTCGTGATCTTGGAGTTGTGAGTCCAAGCCCCACACTGGATGCAGATTACTTAAAAAAGAATAGCTAAGAGAACTGAAAATGACTGAAGCAAGGGAGCAGTAGTGGGGAATGGGGAGAGCAATTTTCTTGTTATAAACTAATTCCATAGTACTAAGTAGGTACTAAGTGGTTTTAGGTAAATACTTCTTAAAAATATACCAACTCCCCTCATCCCTAATGTGCACAGTCTTCTGGAGCTCTAACCAGTGAGTGCACTGGGTACCATGCACTGTTCCTGGTTTCATATTGCTTTATGTATACCTGTCCGCATCAATGCAGTTCATGTATTTTTAATAATAGGTACATCGTATTACATCACACAAACTCTCATTAGGTGCTGGGCATAGGAAGTTTCTCCACTTTCATCAACATGAAGAGCTTCAAACTAGACTTCGTGTTCCAAGCTCACACAGTCATCACATGATTGGGGTAGAAGAGATTATATGGTCATATGGCCCAGTGAAGAGATAGCCTAGCCCCAGTGACAGAGCTCTAGTGATAGGGGTCTTCTACCTTCTTCCATGCCTTTCCATCTCTGATAAGATCTCTTAGGAAGCTCTTCAGGTTAAACGTCAAGCTTGGTCCAACTGTACCTCACTTGGCTTGATCTAGAGGCCCATTACCACCCTGACCCAATTAATCTATGTCTATAAGTGGCCAGACTGTGCAGAGAGGAGGGGGTTGGGCTCTTTCTTTTGTCCATACTCCATTCTTTCTTCACTTGGTCCCAGAAGGCATTCCTTGGGAGGGTTTGGGGCAGGCTGAGAGCTGTGTCACCCCAGTCCCTCACTAGAGTCCTGGACACAGAGGTTATTGACTGGCCATGGAGGACAAAAGCTCTGCAGTAACTCCTGTCAAACCTCCCCTCTAGAGGGGCTGCCAAGGTCACAGGATGCTAGAGCTGAATTTGGTCACAAACTGCCTCATTTTACATGGGGGGAACTAAGGCGCAGAAGGATTTGGTTACTTCCCACAAGCCCAAATCATCTGCTAGGTGCACCTGGTCATACAGAGGAAAAGACAGGTGCTCAAGGAGCAAGGTTCCTGGCTCCTAAGTGGTTCAAGGTGGCCCTGGTAGCACCAGCCTAACAGGGCTGTGAAGTGGGCCAGGACACCAGCCAGGGCTCCAGGAGGCACCGAGGTCCAGGACTGTGGGTCTCTGGCCCGTGCAGTCTTAACACGTGCCTTCTCTCAGTCTTTAGCCTCACTTAATACCTCTGCTCCATGCCTTTCCAGCTAACGCCACTGCCCAGTAAGCTTCCACTTATGGGACTGAGCTGGGCTCCAGGGCACAGAAGAGCAGTTCTGGGCTTCTGCCTACTGTGCCACCTCCACAGGGCCCAGAAACGCCTCTCCTGCGCACCCCAGCCCCACCTGTGCTCTAACTGAGCCTTCCTCTCCCGGGACTCTTTCTGGACCTGAGCATCCAAGTCAGGAGTGGCAGTTGTGTTCGGAAGCCCGGTGGGGGCTGGCGCCACTAGCTCCCTGCGTGGGCGCCCTATGCTTTCCTGGCACCACTTCCTCCCTTGGCGATCTTCATGGAGCATCGCAGGCCTGAGATGCTGGCTGAGCCCAAGATTTTAGGAAAGGCCCCTGTGGGGAGGCAACTATTCCCTAGGCCCCCTTGTTCAGCCCACAGGGGAAATCAGAGCACGTGTTTTGCCTGTAATCTGAGCAGCATCAGTGAAGCTTCTGGAACCCCAGGGAGCAAGAGGGGGCTCAGTCTCACCCAAGAAAAGCCTCTGATTATCCCAGGCCAGGCCGCGGCAGTTCCGGCCTGGGCCTGCAGCAACACGGGAGTGATGCACCTAAGGAAAGCAGCAACGGAGAAGGCTGGGCCTGTGCCCCTCCTCCCACCTTGACCACTTCAGAGATCTTCCTTTGGCCCTGGGTGTGATTTCTGGACAAAAGTGGGGAGGCTGGAGGGGCAGCAGAGGTCCAGTGGGCAAATGCCTGCATCTTCCTGAGGGAGAAGGAGCTGAACCTCCTGGGTACTTACTGGCCTGCTGCTATAAGTCACCCAGCAGTCAGGGTGGTGGGAAAGGGGACACTTAGGAGAGGAGAAGGAAACTGTGGCCCCAACACACTGCTGCTCGGGGAACAGGCCTGGGGCCTTTAACTCTGCCTAGCTCAGTGGAAGCGGCTGAATCTTCCTGGTCCTGATTCTGCAGGGGCTTTACCACCAGCCCAGGGGTCAGGCGGCTGCCAGCCCCTCGCTCACGGGCATGTTGATGTGGGCACTCAGGAGGGGTGCGCTCTGGCCTTCACGGAGCACCAGCACCTACGGAGGAAGGGCCCATGGCAGTAGGGAATCCCGCCTTTACTCCCTGCTCCCTGCAAAGGCCAAGCCCAGCCTGGTCTGCACCGGCCCCAATGACAGGCCACCAGGGCTCTGTCAAAGCGGATGGGGAGGCTGCAGACACCCACCCTGACCCGGCGGCCATGTGAGGGCCTTGGTCACCTCACTCTGTCTCCCCTACATGGTACCAACAGGCGACCTACCTTGATAATGTCTGAGATGCCCTTGTCACTGAGACTCTCCACAAAGGTCTCCAGCGGGTAGCTGAGCCCTGGCACCAGCAAGGGGACCTGGGTTTGGGGACAAATAGGTAAGGAGATCAGCTCTCATGCCTGGACAGTGGCTGGCAGATTCCAAAGCACTCTCACACCCAAAAGAGCAGCTGAATCCAGCGGACTCCGGGTGGGGCGGGCGGGGCCCTTTCACGGGGCACGTGGGTCCAGTGAGGACAGTGGGCCCTCCAGGACGGCATGTCCGTCTGGGATTAAACTCAGACCAAACCCAGAGTCCTTCTCAGTTTCTGGTCCTCCCAACTTAGGATCAAATCTGGACCTAGGGAGAGATCAAGCCCTTCACTCTGTGGAAAATTCTCCTTGGGGCAGAAAGAGGCTTCCAATCCCACCACAAGCATGGCTGTGAGGCAGGACGGACTCTGGGATCCCAGCACCAACAGGCTTCTGAGAGAGGCTGGGCTCTGGCTGTTCTCCCAGAACCTTCTGTGTGGCTCGCGGAGACCTCTCTCGGGCTGCGAGAAAAGCAGCTGAGGCAGGTCGTGGGCGCCTCCCCAGAGGACCCGGCCACACCCCAGCCTGGTCTGTGGCCACCTGCCAGCTCCCTCACCACCAACCCTTTAGGGCTCTGTGGGCACCTAAGCAGGCCCTAGCCTGGCCTTTCTCGCTCTGTGTCTCAGTGAGGCGGCCCAGTACCTTGAAGAAGGCCCGGGGCAGGGCGTAGAGCACCTCGTTGTACAGGAAGCAGATCAGCAGCCCCAGGATGGGTCGGGCTGCCGAGGTGTTCTGCAGGTGAAGCGTGAGCTTAAAGGTGGGGCCCAGGCCCTGAACCTGTGGAGAAGGTGGGGTGGGTGGAGAAAGCCCTTAGGAACAGTAGCCTTGG
The DNA here is from genome assembly GCF_003009895.1 of Hyaena hyaena. Lineage (NCBI taxonomy): Eukaryota > Metazoa > Chordata > Mammalia > Carnivora > Hyaenidae > Hyaena > Hyaena hyaena. The sequence goes on along the minus strand of NW_024080881.1, from coordinate 2,114,697 downwards.
GCACTGACTCCAACGTGCCCTGGCCCTGGCCTTCTGCGCTATCATCAACTGCCCTAATGCATTGTCCTGCCCCTCAGCAGGCCCCTCAGAAGCCCGGAGGCTGGTTCTAGTTTGTACTGGGATCAGCAAAAGCCAAGGGGGGCAGGGACTTGACATAGGCCCCTCAGAAGCTGGCCAGAGGCAGAGCTGGCCTGGGGATGAAAGCCCCGGCTCCCGCCTATGGCCTCACGGCTGTCCCTGCCGCTCTTCCCAGGGTCTGACTACCCCCCCCCCATCCTGTGGCAGCCACAATGATTTCGTCTTCCTCCCTCTCACCCTCAATTGCTCTGTAGTCTCTCCCCTATCTATCTGCTTCCTTCAGGGAAAGAGAAACTGGAAACCCATTTGAGTCAGACAGCACACCTCTGGGACCCATTTAGCCCAGATGACCTTGAGGTCACCTGTGTCTGAGTGCAGGGGCTCCTCATCCCGTGCAAGTGTCAGGACTTCCCTTCCCTGTAGCAGACAGCCCTAGCCCCCAGGCTGCCCGCAGGTACTGAACCGAAGAGCTTTCTTCATTGTACCGTAGCGGTCAGAGTCCCTCCAGTGCTGGGAAGGGACGTCCCAGGGTGACTACTTGCGTGCCCTGCCCCAAATCTGGGGGCTTGTCTGAGGCACAGCGTGGGCCGAAGGAGCTGGAGAGCGGCCCCTCCACGGCCAGCTGAGGGGAAGAGGCAGCACAGCAGAGAGACGGAGAGAGAGCACCCTCCTAAAGGAAGGCAGAGACTTGGGCCTGTGGGAGGTGAGAGGGGGTCACAAGGCCTAGTGGGCTCAGAATTGGCTCTAGAGCTGAGGAGTTCCTACCCACCCCTGCCCTCTGCCCCTCTGCCTCCCCCCCCCCCCCCCGGGG